>NC_062545.1:276515822-276864322 GCF_016906955.1 Phacochoerus africanus | reverse complement strand
TAGCAAGTGGTGGTTAAACCACTGGTAGCATGAAATTAGCCACGGTACAAGTGTTTACACCACAGCAAGTGGTAAACGCTACAGAATCACCCTGTCCCCTTCGCCCCCCGGCCCAAGAGCTGATTGGCAAACATTTCCCAAGATGTCACAGACCCTTGGCTTTGCCTCTCTGAATCCCCAGTTTCCTTCTCTGTAAAATGGGCGTGTCAGCAGCCCCTGTCTCCCTGAGCAGCAAGCTCCCCGCCTGGGCTCTCTGGCGAACAGTTTTGTTGGCTGCTCCCATGAGCCCTGTGAGCCCCATTATTGTCCAGGATTTGCAGACTCAGACTCAGAGGGATGTCAGGTGGCCAGGGAAGCAATGTTTGTGACTCAGCTTTAAGCCTGGTGGGTATGCGGCGCCCAAGCCCAGGTGCCAGGCGCTGGCTTAGGTCGCAACTGTAGCTTGGATCTGATCCCTGGCCCAGGAACTCCATATGCTGCAGGTTGGAAAAAAATAAATGAAAGAGAAAATTTTTTAAATGAAGAAGTTCCTTGAGCCAGTTGGGAATGAGGACGAAGCACCTAGAAGTCATGACGTTCACCCAGGTGTTTGGGGCTTGGCGGGTCTGCCTCCCCACCTCCAGCCTGATCTCTGCTCACCAAGGGCTCCACTGTGGTCTCCAGGCCGCAGTCCAGGGCTCTGAGCCTCCCAGGGGGCCCAGCTGGCAGGTGGCTCCTGCTGGCTTTGGGAGCAATTCCTGCCTTGGTGGGCCAGCTGGCCAGAACCACAGCAGCCACTGCAAAGATGGGCCCTGGCCAAGGTGGTTGGACTCCCAGCAGTGTCCACACCGAGCGGCCACTCACAAAAGGTGAGCTAATCATGTCTGCTGCTACCAGGAGGCTTGCCCCCGGGGACACAGGACCGCACCCGCTCCTTGCTCCCTCTCTGTCGGCTTGGTCCCAAAGCACCCATCTCCAACGGGATGCAGAGTCAGCCCCAAGGGCGTGCCCACCGTTCCGCACCCTGCCTGCCTCCCCGACTCCCAGCGCGACCCCCACCCGGCTGAGGCTCTGCTCTGGTTTCACCCCAGATGTGCACCTCGAGTAGAAGCGGGGTGTCCGTACCCCAGGTGCCGGCCGCTCTGTTCTCTCTTCTGCTGCCATCCATCCTCAGCAAGTTCTTTCCCTGAAGACTGTGATGGATAATCTTTCCGTGTCTTTATCTGAAACATCTGCGTTTCGCTCCAGCCCTTGAAGGACGCGGGTTTCTGGACTCTGTGTTCCAAGCTCTGTGCTTCCAATATGTTATTCTACGTTGCATGGTGTCTAGTGTTGCCAATTAGACGTCTAGAGTCAACCCAGGGAGCTTTGCAGGTCTTCTCCCTCTCTGTCTGTCCATCTCCCGTTCTTTCTCACTCTCTCTGCTTCTCTCTGTCCCTTTCCTTCCCCACTCCCTGCCCTCTCTTCCCCCCTCCCGCTTTTTCTCAGAGGTCTGCACTTGCCCCAGCATGTTCTCGGCAGCAGTTTGCTTTTATTCATCCTGCGTGGTGCTCATGCTGCTTCTGCAGTCTGAGGGCTCGTGACTGGCCACCTTCCACTCTGGAAAATTCACTGCCATTCTCTTTTCAAAGATTGTCTCCCCGCCCCCCCTCCACCCGGCCCAGAACCTCCTTCTTAAACTTCTGTTGACACAACGTGGGGCTTCCCAGCCGGCTCCTTGTCCTTTCCGCCCCTGTGAGTGGTCCTGTGCCTGAGTCCACTGCGTCGCTCCTCTGCTTCTGGCACCAAAAACATTGAGAAAAAGTGTGACTCCCTGAGCACCTCTGGGCGTAAGGTGCCCATTGGTGGAGAAAAGCATGTTCGTTTTGTTTTGACCCTCATAACCATTTTCTTAGCATATAGTTTAAGTGTTGAGTACATTCCCATTATTGTACAACAGATCTCCAGAAATTTTTCCTCTTGCAAAACCGAAACTCTATTCTAAAAACAACTTCCATTTCTCCCCCTCCCCCTGGCTCTGGCAATCACCCTTCTCTTTTCTGACTCTATGAATTTGATTCTGCAGACAAGTGGAATCATATAGGGTTTGTGGTTTCGTGACTCACATTTCACTGAGCCGCATGTCCTGGAGGTTCATCTGTGTGGTAGCAGGTGGCAGCCCTTCCTTCCTTTTAATGACAGAAGAACTTTCTGTTGCATGACTAGACTTTATCACTTCAGTCATCGAAGAACCCTTGGGCTGCTTTTTCCTCTTGGCTCTTGTGAATAATGCTGCTGTGAACACGGGAGTGCAAACTCCTCTCCGAGGCCCTGCCTTCCGCTCTCTTGGATGTATATCCAGACGTGGGATCGCCAGACATATGGAGTTCTATTTTGGATTCTTCGGGGAATCGCCGTACTGTTGTTCCTAGCAGTCGCACCATTTTACATTCCCACCAACTGTGTCCAAGGGTTCCGGTTCCTTCGCCTCCTCATCAATACTGATTATTTTCGGCCTTATTTCTGTTCTTGTTTAAATAGTAGCCATGCGTATGGGTATGAGGTCATAGCCATTGTGGTTTGTTTTCCTTTTCTCTAACGTAGTGATATTGATGGACCGTCTTTTCATTTGTGTATCATCGTTGATGAAGCATCTGCTCAAGTTCCTAATTCATTTTTTAATCGGGTGGTTTGGTTTTTGTTGAGTTGTAGGCTGGATGTGAACCCTTATCAGATACATGATATGCCACTGTTTTTTCCCCTTTCTGGAGGCTGCCTTTTTGCTGTTGGTTGTCCCCTGTGATGCACAGAAGTCTTTACAATTTGCTGTGTTTTCCAATTGATTATATTTGCTTTTTCTGTTTTCTGTGCCTTTGGAGTCACATCAGAGAAATTGTTGCCAATTCCAATGTCATGAAGCTTTACCTCTATATTTTCTTCTAGGGGTTTTACAGTCTAAGGTTTCACATTTAGGTCTTTAATCCATTTTGAGCTACTATTTGTAATGGTGTAGGAGAAGTTTCCATCTTTCCATCACTGTTTGTTTAGGAAAATGTCCTTTCCCCATGGGACAATCTGGACTCCCTTGCTGAAGGTCACTGAGCCATGTGCATGAGGGTTTATTTCTGGGCTCTCTCTTTCTCTCTCTCTCTCTCTTTTTTTTTTTTTAGGTCCACACACACAGTATATGGAAGTTCCTGGGCTAGGGGTTGAATCGGAGCTGCAGCTGCAGGCCTATACCACAGCCACAGCAACACCGGATCTGAGCTGCATGTGCAAACTATGCTGCAGCTCTCAGCACAGTGGGATTCTTAACCCACTGAGCAAGGCCATGTTTCAAACCTGCATCCTCATGGATACTAGTTGGGATCTTAACCTGCTGAGCCCCAACAGGAATTCCCCATATGACTGTTAGAATTGATTTTTCTATTTCTGCAAAAAATGCCACTGGGATTTTGATAGGGATTGTATTGAATCTGTAGATGGCTTTGGGTTGTATTAAGATCTGGATGGCGTTACATCTTCCAATCCATGAACATGGGATAGCTTTTCATTTATGTGTCTTCTTTCATTTCTTTGAGCATTTGTTTTGCTGTTCTCAGCATGCAAGTCTTTCACTTCCAGCTGGGTTTATTCCCAAGTATTGTATTCTTTTGATGTGACCTTAAATGGAATTTTTTTTTCTGATTTCCTTTTCAGATGGTTCATTGTTAGAGTACAGACATGCAGCTGATTTTTGTGTGTGGCGTTTATATCCTGCAACCTGGCTGACTTGGTTTCTTCGTTCTAACAGTGTTGAAGGAGTCCTTAGGGCCAGGAAAGTGTTTAAACAAAACCCGACTTTAGGTCCTTCCCCATGACCTTCTTCAGGTCTGTGGCTCCACCTACTTCTGGGGTTCCCATAGGAGTGGGAGGGCTGTGTTTTGCGAGGGGGGGAGGTGCCTCAGTTTGGGGCTTGCTTTTAAGTCCATCCGAGCTCCTTTTAGTGGCAGATGACTGTGTGCCAGGCACGACATGCTTCCTGGAAACTTGATGCTCACCCCATTGATCAGATGGGGACAGGCCGGTCCCGTGGTGACCCCGAGCCATGTTCCAGACGTCCTCCTTCTCAGCCTGAGGACTCCCCCGACTCCACCGCTCCAGTGGAGAAAAATGCAAGCTGTCTCAAGAACCAGTGACGCTTTCTTAAAAAGGCACCTGGAAACCCCCAAACCTTTCTCCTCATTTTGCCAGAAAGCAGAGGTCTGTCCACCTGCACCTGTTCACCCTCCATCCAGGAAGTACTTATTCAGCCCCTCTGTGTGCTGGGCCTGCCCACAGGAGTGCCTGGGAGAGCGACCAGCCAGCCTCCCGGCCTCCCTGGGCCCCTGGGAGCTGGGGAAGGGGCAGGAAAGCTCCATCCCACCTGGGAATTCACCCAAGCACCTGGCTTGACTGGGGGCGTGGGTGTCTGATGAGACCCGCCATCCCGGGGCCATTAATGGGTGAGCTTTAAACATTTTTTTTTTTCCCTGTTCAAAATGAGACTGGCTTTGAGCCCCAAGCTCCTCTGTGGGTTGTCTAAAATTAGAACCCCGTTGACAAGGCAATCTTTGTCAGGGGCCTACGGCTTGCACCAGGGGAAGCAGGGAAATGTTAACAGTACAATGTGGAGTTTCTGGAGAGGCCTGGGCAGACGGCAACTCAGAGCAAATTGGTGCTGTTTCAAAAGCTTTCAGAGTCCAGCCCCTCGGCAGCAGTGATTCAAGTGTCAGCTTTAGAAGGCGCTGGTTCCTGGCTGCGGAGAGTGGCCCCTGCTTTGCTGCTCAGATATCTCACCCTGATGGGAGCTGCACGGGGCAGCCCTCCGGCTCCGAGCCGTCATGGGATCAGCCCCTCCACCTCCCTGAGCGCGGAGACTTGCCGGCCCCTCCCTGTCCCTCCTGCCAGCGGGACAGTCCCGTGCTCAGGCCTTGCACATGGGGTCACTGTAGGTTCAAGGATTTGCCCGAAGGCCGGGAGCAGGCACCAGTTGCTGGGTGTGTCAGTGACATGCCACCAGATCAGCCACACACGAAAGGTCAGGCTGCAGGGCCGGGCCTTATCCCATTGCTGGTTGTGGCCTCCATCAGCTGCTGGCCAGGCACACAGCGAGGGGGGACACACGTGCCCAGAGACCAGCTGTCCCCACGTCAGCTGTCCCCATGTGCTCAGCCCAGGTGGGGTGTCTCTGGAGCCCCTTTCCTGCATGATGTTCTGAAGGGTCTTACAGTGGGGTCCCCACCACCACGTGGGCCGAGAAGGGGTTTGATGAAGCAGGGTGCCTGAGGAGCCCAGCCCATGGACACTCCGTGCACGACACTGTCACAGGGGCTGTAGGGGCCCACGGCGTCTCTCCCGGCCTGTGGGACCCAGCCCTCGGCCGTGGCTTTCACAGTCAGATGTCTGCAGTCAGAGGCCAAGGCCCTGCCAGGCTCACCTGCCCGCCTTTCTCTCTGGTTCCCCCAACGCACACCTGCTCCACCTCTGAGCCTTTAACCTGTGTTCCCTCTTCCCTGGAAGTCCCGTCTGCAAAGGCAAACTCTGCTCAAGGTTCCAGCTCAGACGTCCCTCCCTGGCATGTGCCCACCCAGGAAGTGTCCGCCATCACGCTGGCTTGGGCTTCTGGCTGAGTCCTTCTAAGATTTGAGTCCTAGGACACAGAAGCTGTGTCTGGGCCGAGGCCCACCAGGCTGGGAGTTGGGGGTGATAGACTGTTCACCCGGCACCCGGATGCTCCCCTCTCAAGGCCCCCGAGCCCCCTGCCTGCAGCCAGGGTGACTCAGGAGCCGTATGGCCGACACCCCATCCGCGTCCTCATCGGCCCACCCCAGGGCTTCCCAGAGCAGACAGAGCCAGGCTCCTGAACCCATTTAGAGACAAGGAAATCGAGGCCAAAGGGAGGCCAAGAGGTTTGCCCTTTGGTCATTGCAGTGATTGACCAGAGGCGTGGGACCCTGGACACAGGGTCTTTGCAGGTGTGATTAAGGCCAGGGTGTCGAGGTGAGTCGTGCTGGGCTGGGGTGGAGCTCAGTCCAATGGCAGGTGACCTGACGAGGGACGGAGGAGACAGACAGACCCAGAGGAGAGGGAGGCAGAGACAGGAGCCAGGATGCCTGGGCGCCCCCGCACCTGGAAGAGGCAGGAGGGACCCTCCCCTGGCGCCTCCAGAGGGAGCAGGGTCCAGGGCGACGGGTTCCGGATGCTGCCTCCGGAACCGAGAGAGAACTACGGTTCTGTGGGCCGTGGTTCCAGAGGGTCTGGGACACCCCTGCAGTCACTGGGGAGAAGAGCTGAGGCCTGGGAACCGCGGGTCCCCTCTTTCCCACCCCCAATGTCCACGCGCCTCCCTTTTAAAGGTTTCCAGAGCGCTCCCAGGACCCTGCTCCGAACCCTTCATTTCTTGGTGGCCGGTGGCCTGGGCCCGGGGCCAGCGAATAATGGTGATGCTGGGGAATGGCCCCCAACATGTGGTGGCTGCGCCTCGGCCTCAGTGGCCTGGCCCCAGCCCTGTCTGAGCCGCGACCTGTCCCCCCAGGTCCGGGCCATCAGGCTGTCCTTCGTGGGGGAGCTGGGCTGGGAGCTGCACATTCCAAGGCCGTCCTGCCTGCCCGTGTACCAGGCTGTGATGACAGCGGGGGCCAAGCACGGGCTCGTCAACGCCGGGTACAGAGCCATCGACTCCCTGAGCACCGAGAAAGGTGTGTGCAGGTCTGGCGGGTCACCCGGAGCCATGCTGGAGGCAAGAAGGCCCTGGCCCATCATGTCCGTCCCCCTGCTGCCTTCCTGCCCTGCTTGGCTCCCCCTGCCCCGCCTCCCACGTTGGCAGTTTCCCCAAACCCCCTTTGCTGCCCGTGAACCTAGTCCTCCACACAGGCCGGAGCTGGATCGCCGACTCACGCGGGGGCTCTGAGGAGCGGGGCGTTTGCCCGGGGGAAGGGGGCGGGGCCGAAGCTGTGTTGGATTCAGCCTCCCTGCTTCCTGAGAGAGCTGAAGAATGTCAGGGCAGCGAGGGGCTCTCAGGGCTGCCCGGTCCCTTCGCAGCCCCCTCCCCAGCACCCCAGCCTGATGCACAGATGCTGCGATGCTGCTGGGGGTGGTCTGGCTTGGGGGGGCTCCCCCAGGGAGCCCCCTCAGTCAAGGATGCCCTGCGCCCTGGGTTGCCCAGGTCACAGAAGGTCTAGGATGGGGTGTGGGCTGGGGTGGGCATCCACGTGCATCTTTTTTTTTTTTTTTTTTTTTGCTTTTTAGGGCCGCACCTGCAGCATATGGAGGTTCCCAGGCTAGGGGTCGATCGGAGCTGTAGCCACTGGCCTCCACCACAGCAACGCAGATCTGAGCCTCGTCCGCAACCTACACCACAGCTCACGGCAATGCTTGATCCTTAGCCCACTGAGCGAGGCCAGGGATCGAACCCACAGCCTCATGGTTCCCGGTCGGATTCGTTTCCACTGCGCCGCGACGGGAGCTCCCATGTGCGTCTTCTGAAGGGCCAGTCCACCTCCTCCGCTGGGCACTGACCCCGGGGTCTCCCCGTCCCCAGGCTACCGGCACTGGCACGCTGACCTGCGGCCAGATGACAGCCCCCTGGAGGCGGGTTTGGCCTTCACCTGCAAGCTCAAGTCCGCCGTCCCCTTCCTGGGGCGCGAGGCCCTGGAGAAGCAGCAGGCTGAGGGCCTCCGCCGGCGCCTGGTGTGCTTCACGGTGGACGAGTGAGTACCCTGGGCCCGGGCCATCGGATGAGGCTGCCGTGGCCGGAGCCGGCGGGCGCTCCCGGGTGCCTCCTCCCCAGCCGCCTGGTGTGACTTGCACTCACACCACAGCTCCGTCCAGAGGAAGAGGCTGGGGCCCGAGAGGCAGAGCCGGGCCCAGACCAGGCCCGACTCTGAAGCTGAGGCTACAACCTGAGATCCCACCAGGGCCAGGTGGGATGCGAAACCAGGCCAGGGCCCAGCGGGGGTCGGGGGGTGGGGAGGGCAGCCTCCCTCGGAGGCAGATTTTAAGAGAAAGGCACTGCCCAGCCAAGCCCCATCACCCCATTCCCCCAGCACGGAGCAAGCCACCTCCCACTGTGCCCTGGTCACAGCTTCCCCCCAGCCTGGGAGCTGGGGACCATAGAGGGACGAGCCGGGCCGGAGATGGAGAGCACGGGGGCCAGGGACAGGGTGGCTCACGGCCAGGCACGTGGCAGAGGTGGAAGGAGAGCCCCATGAGCGGCCTGACCCCCTCTGTCCCCCCGGGGTGGCATGAGCTTGTTGCTCTTACGTGCGTGTTTGGAGCCGTACGCACGCTGCCCCTGGTCCTGGGTGTTGGTGCTAGAGGTGGTATGAGGTGGAGTCTGAATAGCAACCACCTCCAGGGTGGTGGGCATCTCTGGGCATTGTGGATTTGGAGCTGACAGCCAGCCACAAATGGAGGCAGAGTGAGCAGAGCTGGGGTCTGTCACCGTCCGGCAGCAGCTCGCTGGCTTCGGCCGGGCTGCCTCTTCACAGGATTGCTGTCCAGCTTCCACGGAGCAGCTCAGCTCCAGTTTGGGGGCGCAGACAGAGTGGGGGGGTCCATGGATCCTTTCTGCCGTCTTCACCCTCGGGCAATGCACCGCACAGGCGTTCCCCGCCGGGCTGCCGAATCCACCCAGTGCCGTGGCCCGGCCAGTCCCAGACCCGAGCAGGCCCGGCCAGACTGCGGGCTGGGCGTCGCAGAGAACCTGCTGCCCTTCTCTGGAGGCTGTTTCCTCGTGGGGAGACGACACCCCGCTGGGGCTGGGGTGAGAAACGGAGACAAGGATGTATTTACAAAGCCTCCTTCCAGCCGCCGCATCACCGGCCCAGTGGGGCCCAGACGCTTTTGCTCCTGGTCTCTGAACCAGGAGGGACCCCAGTCCCTGTCCAGCTCTCTCCCTTGGTGTAGGCTTGACACAGTTCCTGTCACTGTCACCGGCCCCAGCCACACTCGGCTCCCCTCCCCGGCGGGCGCAGTCCTCACTTGGCGCTCTCTGCTCGGTTCGTGCTGCATCCTGGGCGCCCAGCACAGTCCTCTCTGGGCACCGTCTGGGGGTGGGTGGGGGACACGTCTGCCAAAATTTGCAGCCCAGGGATCCTGTGCTGGCGTTTCTGTGATGGTAGTTTAAGCTTTCCTTTGTTTTCTCTTTTTGAATTTTCAAGAATTTTACACTGAACTTTCTTCATACCTCGTGTGTAATAGAGACAAGGGCTTTTAACAGAGTATACACCACGCCGTCCAAAAGGAGCCGGAGTAAACCGGCCTTACGGTGTCACCTTTTAAATGCTTCCAAAGTCACACGGAAAAGAAATCTCCAGATGGGCCGCTTCCGAATCTGCAGGGCCTGTCCCTCCAGATGCGAAGTCCAGATTCCGGGTTGGGAGTTCTCTGTTCATTCAGGGCCGGGCTCTGGGCACGTGGGCTCACGGCAGACCCGCCCTGCGGCCTAGAGCCCGTGGCCTGGCGGGTGAGGTCCCTTTCTCCTCGGCCAGGCAAAGCGAGCTGGCCCCTCAGGGCATCTGGGGTCCCAGTGCCCACTCTCTCTTGCAGGAAGGTGCCCCTGTTCGGCCTGGAGGCCATCTGGAGAAGCGGCCAGGTGGTGGGCCACGTCCGCAGGGCCGACTTCGGCTTTGCCATCGACAAGACCCTGGCCTATGGCTACATCCGGGACCCCAGCGGCAGGCCGGTGAGTCCCGCTCCGTCGAGCCCCGGGCCCTCCCCGGGCTCTGCGCCCGCAGCCCTGCCCCCGACCCTGAGTGTGCTGGGCGGGGGGCAGGGACGCGAGCAGAGGGGGCTGACGGCTGCATCTCCGGGCAGAGTCGGCGGCTCTTGCTCTCCTCTCTGGAAGACTCTGGCTCACGATGCTCTGGGTCCTGGGCCGAAAGCGGCTCAGGGCCGGGGCTATAACCCCCTCTGCTCCCTGGAGCTGGAGGCCCCACGCGTGTGCGAATGGTCGTGTGTCCACTTCTCAGGGCACACACGCGGACACCCACATGTGCACACACATGCACACAGACACACTGGGGGAACTTGGCCGAGAGACAGAAGGGGCAGCGTGTTCCAGGTGGGGAAAATCTGAATATTCGGCCTAAGCAACCATTTATAAACCCAAGCCATCCCCTCCGAGCACAGGCGCCTCCCTCCGGACCACAGGGAGAGCAAGGGCCTTTGAGGACTTCTGGGGGCCTGAGGCCTGGCAGGGATGGGAAACTCATGCCAGGCTGGCTGCTCACCAGGGCATCATGTGGCCATGCTGGGTAGTGGGACATGGCGGGGGGGGGGAGGGGCCTCGTTGTCGTCACTGGCACCTTTACAGCTTCAACTACTTACTTCCCTGGGGTCCCACACCAGGCCCGTAACCCCAGAGATACAGGCCCCGAGAGGCCCCGAGTGTGGGGACTGGGGTGTCACCCAGTCAGATCCTCCCACAGTCTCTGCAGCTCCCCGCTCCCTACTCAGACTCCAGGGAGTATGGGGGGCCGGGGTGGGGTGGGCTGGGGGTGGGGACACTGGGAAGAAGCAGCAAGGAGGAGGCAGAGGTGCAGGGGGCAGGCGGAGCCTGGCGTGCAGGCCCCCGTGGGGCCACAGGGGGAGGCTGCCTCCCACTGTGGCCTGGGAGGCTCAGGACGTCGGCTGGGCCTCAGCAGCCTTGGGGCTCAGCCCTGGATGGGCCCCGTGACCTTGGAGAAGGCCATCCCTTTGAGCCTCAGTTTCCTCATCTGTACAACGGGGACAGGGTGTTCCGCCTACCCCACAGGGCCCATCTCTGCTCTGAGTGCAAACGTCACAGGCGGCAGTTGTGACACAGGGGTCACCACGGCTGGTGGTGACGTCTGGCGGTGACAAAGGACCTTCTCTGACCCCCCAGCTATGGAGCCCTGGGTCCCGGCTGAAGCTCTGTGTTCACTTGCCCATGCCGAGGTGGGGGTGCAGGCCCCATCACCTCTTCTTTCTAAGAACAGTAGTATGTGCCTTCTCTGCGTGGTCAGGGATGGGTGGGTATCGAGTGTGACCAGGTCCTTTGGTTTGAACAGGGCAGGGCCGGGAGCGGCTCCGGCTGGCTAGCAAGAGCTGACGGGGTCCGTCTCTTCCCGGCTCCACCTTCAGGGCTGTCCGGAGTGTTCAGACCATGGAAACGGGCAGACGCTGCCTTCAGGGGTCCCCCCCGCCCCCGCCAACCTCCCCTGAGAGCCAGTTAAACGGTTACCTGCGTACCAGCAGGGTAACCAAGCCTCCTTCATAAAGTGGGAAAACTGGCCCTTAAAAGGAAAGGCTCTGGAATTAGGGAGCAGCACTGGGGGGCTCCGGCGTGTTTTCTAATAAGGACGACCTGGCAGCTCTGGGCTAACCGCTCCTGTACGTCTGAAAGCATCCGTGACCTCTGCCTGCGGTCTCTGGGCTCAGTGGGGGCGGCCTGATGGGGGCAGCGTGGAGCTTTGATCCCGGCCAGTACACAACCCAGAAGCCTGGGCTAGAAGCCACTCCATTCCAGCACAGCAGTCACATAAAAAGCCTCCTTTGTTTGGGTGTTTTGTATTTGTTTTTGTTTTTCAATCCAGTCCTGAAGTGCCCAGAGAGACAGGTCTTCTACCTCCCAGAGCAGAGCCCAGGACGCCCTCTCCGCGCCCGGCCCAGGGTGGATTCACTGCACTGGGAGAACAGGGTCCCGGCGCCCTCCGCTTCTGCCCACTGCTACATGCCCCCTGGGTGCTCAAGTCCAAGTCAGGGGCCAGGGGACACACCACCTCCTGCTCAGGGCAGCTCCCCCGTTCAGAGAAGGCCCTGGCACAGCGATGGGTTTGCCCCCAGGGAGGGACGTGAGGCCAAGACGCTGGCCCATCCTGAGAGGCACCGGGGGGTGGGGGGGGGCGGCGACTGACCCTCGGCCCCTCCTCTTCCACAAGCAGGTCTCGTGGGACTTTGTGAAGAGCGGGGACTACGCCCTGGAGAGGATGGGGGTGGCCTACCCCGCCCAGGCTCACCTGAAATCCCCCTTCGACCCCGGCAACAGGAGAGTGAAAGGCATCTACTGACGGGCCTCGGGCCATCGGGAGGCCAGCCACCTGCGCACTGTCCCACGCCGTCCACCCCCAGGGGCCCCAGGACCCCGACACCGGCCAGCACGTGGGTTTCCCTGCCTTCAGTCGAGGCCTGCTCACCACCTCCCGAGCACACCTGTTCTGTGCTCACTGACCACAGGGTGGTCCCGAGTCCACCCCACCCCCCAAAACCCACTCTGAACACAGCTGTAGCCCCCAGGAGCCTCTGAGGCGGTGCCTAGAAAACACAGCCAGGCCCCCATCAAAGCAGGGAGACAAAGAACTTCTCTCTGGGTCCCAGTCCCCGATAGGCTGGCTGTCCAGAGCGGCGCTGGCCAGAGCAGCCCTTCCTGCCCTGCCCTCTCAGTTTCTCACCTGGGAAGCCTCTGAGTTCGCAGCCCTGAAGCCGGTGCCAGAGCAGCGGGGGGGCGGCATCTCAGATCGACGCCCTCCCTCCCCTGCACAGAAGCCCCCCGTCCTGCTGCTTTAGCTCCCGAGGGCCCTGGCTCACCAGGTCGGGAGGAAGGCGGGAAATGGGGGGGACCTGGCAGAACCCTCCTGCCTGGTGGCCTCTGTCCTTGCTGTTTGATTAGGACACAGATCTGGTGTCCCTGCTCTTCTGACCCACCCTACCCGCATCCCGGGCATGGCCTTGAAAGGGGTGACTCCCCTGCCGCTTTCCAGAAGCCTCTAGAACTCTCCTGCGTGGATCTCTGGCTTCCTGCCAGGGCCCAGGCAGCCCAATAAAGCCACACGAGGTGGTCATGCCCTGAAAGCCCCGCCCTGTGGGGAGAAGTGGGGCCGGGGGGTGGGGTGGCAGACCCTCAGGGGACACGGGGAACGAGGCTCCCGCAGACGCAGGCAGGAGGCCCTGCAGGCCCCGCTGCTTTCAGAGGCGCACACTGCGCAGCCCCGCCGTGGACCAGGCTGGAGCAGGTCAGGCTAATAAAGCTGAGGCCGTGAGAAGACAGGCGGGTTTCCGCTGGCCTTTGGAAAGATTATTTGGTCCCCCCGCCAGACCGCAGGCTGGGACAGGCTCTCTGTTGTCCCCACACTTAGGGTGAAGGATCGCCCGCAGCCCCCTGCCCGTGGCGGGAGCCTGGATCCTCCGTGAGGGGGCCTAGGGGGCGCTGAGGGGCCCCTGGGGGCCAGAGGAGGAGGGGAGGGGATCCCGCGTCCCGGGTGGCCTGGCCGGCTTCCCCGGGCCTGTGGTCTGACCTCGACCCTTGGACTGGGGTCGCACACGTGTTCATTCCACAGGCGTCCCTGGGGGAGGCTCTGGGCGCAGGGAGGTCAGGCCGAGGTCCACCCGACTCCCCCCTCGGGAGCTGAGCTCAGACCCAGGGACGCTCACTCTCGTGTTCCCTGTGTCTGTCCCTCCGCTGGGGAGAGGGAACCCTGGTCTCGCTGGCAAGGGCTCTGGGTCACAGACGCAGCTCGGGACGGCCTGGCCGCGAGCCTGCTGCCTGGCTGCGTAAGGACGAGCCACAGCGCCCTGCCCTCGGAGCCGGTGACCACAGGCTGTCCTTCCTACCCTCGTCCAGACACCTGTGGCATCTGTTTTGGAAGGTTTTTCTGGGCAGAAGGAACATCGTGGCCCCCCCTCGGCTCTGCGCGGGGATTCTGGGCGAAAGCTGGGGCAGAGCCCAGCTGCTCTCCAGGCAGAGGAGACTCAACCTGCGTGAGGCTCCTGCCAGCCCAGGAGCTCAGAGCCTCCTGCAGGGGCCCAGGGTGGCCATGTGCCCCCGGAGGGCAGGTGGACAGGGCCCTTCTTGCCTCGCTCACTCGCTACGTCCTGTCCATCAGCCCGAGCAGGCTGGTGGGGACCACGCGGGCCCAGGTCCCTGCACCAGAGCCGCTGGCATTCGGCTCTGGTCCTTGCCTGGTAGGTGAGCAGGAACCAGGAAGCAAGGATAAGGTGCCCCTGTCCCCCGTGAGGACCAAAGACCCTGGCAGTGGACTCCCCAGGTGACTCCCAGATGCCTCACACCCGCGGAGCTTGCGTAGGGCCCATCTCCTTCCAGAACAGCTGGTAAGAGTGGCAACAAAAGAATTTGGCAAAGGAGAGGCTGGGGATAGACTCCAGTGATTGGGGACAAGGAGCCATCACGTGTTAAGGTCCTGGGGTGGGCCAGGCCTGCCATGTCACCTGGGAACACAGACCCCGTGTTCCCTCGCTCTGCCTCAGCTTGGGGACACCCCCAGTGGAGCTTCTGCCTGCTGAAGGCTCCCCCTGCCCTGACCAAGCACCTGCCTGGATGGGCCCAGCTCTCACCTTGTGCCCAGCCATGGACCAAAGTGCTTCCCTAAGGACGGCTGGCATGTCCTACCCAGGTGACTGCTGGAGAGGCGGGCGCTGAGCCACCTGGCTGGGGTGGTACGGAGTGAGCTTGGCGAGGACTTTCCAGGTGGAATCCTGGGGACCCTGGCAAGGCCCTCCCTCCTCCCAAGGTCCTCACCAGGGTGCACCAGGGACGGGGGGTGCTGTGGTTGGGGGCAGGGGACCCTGTGACCGGGCAGGGCCTGGCTGAGCACAGCCGGGGCAGCAGACGGCCTTCCAGGCGGCCTGCCCAGCCTCCTCACCCAATGGCCGGCTCCAGAGGCTCGGGCTGGGGTTCTTGGCTGGGAGACCCCCCCCCCCAACACTCCCAGCAGGAGCCCCTCTGCTCTGCCTTTGTTCCTTCTCAGCCTTAGTCTCCGTCTCCCCAGGTTAAAGGCCCAAGGCCCCCGCTGTGAACACGCTCACCCTCTGAAGACGGGCAAGGGCTCGGCCAGGCCTGGGGTGACCCCCTCGACTACCCCACTGGGCTCCGCCGGGCCACTCTCCCCCCACCCACCGTGAGCGCTCCAGGTATCTCCTAGCAACTGCCACCGTGGGCCCTAAATCACAGCTCCTCCCTCCCCCTCCTCCCCCCCCCCGCCCCCCGCCCCAGGAGCCCGTGAAGGTCCCCACACAGAGGCAACTGCCTCCTGGGCCCAGGGAGGGCTTCCTGGGTTCTAAAATAGAACCTTGCCCTGAAAGCCCCCCGTGTCCCTGTTGGGAATCTGCCACACAAACAGGAGTTCCTGGCATGGCATTCATGGGACACAACGGCTGCCTTCCATCCAAGAAACCCTGAAAACGCCGGGGGGGTGGCGTGTCTGCGGGAGGGTGGGTGGGGGCGGGGAGAATAGAGAGTCAGGAGAAAATAGAACGCGCGTGTCCCAGGGAGACGGCTCTGGGTTTCCAGTGCCTTCTAGAGGGCTGGAGGGGAGGGAACGGGCTGCTTGGCAACAACAAGAGGCTTTCAAGCAGAGGGCAGAAGCCCCCAGGAGCCCCGGGCTCAGTTTTTCCATCTGCACCAAGGATGGGGGGGTCACGGGTGGGGACCAAGCTTTTGGCAGTTGGAGGGTCAGAGCGACTCCATGTGGCGCTGCCCCAGGGGCTTCTGGAGGGCTGTGGGGGTGTTTCTGGTGGTCACAGTGGCAGGGGAGGCGCTGCTGATGGGGCTGCTGGGGCCAAGCAGGCTGGACCACCCTTAGCCTCAGAGCCTGGCCCCGCCCCAAATGCCTCTGCGGACAATCCCTGCATCCCTGCATCCCTGCATCCCTGCAGTGGTCCGGCTGCTCTGTCCAGAGCTAGCCAGGGCCGGGCCCCTGGGCCCATGGGGGAGAGGCTAGGATGTGACAAGCTGGGTGGCTGCCACCCCAGTGGCTCGGCTGGACTGGTGTGATCTGGGGACCCAGCCCTGGCATAGCAGGGCCCTGGAGGTAGAACTCTCCTCTGTGATGGATATCATCTGTATCTGGGCTGTGCCAAAACGGTGGCCACACCCCACGTGTCTACGGAGCATTTGAAACGTGCCACTGCGACCAAAACCCCAGGGTTTCCTATCATTTAAATTCATTTACAACTAAGCGTAAACAGCCGTGTGAGCCTAATGGCCATGGGGAGCACAGCCCTGGGGCATCCTGGGAGCAGCTCAGGCAGACACACCTGCTCCAGCTGGAGCATCCCACCCCTGCTCGCACGTCCCCTCCACACAGAGTCTGGGTGGGTACACCTCAGCTTGGGGCCTGGGCATTTCCAGCTGGTGGGTCCCGTACCAGCAGCCCCGGCCCCGAGGAGGCTGGGGAGCCTTCTCCTTGATGGGCAGATGGGGAGGTGGAGGCCCAGAGAAGGAAAGGAAGTCGGCCAGGGCCACACAGCAGAGGGAGGAACAGGAACTCAGGCTGCTGGACCCTCACCACACTCGCCGCTGTCCCAGTCCTTAAAGATGCACGGGCCTGACTGTCCTCAGAGGGACCAGGCCGAGGTGGCCCCGCCCTGCCGGCTGTGGTCAGGTGGTGAAGCCCTTCCTCCAGCCGCCCTTGCCCGTCCCCTAAGGAGGGAAACGGAGCTTGGACGCCCAGGCTCTGCAGTCAGACCCGGGTCACTTCGGGGCCCCTGCTCCCTTTGGGTGACCTTGGCACCTAACCTTAGGTCTCTGAGTAGCAGCAGAAAGAGTCTGTGGGTCTGTGGGAGGGTTGGCCCAGAACCAGCGCACGCACTCTTACCAGTAACACGAGTCCAACATCCAGGTGGGGCAGGGGACCGGCCGTGCCCTCTGTGGGGGCAGAACCCTACAGCGAGTGAGGGGCAGGGGTGTCAGTGTGGGTGGTGGAAGGTTCTGGAACTGGCAGTGACCCCAGATCACTACTCATCCTCCAGGGACCCCAGGTGTGGCATTTCTCCTCTGCAAACCCCGGCTCCCTCCCGTGGGGAGGCTGGGACACCAGTGCCTCTCGCCTCTCAAGGAAATAAAGGGATGGTGGCCAGCGAGGGTGGGAGGCCCGGGATCGGCCTCGAACCCTCTCCTGGAGCTCTGATCAGACCCCGTCTGGGCTGGCAGGGGCTCCTCTTCTTGGGCCAGAAGACCAAGGGCAGAGGCTGGCGTGCTCCAGGCTTCCCTCTCAAGGCCTGCACCCTGCGGTGGGGGAAGGGGGCCTCTTCCACCGCACCCCCCTCCCCCCCGCTGCCCCACTGTCACCCAAGGCTGTAAAGATGACGGAGGGCCGGCCGCCCTGCAGCATCTGTCAGGCCTGGCATTTCTCAGCCGTCACACGCTGTGACTTATGGCGCAGGAAGCCGTGATTTATACGACGTGGTGCAGAGCGCCTGGGCCTGTTTGTCCGGCCTGTAATGAAGTGGCTGGCAGTGGGAGAAGCAGCCGCTTAGTGGACGTCTGTTGGGGTGTCAGTGGGGCGACGCGAAGGCCCATCCATCACCCTCTCCTCCCCTCGAAGCCGTGCAGCGTTTTGCTGAACTGGCTGAACAGAGCTGAATCCGTCACTCCCAGCAGAAATCATCAAAGAGCTGAACTTGGCCTTAAATAGGAGGCAGCTAAGACGGGAGGAAGGTGGAAACTGACCGAGGAGGCAGGAGGCACGTGCTACTCCGCCCCTGGCACCGCCCCTGGCAGGGAGGGGGCTCCGGCAAGGCCTTCTCTCCTCCAGGCTGTGCCACCCAACTGGCCCCCAGGAGTTCCCGTCGTGGCTCAGTGGAAACGAATCTGACTCGCATCCATGACGACACAGGCCTCGCTCCGTGGGTTAAGGATCCGGCGTTGCCATGAGCTGTGGTGTAGGTCGCAGAGGTGACTGAATCCCGTGTTGCTGTGGCTGTGGTGTAGGCCAGCGGCTACAGCTCTGATTTGACCCCTAGCCTGGGAACCTCCATGTGCCACGGGAACGACCCTAAAAACACAAACAAAACAAAACAAAACAACAGTCGCTGGCCCCCTGTGTGAGCTTTATTGTCTATGCGACCCATACTGCAGTGGCCCCGTCTTATGGATGCGAAGACAGAGGGTCAGGGAGGTGGGGCTGGGCTTCTAACATGGGTCTGATTCCGGGGCCCACGGGCCCTATCCTAGCCTGTCCCACTGCGGACAGGTAACCCCAGGCTGATGACCCCATTTCCCAAGGCGCCGGCGCCCAGATCCTTGTCTGGAGCTTTGCCGTGGCATCTTTGGGTGGTGGAGAAAGCTGTCGTTAGGATTTCCCGTTAGGTAGGCGAAAATATCTATTTACCCTGCAATGGAGCAATTTCCCAGGCAAGTCTCTAACTAGCTAAATGGCTTGTCCTGCCTCCGTCGGCAGGGAAGACGCCCACTGCGACAAACGAGCCAGTCGGCAGGGACATGTTTAAGTAGCACTTGCACCCGTCACACCAACACGGATCGCCATCAGCAGGGGCTGGGGCTGGCGCGGGGGGTGTGCCCGAGGCCAGACGTGGCTTGTGTCCCAGGAGGCTGCCCCCTCCCCCCGCAGCGAGATGGCAGGGCGTTTAGGGCACAGGACTCCAGACCTCCGAGGGGGTGTTGTCCCTCCGCTGGGTCAAAACGGTGTGCGAGGGTGTTGGTCTGCCCAGTCCTCGGTGGCCCAACAGGGAGCTGTCATGGGCCCCTCTCAGCCATGCAGGGGGCCCCCGGGGGAGGAGGCTGGAATGGACCTTGGTTTGAGGCAGGGTCTTGGTCCAGCCCCAGGCACACAGAGCTGTTCCATGGGGTCTTTGCAGAAGGGGGGTGCACAGAGCTGGCGTGAGCCCACAGGGACGGCGTGGAGGAGGGGCGAGGACACAGCCCCCACTCACCCTTTGCCCCCACCGAGGCTGACCACGGTGGGGCCCACGGGGCTCTGACCCCGGCCGGGTGGGCAGTGTGGGGCAGGCTCTTCCAGCTTGGAGGTGATCTCGGGCAGGGGCTGCAGGTTCCACTCACCCTGCAAGGAAGGGAGCAGGATGTTAGCTGCGGCTGGTGGGTCAAAGCCCCCCCCAGCCACTTTCCCCAATCCTTGGGTCCTTGCCCTTACACTCACTTTGTCCCAAACCACCTCCACCTCCCCCAGCCCGCTGCTTCTTGGGGGTCCTCACCTGGGAGTCATCCTGGCCCCCCATCCACCCCCTTGCCCACCTATCACTTCATTCAGAGGAGCAATCAGAGATGCCGGGTTCAGGCTGACGTTTTAGCCATCCCCCCATCACCCCCCACCCCCCACAAGGCGGCATTAAACACCAGGTTCTAACCTCATCAGACATCTGCCCCAACCTGCTGGCAGACGAGCTGTGTTAGCTCCGCCCTTGGTGCCCAGCGTGTTTGATTTAGCGATTAATCCCACTCCCAAACGCTTCCGGGAGCCCGCCTCCCAGACCTGCAGGCTGCCGAGCTTTCCACGCCTAGCTTGGCAAGGCCTGTCCTCCGCCAGGAAGCTCACCGGGGAGTGAATGCGATCCCTTGGAATCCAGTGGGTCTCAGACAAGGAGGCTTCAGACTGTCGCTTTTTCTCACCTGCCCCCTCCCTTAGGTCTTTATTGTTAGGCTCCGGGGGAGGTTGCTGGCGCCCTGCTCGTACCACCAAGACTAGTCCCGTGATGTGATGGCATCTGAGAGAGGGTAGCACCCTGCCGGCTCTCAGTTTCTCCCTCTGCAGGCCCCTGTCTGTCTGTCTGTCTGGGCCTGTCTGTTCCCACCAGATTTCTCTGTTTTGTGGGAGGGCTTCTTGCCAGCAACGTGGGGGTGGAGCCTTGTAACTCACACGGGGATCCTGGGGGGGTGGGGGGAGCTGGGGCGCAGAGGGGTGGGCAGCTGCGCATCTGGAAGAGGCGACGGCCTTGCCAAGGGCGGCCGGGCGGCCCCAGCCACGGGCACCGGGCACAGACCAGGCAGGCGTACCTGGAAGCGCACGGCCGAGGACTTGTTGCAGTGCATGGAGATTGGGGCGAAGCCGTACAAGGCCCTGAGCACTTGGCGGTTGAACGAGTTCCAGGGCACAGAGGCAAATTGCTCGGGGACAGTGGCCTGAGGGCAGGTGCAGACTTCCTCGCTGTTGAACCTGGGAAGGAGAAGGAACAGCCCGACTGGGCTATGGCAGAGGGAGGGGAGCCCGGCAGGGCCCAGGTAGCGCCTCCCAAAGGTGGGGGGGGGACCCTGCTTGGGCCCTCAGGTCCCCCCTCCCCAGCCTCCTAACCGTGTCTTGGTCCTGCCTTCCTGCCAGCAATGCTAATGGCTTCCTCTCTTGCGACCCGCAGATCCCTTGGTAATGGCTGCTCCAGGACTGGGTGGAGGCAGCTTCTCAGGCCAAGCCCAGGGTCAACAGGAAATGGGTGCGGAGATGGATGAGTGATGCCCGCCACGGGCACCTCAAGGGGGCATGGAGGCATGGCTGGCACATTCCCGCTCACCCTGCGCCTGGGTTCCTCTCTTGCGCCCTAGTGGGGCCTGGGACGGAGGGCACTGCTCCACATGGAGCCATCACCTGTTGACAAGGTGGAAATACTTCTGCAGGAAGCCAGGGTCCACGGCGCTCTTGCAGAGCTCCAGCTGCGTCTGGGGGTAGTAGTGTAGGTAATTGACACACATCTCCTCCAGGATCCCAAAGCCCCCCTGCAGCACAGAGAAGACACCTATCAGCTCGGCATTTCCACGCGTCCACTGCATGCACGCATCCGTGCCTTTACCGCCAGGCAGTGTGGCGGGTGAGCGACATCCTGGCCCTCGAGGGATTCCCGCTCTTGAAAGGAGGGGCAGACAGCCCACGAGTCAGCCGCTGAACGCATCTCAGGTGGTGATGCGTGTAAGGCATCAAAAGACAACGGAGGTGGCAGAAAGGGTATCCGCGTGCCCATTCGATGGAGGCAGAAACTGAGTCCCGGGGAAGGTAAAGGGCCAGGCCAGGTGGATGTCGGCTCCTGATCTTGGCGGGGGAGCTGTGCCCTCGGCCCGGGCACGGAGGACCGTCGGGGAGGCCTCCTGTCACCCAGCACGGCCAGCCGTCATTTCTGGAAGGAGCTGGTGCCTGGAGGCCATCACAAGCCTCCCAGGGCAACCCCCGCCCTATCCCAGCTTTGTCATCGTGGGAGGAGGCAGACCCTCCTTCTCCCCCCACTGCCCTCCAACGCTAAGGCCCTGGCCAAGTCCCTGCTCTGTGGCTGTTGAATGGGGAGCCCAGGTCCAGGAGGAGAGGCACAGGCTGGGGGGGGGCAGGAGCCCGACTCCGCATTCAGAACACAGCAGGGCACCTGGGCCTTGCCAGTTCTTAGTGAACAATGCAGGGGGCTGGGGGCTTTGTTTGAAGGAAAAGAGGCATTTGCCTCTTTACGGCAGAACCAAATACTGTAAAAAAGACAGCCGAGGGCTCAGCGCTCTCCCTCCGCCTCCCAGCCCAGGGCAGCTCTGCCCAAGGTGACTATTTTACAAAGAAATTCCCAGAGTTCCCTTTGTGGCGCGGTGGTTATAAACCCGCCCAGTATCCATGAGAAAGCGGGTTCGATCTCTGGCCTCGCTCAGTGGGTTAAGGAGCTGGCCGTGCCGTGAGCTGTGGTGTAGGTCGCAGACACGGCTCAGATCCAGCACTGCTGTGGCTGTAGGGTAGGCCAGCAGCTACAGCTCTGAGTTGACCCCTAGCGTGGGAACTTCCATATACTGCAGGTGTGGCCCTGAGAAAAATAAGCAAAAAAATATAAATAAGTGAAAAGGAAAGTCTCGAGGAGTAGCTGCCCAGCTCCTGAGTGGCCCCTATGGTCCCGGGTTTCACCCGCATGAACCCCTGGTCCAGATCCCCCATTTCCCAAGGCCCCAGGGAACCACAGCTTTCATCACCGTCCTGTCTGGGCTTCAAATCACCAGGACAACCTCCCTCCTGGAATTCCACAAATTCCACTGCCTCCTACCGCCCTGTCTCAGACATCAAAAGAGAGCCAGCCCTTGGCAGGCTGTGTTCCGAAGCCCTCACCCGGGAACGGATGGATCACATTTCAAAGGCCGGGTCTCCGAGAGCAGCAGGCCGGGCTGTCTGAGTGGGTGCACCCCTCCCCACCCCTCGCTCCTCTTTGATCCCGCCTGGTACCCTGATGGGGCCCCTCCCTCCCTGAGTCGGTCCAGGCCTGAAGGACCTGGGGTCTGAGATGGCAGGAGCACTCACCTGGCGGGAACACCCCAGGACAGATGCCAAGTCCTGCGAGGAGCAGGGCCCTCGCAGAAGCAGCCCTGGGGGCGGGGGGGGTGGTGTCGGCCTGGGGGGCTCGCCTCCACCGTTCACTGGCCAGAGGTCCAGCAAGTGCCCCCGCCCCCCACCCCCAGGCCCTCAGCCCAGTAGCTTCACCTGCAGAGGAGGGAGCAGCTACGATCCTGCCTGCTTTCTAGCAAGAGGTGGCACCCGTCAGGCTGGCACCTGGACCAGCCCTGCTCCCTGCAAGTGCTCCCTGCAAGCCAGGTGCCCTCGGCTGTTCCACCTCACTATTTCCTGGGCCAGCTGCCTCCCAGGGTCCCGGCCAGGTGTCAAGGCCCTACACGTGGACAGGTGGGGTCGTTAAAAACAAGCCCTTCGCCTGGGGGAGGCACTCCACGCTGGTGGCTTTTATTATGTCCGGAGCCCCTCCTTGCCGTCTCGGAAAGATGGTGCTGGGATGTAAAGCCGGGCTGTGTGCCTGCAAAGCTCTCCTGTCCCCCCCCACTCCCAGCTGAATTTGTGACCACGGACGCAAAGCAGTGATCACCCCAAATCCAGAGGGAAGAGGAGTCAGGTGGCAGGAATTTTGCCGGCCGGGGCTAAATCCCTGTTCACCCTCGCGGTCAGCACACCGCTACAGTGACCACGGGGACAAGCGGACAGTCAGGAGGCTCTGTCAGCCAGTGGTCCATGTGCCCGGGACAGTCCTGGCTTGTGCCAGCGTCATGGTCAATAGCATCGCCTCTCAGAAGACCTCCGGCTGCACCAAACATCGTGTGAGCTCCCGTCTATTGATGCCGCCTGCAGCCCTGGCCTTGAGAACCGCATCTCCCACGGGTAGATCCTCTCCCCCCGCCGGCCGTCTAAAGTCCAGCCCAGGTGAGCCGGCCTCTCACCCCTGCTGCGCAGAGTCAACCAGGCGCATACTCAGGACTGACTTCGTGTGAAGCCCCAAAGGGGACAGCACAGCAGTGCAGGTCTCTGAGCCTCTTCCATTGGGCTGACCTGGAGTATGTCAGAAAAGCAGTGGCAGGGCCACCTGCGGGCTGAGACTCTTCTTTGTCCTCAGGGCCGTCCTGCCCCCTCCCCTCTGCCTGACCCTCCTTCCCTGGTCCTCCCTCGCTGCCTGCCCGCTTCTCCGTCTGACGGCCGCCTCTCCTGGCCCTGCTCCCGGCACCTCCACCTGGCCTTTAGTTTTGTCCCAACTTCGCTTGTCGCTAGTGGCAGGTGCAGCAGCTCTGTCTCCCTGGGTGACGGAGCTCCAGGGGAGGCAGGGAGCAGTCTTGCGCCCCTGGCAGCCCCAGGTGCCCCCCAGGCGACAGCTCTGGCTGCCGTGGCTGAGACCAGGCCAGCCATGAGCGTAACCCAAGGAGCTGATCTCAGCGTCTCACCGCCCTAATTCCAATGCGATGGGTCAGTTGATGAGTTCACGTTTCTTTTACCAAGTTCCCGGGGGGCGCTGCTGCTGTGGGTCCAGGGGACACCCCCACCTCCGCCCCAAGCTGCTGGTTTATTGAGTGAATGAGGGAGGGGCACCGCCGCCCTGAGGCAGCCCCCGTTCTAGATGAGGAATTAGGACCTGTCCTCGTGGAAGTGGAGAACTGCCCCAGCTGGACGCCCCAGGCCGCGTGTGCTCGGCAGGCAGGGTGACTTACCACGGTGGCCAGCTTCCGGTCTTCCGTGTTGTATGTGCACGAGGTGATGAGCACGTCTCCCTGGAGAGCCAGGCCAGCGGACGCCCGTCAGCACCTGCCCACCTGGGTACCGGGTGCTTGGGCCCTCCCCATGTATGGCCGGGGTACTCCGTCCACCCCCGAGGAACCCGCGCCCTGAGTGTCCCCAGGGGAGAGCACCGGGAGGCTTCACACACAGTCACAGGCGGCCAGTGGCTGTGAGAGGCTGGTTGGTGGCCCCACCTGGCCTGGGACCCCCCTTCTGCAGGACCAGTGGCCCCATGGTGGCCTTCGGGCCCTCATCTCTCCCTGTACTCTTGGGTATGTGGTCAGCTGGTCAGGCGGGAGGATGCCTGTCCCCCAGAATGCCTTCGGGTCCCGTCCCCATGAGGCCTTGCTGAGGAGTCCCGCCTGGACGGCTGCAGCCTCCACCCTGCGTGGACATGCTGGGAAGCGCCCCCCCTCCCCCACCCCACCCCGTGGCCTCTGCTCTCATCACTTCCTGTCCCTCCCGCTGGGGACAGCGCCCCTGGTCCTCCCCGGCTCCCGTCCCTAGCGAGACTCACCGGGAGGACAGACACGACCTTCTTCAGCATGCGGATCTCCTGGGGGGGCAGGGGGGGGGAGAGGGCGGGACCTGAGAGAGCTGCAGGCCCAGCCCTGCCCCCCCAGGGTGTCTGTTTGGCTCTTTGTCTCAGCCCCTCTGCAGGTAGCTGGGCCTGGCTAATGACCTCTGGCCAGGAAGGGGTTAAGCATAGAGGGGGGTCTTCTGAGACGGGTGTTCCCATCAAGCTGCCTGGGTCCCCAAATCCCGCAGTCAGTCGGCCACACGCCAGAATCCACCACCCAAGTCCCTGGCTTCGAATAAACCCATGAGAAGCAGCAGCTGGCTGTGTGCTCCTGGGGCCGGGGGCCTGGCCCCCAGAGATGGAAGGTCCAACAGGGCCACGGCCGTGCCCTGGGCAGGCCCCGGTGGGCAGGGCAGGGGCAAGGGGTGGGGGCGGCTCCCTACCTGGAAGTGGGGGCTGTAGTGGTCGTCTCTGTTCACCACCTCCCTCTCGCGGCCGCCGCGGGCCAGCACTGTGACCACCTTCCTGCCTGTCAGGTGCGTGTGCAGCTGTGAGGCGAAGATGTGGATCCCAGAGGGAGGCAGGGCCTGGGGGGGGGGGGAGGATGGGGGGGCAGGGTCAGGGCCTGGCCACGCGGTTGCCGGCACCGCCCCGTGCCTGGCTGCCGCGAGGCGAGTCTGCCTCCCTGGACCGTCTGCGTCACCCGGGCCCTTCCTCCGCCCTGATTGGTTACTTCCCCATCAGAAAAAACCGCAGAAAATCAGTAGTCCTGAGAGCGATGTTGCCGGAACAGCCGGGGCGTCCAGAGCAGCAGCGCCGGCCTGGGGTCCCGAGGTGCGTCCTCTCCTGAGCCCTGAAGCCTGGCCAGCTCATTCTGACTTCCTTCCACAGACTCTGGGGCCGGGCCCGCGAGGCGGACGCAGCGTGGCCTCCCTGCGCTCAGGCTCACGTCCCGTGGACACAAAACGGCAGTGCTGTCTGCCCTCTCCAGCGCCCGCTGCAGCCGGCCCCCTGCAGGCCCCCAGCTGCCCATGGCATGAGTTTCCTTCCTCTGCGTGACCACCAGGCGGCCGTCCCCACTGTCGCCATCACCTGTGTCACAGCTGTGGCGCTGACCCGCCAAACACTGGGTGGGCAGTACGGGGGAGACCGGCCAGCCCTGACACGACCACGAGAGAAGAAGAGAACTTTCCAGACTTGACGTCCCGTCAGTTCAGGTGGAACCTTCCCTAAAATGGACCACACGCGCCGAGCGTTTGCTCCACGGCGGTGGCCTCACCCCGACCACGTGCTGCCGCGTCCAAGTCCATTTTGTCCACACTGTCGGCACCTCCAGGAGCTCCTGGTGCCGTGGGCCCCTCGCTGAGGGACCCCAGACTGCTGCACCCCGGCAGGTCCCCTGATGCCTCTTTCATGCCACCTGCTGTCCCGCAGCAGCGACCATCCCCGACCTTGTCATTATCCATAACTTTCGGGTACCGTCTGGTGCCCTTGCCGTGACGGAAGACTGGGAAACCTTATGGCCACATTGGTGACAACAGGATCCGGGCCTGGGGGCCCCTGCTGGTGGGTGGGGCCCTGGGCGTCTCCCTCTCGTCTCGAGAGGCCGACCACTGGCCTGAGTCGGAGTCCCGGGTGACAGGTGTGGGGGCAGTGTCATCCTGGGGCCTGTGTCCCCAAACACTGCACTTCTTGGCTCGTTGTCTGCGGCGAGGAGAGGTGGACCAGGCCAGGCTTCCGACAGCAGAGATGAAGTCCCTCGGGGGACAGCTAACCACGACAAGACCCAACTCTGTGAGAGGCCCTTCAAGTAAGCGTCCACAGAAACGCAACTGTCAAAAAGAACATACTGCCGGAAGAGGAACAAGAAAATTCGAGCTTTTTAAAATCAGGTGCTGTCAAGAGCTTAGAGGCCCTGGCGAGATGTGTTCCCAGGAGGTGAGAGGCATTGTCAAGGTCAGCCGGTCCACTCGACCTGGGTCCCGCCAGCAAAGGGCAGTAACCTGGCCTGGGGCCACTCTCCCGGTGAGTCTGCCGCCCAGGCCCCAGAGCTCTCCTGCAGCTGTCACCTCTGGGTACTCGGGGCCACAGGAAAGGCTCGGGGGCGGGTGTGGTTATGGAGTTGAGCTGCTGGCCTCAGATGAAAGGAACTGGCCCCCCACAGATGGGGACAGCCTGCGCAGGCAACAGCTCTCTCTCTTTGGCTTGGGGGCACTTTGCTTCCCTGGGAAGACGCGGAGGCTTGCGGAGCCCAGGCGATGAACAATTCCCGGTGAATCGGCTCCTGGGAAGACGGATCTGCTATGAACCCAGCACAAAGCAGCCTGCTGGGTGAACTCAGAGAGACGGTGCCCGATTTCTCCCCCTGCAGCTGCAGGCACTGTGACCTCGGCAAGCCTCAATCTCCCCATCCGAGCAGTGGGGACGTTAACGCCCACATTGCAGGTCATCGTGAAAAGCACAGGTACAACGTGAGAGCGAGCTCGCAGCACGCACAGCAGACAATGAAATACCGTCCACGATATGAAAAGGACTGGGCCCCAATAGCAAGACAGACAACTCCTGGAAAACTGGGCCACGGTTATGAACAGATAGTCACAGAAAAGAAGGGCGGGAGTTCCCGTTGTGGCTCAGCGGGTTAAGAACCTGACTCGTATCCATGAGGACGCAGGTTCGATCCCTGGCCTCAATCGGTGGGTTAAGAGTCTGGCGTGGCCACGAGCTGAGGTGTAGGTCGCAGATACAGCTCGGATCTGGTGTTGCTGTGGCTGTGGTGTCACCTGGCAGCTGCAGCTCCGATTGGACCCCTAGCCTGGGAACCTCCATCTGCCATAGGTGCGGCCCTAAATTTTTTTTTAATTTCTTTTTTTAAAAAAAGAAAAGAAGGACAATTGCCCAAGAGACAGGTGCAAAGACTCTTAAGGTCTACAAATAGGGACATCCAAATTGAGTAACAGTGAGGGTTTTCCTCCCAAGCGATTGAGAAAACACTCAAGACATCGATAATACGGTGGGTCGGGCAGTCTGGAGCATGGGGCACCCTCTGGCGTGCAGACGAAGCCTCAGGATGGGCTCTCTGGGGTGTTTCGTCAGATTTATCCAAATTAAAGCTCACAGCTCTCTGTGTGGCAATTGCACTTCCAGAATCCACCTGATAAACACGCCCCGTGGGCCCAGGTTTTTCTTGCAGCCTTCGTCCCACTGATTAAAAGTTGGCAGCAGCCCGAGACTTCGTGACAAGGGACGGTTCAGCCCAGGCTGGGACTGGAGCAGGCAGGGGAGCACCCAGGGGGCAGAACTGGGGCGTCACTTCTGCTCCCCCAGGAGCCAGGTCCCAGACTCTGAGGGCTGACCTGCGCCCCACCTGCCCACATGGCCAGGGAACCAGCGCGCCCTTGCGACTGCCCCCGGGCGCCTCGCTGGCCTCCCCGGTCCAGCCCCGGCCAGGCCCCCGGGGCGTCTGTGCTGCGGATACTCTGTGTATCAGTTAGAGGGCAAATCACCCGGACAAAGGTTTGCTGTTCAATTTGTTTTTAAACATGTGCCTCCCGTGGGGCAGGTGGAAACGTGCAAGAAAAAGATGCGGAAGGACACGAAAGATCCAGTAACGGGCTCTTTAGGGGAGGGGGACAGGGCACTGTAGCCCAGGGGGCCTTTGTCATTAGTGACACGGCCCGTGCTTTTCGTGGCGAATGCGTGTCTGTCTCACCTAGGATGAACGCTTTTTCTTTTCTTTTGCCTTTTCGGGGCCATACCCGTGGCCTATGGAGGTTCCCAGAATCACGGTCAAGTTGGAGCAGCAGCCACCAGCCTACACCACAGCCACAGCAGCACGGGATCTGAGCCTCGTCTGCGACCACAGCTCATGCCACAGACCTACACCACGGCTCACAGCAACGCTGGATCCTTAACCCACTGAGCGAGGCCAGGGATCAAACCCGCAACCTCATGGTTCCTAGTCAGGTTCGTTACCACTGAGCCACAACGGGAATTCCTGAGACGTATTTTAAAGGCAGAGGGTAGAAAGGCTGGCCCGGGTGTGGACTGAGTGGAAGCCCCGTTATTGCAGGAGAGGGAGGTACGGGAGGCAGCTTTGCGCCCAGAGCAGGGGCTGGCATGGCGGCTGCGGGTGGGGGTGCCGAATCAAAGCCACAAGCCACCGTCCTCGGGCCACACCCTTGGAGTCTCAGCAGGCCCAGCCCCACACTCACCAGCTGGGTGCACTTGTCCGTGCAGTAGCCCGTGAGGATGAAGGCCGGCTCCTGCGGGGGGATGGCCATCACGGGTGTGTACACCAGGCCCAGCTCCATGATCCCCGCATCGAAGCGCCGCAGCGTGGCCGTGTAGTAGAGGCGGATGCCCGAGGAGTCACGTCGGCCTGGGAGGAGGAGGGATGGGGCTGAGCGGAGACCCTTCCCACCCCGGGGCTGACCGACCCCCAGCTGTCCTCCGCCAGGAGGCGCCGGGTCACCCGCGCCGGCTCCCACCTGCCTTTGCGCCCACCTATTTGTGCCAGGCAGCCACGCCGCCAGGGCGACCGGAAGGATCGACTCACGCACCATGTGCAATACCCACGTGGAAGGAAAGAGCCACTGCTTCTATGAAAACGAGGTGAAAGCTTTGGAAAGACTTCATGAGCGGCACTGCTGAATCAGGCAGGACGAGGTGCGGGCAGAGGCTTGGGGAGCCTGCCAACACCCCAGAGCTTCGCAAGTGCTTTGACGTTCTTCCCGCACGTGCAAAGGGATCTGAGCTGGAATCGGCCAGCGGGATGCCCTGACGGCACGGTCTGAGCAGACAGGAGGGCACGGCCTGTCTCACAGAGGAGCCTCGGCCCGCGTCAGGCAGGTGAGCACCAATCTGCATGGTGAAGTTGCCAGGAAACATCTAAGGCGCCTCCCACCTTATCCCTTTGATTCCAGGCCTGCAGGGTTGTCCCAGGGCCTCTGCGTCTACTGGGAGGACACCTGAGCATGTGTGTCGGTCCCTGGAGCCGGGTCAGCACTAAGGAGGCAGCGCCCTGGCTCAAGCTCCATCCCAGGCCCCACTCGTCCACAGTGCGCTGTGTGCTCTCGAAAAAGTTGCCCTCCCTCTCTGGGCTGGAAGTCAAATGCTGCTTCCAAGGGAGAATTCAGGGCTTCTGCCCATCACGGTCTAGCCACACAGGCTGGTCTTCTTGCAGTCGGCACACTGGAGCATCCACAAGGCACCCCGGGCAGCCTCCAGGGGGTCACACGAAGCTAAAGGTCAGAGGTGGGGGTGCGGGCGCCCACAGGCACGGCCACAAGACCACACGGCCTCTAGCAGTCCCTGCCCTCCCCTCCCCTTGCCTGGAATCGGTCAGTGAGTCCTGAACACTTGGAAGTGGGGCTCTGGGCAAAGGGAATGGACACAGGAAGGCACAGGAGACCTGGGATATGGGTGGGAGAGCCGTGTAACCAAAGAATCATGGTCCTGAAATCAGGAAACTGAGGCTCGGACCTGAGCCGAAGACCTTCCTGCCCAAGGTCCCAGGGCTGGAAGCAGCCGAGCTGGGTCTCCAGCCCAGGGCACCCTGGGGGCGGCAGGGGGTGGGGTGCCATCTCCCTGCTCAGCTGCTCGGAGGCGGAGCCGAGAATACCCCACCGTGCCTCTGCCTCCCCCCCGCACCCCCCCCCGCCCCCGCACCATCCTCCCTCTGCAATGTCCAAACTCAGCCTCCCTGTCTCTGGGCTGATGACATCAGAGGATAATAATAAAAAGGGAATGCAATTGGTTACAATTCGGATGGGGATTAAATAATGAAATAATTGTGGGATTTTGATATTTATAGAAAAGCGACCCATCTCCAGATTTGCAAAGTGACAGGAGCATCCTTATATTTGGCGAAGGATCCATAAATACAGGCAGATAATCAGGAAGAGACAGACCTCACTGACACTCAAGGCGTTTTCAAAAATCCATTTGCTTTCAGGTTTTAAATGAGCAATAAATCCCGTATCATGCTCAGGCCCAGGCTGACTTATGCTCCTCTCTGTGCATGCTGTAGATAATTCCAGCGGTGGCAGGAAGTATTAGTTACGCAGCCGGGAAGAATTCGCCGGCAGCTATTGGTAGAGCTGGGCCTTTGCCGGGTGCCCGCCTGCATGCCATTGGGAGCGTTACCGGTACGAGCTGTCCCAGCCTTAGAACAGCGGAGGTTGATGAGCAAACCCAGACAGGGGCTTGGTCATTCCCCGCCCCCGCCAGGGGTCCCACAGCTAGAGAGTGACCAGAGGGGCCCGGCCTGGAGCCGTGTTCTTACCTCTCAGACCATATCTGGCCCTCACTTACACGAATGAAAACGTGTCCTTTTAAAAAAGACAGAGAGGAGTGCCCGTTGTGGCTCAGCAGTAATGAACCCGACTAGGATCCATGAGGACGTGGGTTCAATCTCTGGCCTTGCTCAGTGGATTAAGGATCCAGCGTTGCCGTGAGCTGTGGTATAGGTCACAGATGAGGCTCAGATCCCACATTGCTGTGGCTATGGCAGAGGCTGGCAGCTGTAGCTCTAACTGGACCTAGCCTGGGAACTTCCGTATGCCATGGGCACGGCCCTTAAAAAAATAAAAACAATTTTAAAAAAGAGGAAGAAGAAGCAGCCTGTGAGGCCCTATGGGGTGCAAGATGCTGGTGAAATATAGAGGGGGAAATGTTCTCAGTTTCTGATACAATATCAGCCAGTTTGGCCATCCTAAAGACCAACTCTGGTTGTGCCGCCTTCAGGCACAGGGTGATCCAGCAGTGCTTGCTATCTGCCCCCACCTTGCTTTCCCGTTCCCAACACTGCAGCCCAGCTGGACCACCTGCGTTCCTGGAACACGCTCTCCCTTTCCCACCTCCGTGTCTGCCCAGCACAGACCATCCCTCCATCTGGAAGCAGCACCTGTCAGCATCTCTTGCGAAAATTCTCCTCCTCCTCTAAGGCCCAGGTCAAATGCCTCTGTGATGCCACCCAGCCATACGGACTCCTTTTACATTTTCTTGCTCGTTGTTGTCTCCCCCTCCTAAGAAGCCTTTCAACTTTCTAAGGTCTGAAGCTGTAAACTGGGGAAAGAGTTCACCATCCTACAGCCCACACAAGGGGTCTTGTGGATTTCTGCTTGCTGAGTATAAGCTCAACAGCCCGATAACACAGGAGAGCTGCCCACCCAACGCCCAGGGCAGACATTGCTAATCAATCCCCGCACGGCCCTCAGATGCCTTTCCAGCAGGGAGGGGCAGCCACCACTAAGGGTCAGTTAGAGGGGCCCTCTTGCCAGGAGAACCTGTCTGCCGCCCTGACACAGAACATGTAATGCAGTCCCATTGGCACGCTCACACGCCAGACACACATTTGCCCTGTTGTGACATGTCTTGAGAAGCAGGAGGGACGCTCATAGCCAGAAACATTCCCTTACTGAGCCAGACACTCCCCCTGCCCGGACGACCCTCCCGGGGCCATGGCCACCAGCGGTCAGGCCATTGGAGGCTGGATCGTGGGCAGGGACCACGCAGCCAGGGTGTGCCCTGTCCTGGCCCAGCCCGTTCAGGGGACAGCAGAGCTACCTCCTGTGGGTGCTGGAGGGTCACCCCATCAGGACGGGGGGATGGGGGATGGGAATCCGCACAGCCTCATGGAGGTTAGATTTCTGGGGAAACGACACGCAGGACCGCTCCAGCCTGTGACCTCTCTCCTTTGTCTGTGACCTTGTTGGTTGGCGCACCCCGAGACAGCTTCCTGCTCTGGCTGGTGCCAGTGAGGGAGGGGTGTGGGGAGGAGGGCCGAGCCGTGTTGACTCAGATGGATCCGACACCTGAGTAACTGCTTACAGCCTCGGAGTCACACCAAGCTTGGCAGGTGCAAGTGTGGGCTCGGCCAGAGCAAGGCTGCACCCCAACAGCTTAGACAGACTCCCGGCTCTAAATCCCTACTCCCTTCATGGCTCTGGTGGCAACCTTTTACCGCTGGGCCTTAACTTCCTCATCTGCAAAATGGGCACCCAAGAAACCTCTGCCTGCCGTTCCCAGGTGGTACCCAGAACAGCGCCGTGTTTGTGAAGGAGGAGGAGTGAAGGGGCTAGGCCTCCCAGCATGTGGCTTCGCAGATGAGCCGGTCGATGAGGCCCTGCCTGGGGGGAAGCCCACCGCAGTCACGAGAGGTGGACGGTGCGGAGAGACACGAGAGGGATGCTGGCTGCCATGGGTCATGTGACAAGGAGGCCGGACTTGGGGGAGGGGATGCGGGGCTGACCTCTGCCAGCACAGCTGTCTTCCTGGCTGGCCGAGCCGAGCCCACGGGTCCCAGGGGAGGACGGGGGTGGGATGGAAATGCCTTGGGGGGTCCCTACCTGTTATCATCAGCGGGTTGTGGTAGTGAACTTCCAGGCGGAGAAATCGGGAGGACCCGGGGCCCCCAAAAGCAAGGCCAGCTTCCTCTGGGTAGTAGAAGGCCTGTCAGGAATGAGGTGGGGGCATTTAAGTACCACAGCCCAGGTAGATAGACTGGGGTGTCTTGAGAGGGTTCCAGGCCAGGGTCAGGGCAAACCCACCCAAGTGCCGGGGCCTGAGCTGCAGTGGGTGGAGCTGGCGGGGCGGTCGGTTTAGACAACGCTCTCCTGCTTACAGGAAGCTCATCCCCAGCCCAGCAGGGTCCCTATCAGGGCCAGGGATTGGAGAGGCGAGCCCACCGCCCAAGCCCCTCCTCTGAGCTGCTGGAAGACCCTGGACGCCGCCCGTGGAGGCCAGCCCCGGGACCACCCTGGGCACAAACCCCCCCAAGTCCAGCAGGCCTTGATCCGGGAAACAAGGTGGATGCCCACAAGTGACGTTAGCTTGTGGGGCTTTTGCATTTTTAGGGGAACATAAAGGAGGCTGGAGAAAGCCCTGGTGGCTCAAAAGATGCTTGGGATTGCAAGAGGTGCAGGCTGTCGGGGGAATTATTCGAGGCCGGCCTGGGGGCCTCATGAGCTCCCTCGGGTACCCCCTTCTCGGAGGCTCTGGTGCAGAAGTGGGGCACGCACGCACCTTGGCGCCCAGGGCCCAGGCGGCGAGCACGTGGCGGCAGTAGTTGAGGCGCTCCGGCTTCATCTTGGAGTCGCAGGGCCCGCTGAAGGCGGGGAAGCTCTCGAACTCCGCGGCGCACTGGAAGACCTCCATGTGATGCACCAGGGCCTCGTTGCCCGTGGTGACAATGGGCTCGTACTGTGGGGGAGGGGCGCCCGCTGAGCCTGGGGCAGCCGGCCACACCTACCCACCTGCCCACCCCCACTGGTGGGGCTCTGACCCAGCAGCTCCCCTCCGTGGGCCTCTGCTTGCCCATCTGTAAAATGGGAGTGTTGAGCCAGACAATTTCCAGGGAAGCTTCTGGGGTTCCGGGCTTTGGGTGGGGAGCCACCAACCTGGAGCCAGGCAGCATCTGCCGGAAGCTCAGGATGGGCTCTGAAGCAAAGGGAAGGGGACCCAGGCTAGTCGTCTCCCCATAAGGTGGGGCCAGGAAGACAGCAGTCCTCGTGTGAACGTGGCAGTGGCCAAACAAGGACAGGGAGGCTGCCCGCCCAAGGCTAAGCCTGAACCCAGGGCCAGGTGCAGCTGAGAGCCAGGCCCACTGCTTCCTGCTGTGTGACTTTGGGAACTCACACAACCTCTCTGGGCTGCACTTCCTTTACTGGAAACACTGATGATAGCATCTAGTACTGAGTGAGTATTGGAGGGGGGCGCCCACCGCTGCTTCCCCAGGGCCAGCTCTTGTCATGACCGTAACATCCCCGGGCTGGCGTTCAGAGCACGTGAACTCTGAGCTGAGCTGCTATTTCACAAAGGGAGAGAGACAGACAGACACACAGGTGGACAGCCTTCCTGTCCCAGGGGAAGATGTACAAACCAAGACATCAGGTGCCTTTGCTCCAGGCTGGGCAGCTGGGGCCCCACAGCCCAAGAAGGTGGGGAGTCAGCAGGTGACCGGGGACCAGAGCACACATGTGGCTGCAGGACGTCCAGGCGGTAGAGGTCACCTGGTCCAAGCAGGCCCACGGACAGCTCTCCAGGCCCCCGGGGGGGAAGCAGAGCTGGGAGGAGGACCTGGCCTGGAGCCGCACCCCTCCACCCACCCCCCACACCCCCGCTCCCACCGCACCTACCATGACGATGTGGTGCCGGGAGAAGCCCTCCGGGAGCTCGGTGATGTAGCACCAGTACGTGGTCTCCTGGCCGGGGACCAGGATGTCCGGGGCGCGGATCTCCATGGTCTGCAGGTCTGCGGGCAGCGCCGGGACAGAGATGTTGGGTTTCAGCAGCTGCACCCTCTGCAGCCCCGTCTGCAGGCCCGAGGCGTTGATGGCCTCCAGGGACCGGACCGGCTCCTCCAGGATCCCGTACACCAAGTGGACTGTGCCGTCCTGCAGCCAAGACAGGGCCCCAGGAGTTCCCACTGTGGCTCAGCAGTAATGAACCCAACTCGTATCCATGAGGATGTGGGTTCGATCCCTGGCCTCGCTCGGTGGGTTAAGGATCTGGGGTTGCCATGAGCGGCAGTGTAGGTGGCACACGCAGCTTGGCTCTGGCCTTGCTGTGGCTATGGGGTAGGCTGGGAGCTGCATCTCCAATTGGACCCCTCGCCTGGGAACCTCCGTATGCTGTGGGTGCAGCCCTGGAAAAAAAAAAAAAAAAGGAAAAAAAGGCAGGGCCTGATCATACCCCCAGAGCTGGGCTCCTGGTTCTCTCGGTGAAGGGTGGACCCAGCTGGGGTTAAATCCAAGGGTAACCACCCCCAGAGCCCATGGTTGGCACCAGACATTGATATATTTTGTCTTTCCGAACGCTTTCTTTTTTTTTTTCTTATAAATAAGTATCTCTGTTTTTATTTTTATTTTTATTTTGTTGTTGTTGTTGTTGTTGTTGCTATTTCTTGGGCCGCTCCTGCGGCATATGGAGGTTCCCAGGCTAGCGGTCGAATCGGAGCTGTAGCCACCGGCCTACGCCAGAGACACAGCAACGCGGGATCCAAGCCGCGTCTGCAACCTACACCACAGCTCACGGCAACGCCGGATCGTTAACCCACTGAGCAAGGGCAGGGACCGAACCCGCAACCTCATGGTTCCTAGTCGGATTCGTTAACCACTGCGCCACGATGGGAACTCCCCGAACGCTTTCTATCTGCATTCGTTTAGTGTCCATTCAACGGACCATGTCTGAGTCGCTGTGAACAAGGCTGGTGGGCCCACCCGAGGCCTTTTCTCCCTCCACCTCCCCCAGGTCACTGGGGGCAGCACTGTTCCCTGCACAGGTGTCTTCAAGCTCCCGACAGGAGTGTTCCCCCCCGCCCCACTCCCCCGCTGCCAGCCCGGAGGCTCGGAGCGGAGCGCACGTGGGCACCAGATGCCCTGCAATGTTCCGGGCAAGGGTCTTCCGCTTGCCTTTGCCTGATCCCTGGGGAACAGGGGCCAGGAGGGCGAACACTGAGATGGCCTTCGGGAAGGACACTTCTTCTGGCTCCAGTTCTGTCCCCACCGTGCCGCATGTCCCTGGGCAGGTCCCTCCCCCGACTCTGTCTGGCCTCAGGTTCCTCATTGGGCACACCACCAGCCCATGTCGCCGCCGTACCGTAAGGATTACGCAAAATGACAGGTATCAGAGTGCGCCGAGAAGTTCTAAGGATTTTGTCTTAAGAAAAAACTGGGTTTTTCCAGGTACGGGTCCTGCAGTGGCGTGAGAAGCCTCTGGATTTTTGGATCCTTGGTGGCTACGCATTCCTAGACAGAGCGAGTTGCGTCTTACAGGAGTTCTAGTTCCCTCTCTCCCTTTACAGACAGAGAAGCCGGGGTCCAGGGGAGGAGGGACCTGCTCGGAGCCTCACAGTGTGTTGGCCACAGGGCCGGGTTGGGACACCGGGTCTCCGAGCTCTTTCTGGTACCCGTGGAAGATGATGGACCAGGAGGAGAGAAACAGTCAGGAGCAAAGATCACTCAGACCCCCGTTTGAGAGGCTTTGGGGCGAGACCCACATCTAGAAACAAGTGGGCTCCATGTCAGCCAAGATCTGCTTATGGGCAGGATCGGAGGCTGGGAGCAGAGCTGCCTTCTCCGCGCCCAACTGCCTCTGGAATCCCTTCTGTCTGCATAACTGGCCCCGGGGACCGCCCCTCGGATGCAAGAGGGCTCCCCGCAGCCCAGGCTCCTGGGTGCACGGGCTGCCACCCACCTCGATGAAGTAATCCTTGGGGTCACAGGTGCCAAAGGGCCTCTTGAAAAGCAGGGACAGGCCTTCCGGGGTCCTCTGTGCCCGCAGCAGCTGGTAATCCTGCTGGGAATCCAGGTGGATCTGGCCTTTCTGGTCACTCCAGGCATCCTGCAGAGACAGCTGGGGCTCAGAGCACCAGGGCCGAGTCGGAAGCCGGAGCTCAGGGTTGGCCCCCTGCAGCGCAGCCCCTGGACACACCCCGCCCTGGGGTTCCCAGGGGTCCGCGCCCATGGGGCTCAGGCCCGCTTTCGGTGTCTGTCTCAGCTACCCTACTCTCTTCCTCTGCGGCCTTGACACCCGGCTTCAAACGCCAGCCGGAACACTCACAGGGGCTGGTTAGCCGTGCGGGTTCCACACTCCTGGGTGGGACCCAGGAACCCATTTTGCTAAGAAGGTACCAAGATTGGGAATGTGGAGGGAGGGGCTGTGACAGTAGGCGGAGCCTTGGAGGGGGAAACGCAGAAGACAGACAGAAAGAAGCCGGAGGTCCACCCTGAACCTGCACCCCCAACCCCACCCCACTCCCACGGAGAGTGAAACTGCCTGAAACGCTGCACGCTCAGCATCTTGCTCGCCTCACTGGTTCCCAGCCTTGCTTGGAGAGGGCTCACTGAGGCCCAGGAGGAAACAGACCCACCTCATTTCCCCAGGATGCTCTTGGCAGCGCTGGCCCCCCCTCCCTGCCAGCTGCTCTCCCTGTACCAGGCTCTAGGGCTCAGCCACCCAGGGGCTCCAGGCCAGAGCTGGAAAGACATTTGCCTGGCAAGGCAGGTGGGAGGGAAGACCTTGCCCACAAGCAGACCTCTGTTCTGGTTCGGGAACAGCACAGAACCACCGGTTCCTGGCCTTAGGATGTTTTTGTTTTGCCTTTTATTTTTAGCTACTCCTGCGGCACAAGGAAGGTCTCTGGCCAGGGATCAAATCCATGCCACAGCAGTGAATGGAGCCACCGCAGTGACAATACCAGATCCTTAAGTCACTAGGCCATCAGAGAACACTGGACTTAGCATTTTTTAAACCCTGCATTCAGGGCTAAAGCTTGTTTCCTTTATTTCCTTGCAAAAACAAATCAACGAAAAGAAACCTGCAAACGATTTTGCAAAATTTTCCCTAGAGAAAAGCACCTCCAGTGAAGCTCGTGCTGGGGGACACTGCTGATTTGCAGAAGGGCTAATTTTATATTTTTAATTTTTTTATTATCGTGATTATAATGTTCTGTCAATTTCTGCTGTACAGCAAAATGACCCAGTCATGCATACATATGTATACATACATTTTTTTCTCATATTACCTTCCATCCATTCCATCACGAGTGATTGGATATAAGATGGACTGGGAGTTGGGGGTTCGGGGTAAGTAGGTGCCAATTATTGCCTTTGGACTGGATAAGCAATGGGGTCCTGCTGTCTAGCAGAAGGACTAATTTTAAACAGAAGCTTAAGTTAGCATGTGCTCCTTCGGCTGGAAATCTGGAATACCTTTGTTGAACATATTTGCCAAAGGAGGGAAAACAAGTCTGACATTTGTTTGCACAGGAATTTGTTGGGCAAATGAATCCTCTGTGTGCAGGAGAGCGAAGTCACCCCAGCTCTCTTGGCAGCCTGGGAAAGCTGGTCCCGGGCCCTGGCTGCTCGTTTGCAGGGCCCTAACCAGGTGCCCACCCCCTGATCCTGCTGGTGGTTGGGCTCCCTCCCACCTGACCTGGGAAGTGGGTGAGGGTCCTGCCTGCAGAGTTATGATGGGGTCTGGACAGAGAACCATCAGGCTCCAGAAAGACCAGCCACCACTAGCTCAGGTGAAGTCCCGCAACCCTAGCAGGTGGGGAGGGGTTATTGTGCCCACTCTGCAGATGAGGAGATCGAGGCCCGGGGCCTCTCTTCATCCTGGCTTGGTGCTGCTGCCTGTTCCCACATTAACCTGGAGTAAGAGCCCTCTGCTCACAGATAAAGTGCCTCCTGGCTTCCAAGCTGTTTTAACCCTCCCGGGTCTGTTTCCGGGCGAGAACTGGATTTTGTCCTCAGGTGGGCCATGGTGGAGGAAGGTGGGCGGGTGGCTCAGGGTAGGGCGGCTGGGCTCCCCCCACCCCGGGGCCCTCCCTTCAGCTTGTCGAGGGCCCCTCGAACCTCTCTAGTTTGAAGGGCGAACTCCCCGCATCTCCACCCTTTCTGGCAAGAATGGGGTGAATTTGGGGTGTGGGTGAAGAGCTCGCCCTCGGCGTTTGGACTCAGCTCCACGGCTTCCTTCACTCCCGGGGTGGGGCTCGGGGTCTGCACCTGCCTCGTTTGTGTGGGTGGGGACGAGGGGGCTGCCCTCACGGGGGCGCGGGTGGTGGAGCTCGTGCCTTCTTCGCGCCGGGCTCTGCTCCTTGATGTGCTGGGCTGCTACTTGGGGCGTGCGGTCAGGGACCACAGAAGCCATCTAGTTCCCATCTGCTCCTCACACTGGCATCCCCACGATGCCCCAGCGTGGGATACAGGGATGCTCAGAGCAAACAGGACCAGAGAGACGAGAGGGAAACTGCCTCCTCGTGCGAAGGAGATCGAGTGCAGACGGAGCGGAAAGGTCAGGAACACTGGGGCGGGGGCAAGACTTACCCCAAAATAGGCGCTGTCCCCATCGGTCCAGAGCACGGCCAGGTCTGCGTTCTCCAGCTCGCCGCGGTCCGACATCCCGAACAGGATGCCGGCCTTGAGCTCCCGCACCAGGAGCTGGAAGTGGACCACCTCCTGCACGTAGCTAACATTCCAGGACAGCTCCAGGGTCCCCTCGGGGTCCAGGGGGATGTGGTAGGGGAAGGGGCTCTCGGGGGGTGTCGAGCCCTGCAGCGCGGCCACCAGGATGACCAGGAAGACGGCCACGGCCGTGCCGTACATGGAGGCTGCCTCGCGCAGGCTGGGGCCGGGGACCTGCATGGCTGCGTGAGCCTGGCCGCCCCACCTGGCCATTTATGTCCCAGCCCCTCAAGGGGTGGACCCAGGCTCCAGCCATAATCACATTTGTCTGGTGGGGAATTCAATTGTCCGGGTGACCCTCCCACCAGCCCAGGCCCCAGGCCACACGCTGTGTTGCCCTGGCTTCTCCTCCTTGGCGCTAACGACACGTGGACCTCATCAGCAGGAATTGAAGCAGACAGGCCAGTTTCACCCCCTCTGAACAGTCTCGAGAGCTGTCCGGAAAGACACTCCTCCCTGCAGCCAGGAGGCCATTCAGATGCCCTCCGGCCAGGCACCGCGCTGACCGCCAGCTGATGGATCAGGCCCCCGCCACCCCCTCCCTCGATGGGCAGCCTGAGGCCCCGAGGGGCTATTTCCAAGGTGACTAGTGAGTAATGAGACCTCAGGGGGCCGTTGCTGTAATGCTGGAGGGTGGACCGATTTCAAACTAAAAATAAAAGACAATCCCCAAATAGTCCCTGTGTTTAGACACTCTCTCCATGGCCTGCTGTTCCCACTTTTGTCTCCTCTCTGTTTCCCACAGGCTCCAGCTGGTGCCACAGCTGCTCCAGAAAGAGTGGGTGCCCTGCTGGGGGGCAGGGCAGATGGCACGGGGTGCACAGCTATGGGGGGGCGTAGGCTGCAGGTGGATTTCTGGGGGGCCAGGGCAGCGGGTACAGTGCTGGGGAGCAGACGTCTCGATGCCTTGCTGAGGAGGAGAGGCAGCGTGCCTTGTTTGGGGGGAAACAGACTTGGCAGAAGGCGGTAAGGAGGGTGGGGCTGCTTCGCTGTCTCCAAAGCTCCAAAATGTCTGCTGTCCTTTAGCCTGGAAGGGACCCGGCCTATTGCACTGTTTCTCCCACACACGCCACAGGGCCTTTGCACAGACCCACTGGGACTCACAGCCCTGCCAGCCTCACGTGTCAGTCCCTCTGCACCCCAGCTCACTCCTGTCCTTCTCCATGCAGAGTGGACTCGACCCGTGCTTCCACCTCCAGGAAGTTCTCCCCGATTGCCTTCTGGTCTGAATTCTGTTCCTTAGGAAGGAATGACCATGTCTTTGCACAAAGATGAAATTTGGAGCAAGTTCCCCGCCCTGGCACTGGCGGCCGGGCCACCCTGCAAAACCAATCAAGGCAGAAGAAGGAAAGATGCCCGTGAGGGGCAGGGGGAGGGGCTTACCAGGCGTGTCACTGTCGTGGAGCTGATACAATGGCTCCACTGCTGGGGCCTGTTCCCAAGGGCAGCACAGAGCTGGAGCAAGACGAAGAGCTGCTGAGGGAACCGGTGAATGAGCGAACGAATACAGGAATGAGGGGGTGCCACCCTGGGCACCATCCTGGGCCTGGAAGATGGAGCAGCATAAGGGGCCACCTGAGCAGACCTTCTCGGGACAGGGAGGCCGCAAACCTCTGCGCAAGTGATGACACGGAGCCCAGGGAGGCGCCAAGGTCCCAGGCTGCCAGTGCGCTTCCCAGGGGCTGGTCAGGGACTCGGGAAGCACGGGAAAGGATGGGCTTCCCGCGGTTGGGGACACCAGGGCTGTCAGGATACAGGCTCAATCCCAAAGGCCTTACATGGAAGACAGGAGGCCACAGGCCGGGGAGACCCCAGACCAGGCTCCAGAGCCCTCACCCCAATTCTCTGAAGTTTGCCAAACCCCCCTCATCTCTGCCGTGTAAGCAGGTGTATAGCATCTGAGATATGACACATCCTGGATATTAACTCCTGCACACGCGCACACACGCACACACACGCCCCACCCTGGGATCAGGGAGTAGCTACGGGGAGGGGGTGAGACAGGCCACTTGGGCAGCTGCCTGTTCCTGGAGGGTGCAATGACAAAAGCCAGCAGGTACAAGGAGAGGGTGACTCGGCTCCACAGCCTCTCCGGCTCCAGGGACCCTCCCGGCCAATCAGACGTGGCTCCAGCTCCAAGAAAGGCAGGTTGAATACCAGCTTTGCGCCTGGGCTGGCAGGACCCCAAGGACTCAGGCGACACCCCCCCAGGGGGCGGGCTCCAGGTCTGAATCCAGCTGGTGCCTGTCGGTCCCAGCTGGGCCTCCCTGCAGAGGCGTTTCCCCTCCCAGACCCCCACCCATCTGGAGAGACCAGGAGTTGATGGCACGGGTAATGTATCCTCCGTCTGCCTTCAACCCAGCAGTTCTGGGGATGGAGGGATGGGAGGCCTGGGGCCGGGGGCCCAGGATCGGGGTCCTGGGGTGGACCTCGGGCCTCCGTTCCTCTCTGGACGCGTGAGGTCAACAGATGCTCCGAGAGCCGAGGCGGGAAGGCCTGCGTGGCTCTTAGTAAACAGCAGAGTGCCACGTACACGTGGTGATTTTTAACAGGATTCAAAAGACGAGCTCTCTCTCCAGCTCAGAACCGGGCTGGAAGGCCGGCATCCGACAGCGCAGACTCTGCCGATTTCAGAAATGAAACTCGCCCCTTGCTTGTGCTAGAAACGGCATCTGCGCCCACTGCTTCACCTGCTGGCTTCCTGTCAGCACCCCCAGCCTTGGGTGCGGGGCTGTGACTGTCCCTCTGAGGACATGAAGCTTCCCGGGGGAAGTGATGCGCCATCAGGAGCAGGGCCACCCTGGCACCCAGGGCAAGGACCCCGAAGGGCACTCTCAGCCGGGGGGGCTGCCCTCGAAGGCAGCCAAGGTCAGGGAAAGTGCACTGGCATCAGGAGGAAGGGATGCTGGGAGGAGAAATGCAAGCAGGGAGAAAAGCTTCAGAGGTGGCTCTGGGCCCGGCCTGGGGGTGGGAGGGCGCCGGGCCAATCAAATGGCCTCTGCCACGATGTGGCATTCCTTGCATTAATGGATTTTTTAAAAAACAAGAAATCCGACCCCGGAATAAGGAAGCCGTGCTCAGCGGTCCTGCCCTGGACTGTGTCAGAGAGACCTGCCCACCCAGTGCCCTCGGGACACCCTGCTCTGTGTCGCCAGCCCCCACCGTGTGCTCTCGGGGTTTGGGGTTGGCATGCTGCCCCCCGGCCTCCCCCTCCCCCACCCGGCTCTGCTCTGGTGTTCGGGTGCAATTTGCCCTCCAGAAGCAGGGGGTGGTGGGTGGGGCGGCACCCGGGGCGTCACCATCACCCTGTCAGGAAATAAACGCTGTTCGCTGCTCAGCACCTGGCTTCCCTCCAAGGAGCTTCGACGGCTGACCTCATTTGCAACCAATTTCAGCGTTTTAATAAGCCCTTTGCTCTGCCGCTTCTCCCTGACACTGTCAGCCTTCGCTCGCTCTAATCCCCCATCCACTCTGCCACGTGAGGTCCCCCCCGGCCGGCTCCCCCCGAGCCGGATGCCAACAAGCGGGGTCACTGAGGCCAGGGGGGACACGAGCCAGACAGGCCAGGCCAGGCCGCTCCCCAGTGCCCCCCAGACCCAGCTTATCTCCGGATGGCAGCATAGGAACGTGGCTGAGAAGGGCTCACTGGGGGCTGCCAGAGACCCCCCCCCCCAGGGGGCTTGTCCTGAGCAGCGTCGGTGGTGATGTGCCCTGAGCTCGGGATCACACATCCAAGGCTCAAGGTACCACACCAAGGGGCCTGGGGCAGGCCCACCAGAGCTCGAGACCCCGGAGCCCACAGGCGCCCATGTGTCTCAGCTCCTCCCTCGCTGGCTACTGGGCCAGGGTCCCCAGGGTCTCTGCTTCCTCCACAGGGATGGCACAAGGTCCTCTTTCCTGGGTTTGGGACCCTGAGGGCAAGAGAAAGAACCCAATGTTTTTAGCTTTTCCCAAGGGGTCACTACCAGAAAGGTGGCCAGTCCTCAGGTGGTACCCAGACCACGCCCACCCCGGAGGGGCCTGTGCCCCGACTCTGCAGCTGCGTGACCAGGACAGGGCTGTGAGCGCTGAACCTCACTTCCCTCATCTGTACCATGGGGGGCGTCCCAGGCACAGGTGCTGACACTCAGGTGTGACACAGGAAGGGGGCCTGAGCCCGGCGCCAGCTCTGTGGCCCCTCTCGCCTCGGTCAGCCCGGCCCAGTCCTCTCCCATGTTGGCGAGCCCGGTCACCTCTGAGGACAGCCAACATGTCACCCGGAGGTCAGTCCACCTGCTGCTGACCCCAATCGGCCAACCCAGTTAGGTGACCACAGTTGTGCTGCTGCTAGAGTCTGGGTCCTGAGCTCCGTGCTTGGGCCCAGCCCGCCTGGCTCTGTGGCGTGTGCTGGGCCATTCTGAGCACTCGGCGCTCCCCCACGGCCCCTGCCCGACCACATGATGGCCTCAGCAAGGAGTCGGCACACAGCAGTGAACTCAGCTGCCTGGACAAGCTGCTCCTGGGATGACCAGCCTCCATGCCTGCCTCAGAGCTCAGGGACCACACTGTCCCACAGCCCAGAAGCTTGGGGATGCCACACCCCCGTGACACCATGACATGTGACAGCTCCTGCCAGATGCTGCCCAGCACTGAGGATCAGCTCGTGCCTCCCCGCCTGGGCCCCTCTGACCTGCCCCCACTCCTTAAGCAGCAGCCAAGAGATGGTAACTGGGTCCTGAAGGTCAGAGGGCCCCAGACCCCCGCCCTCCACGCCTTGAACCAGGCAGACTTGGAGGCCAGATCTGGGAGATGCTGCTGGCGAGGGGCTGGCCAGCCCGGAGGCCCCACTCGGGGCACAGACTGCAGAGAGAGACTAGGTCTGCCCCCGAGGGTGCTGGGCACACAGGCGGGAACGTCCTGCCACACCCTGGCATGCCGACCCTCGCAGACCCTTGCAGACCCGGATGCGGTTTTGAACGGTTTTGCCTCCGTGAGGGTGACAGCGGTGAAAACGGGGGTGGGGGAGGGTCACACACCTTCTCCTCTCTCTGTACCTGTTTTCGCATCTCCGAGGGGGGAGCAAGAGCAGGGGCTGGCGGCTGTGTTCCTTACCTCTGAGCCACAACGGGAATTCCTCAAGTCCCTATTTTCAGTTCTTGTGGGTTTGTCCCCAGAAGCGGCATTGCCAGATCATGTGGTAAGTCAGTGTTGAATTTCTAGAGGACCCATGCCTAGTGTTTAAATGGCTCACCTTATTTTCCCGCTTGCCTTTCCCCTTCTGTGGCTGACGCACGCTGGTGGCCGGCACACCCAGCGCTGCCCGGCCCCTCTCCTTTCCATAATTCTCCGCATTCCCTCCTCTGACTCTGCTGTCACTCACCAAACCCAGTCCCCAGTGGTAACTATTTGGACTATTTGTTTTTTCATTTAAATCCATCCTCCGGCACTTGAGCCTGCACTGTCTTTAGGGTCAGCCCCCCCAGAACGGGAACCGTGGGGCCCAAGTCGGCGGGGAGTCCTCGTGGGAATCTTTCCAAGGCTCCAAAGGCGTCTATCAAAGAGGACAGCCAGCCACCGGCTATTCACCATCCACCGGAGACACAACCCCGGCCCTGGAACAAATAGTTTCTTGCAGGGAAGTAGGTTTCAACCTTGTTGATGGGCCAGATTCGCTATTGGACAAGGCAGCCACCCTCCGGCTATAGTCAAATGCATCCCATATATATAAGCGCAAATTCAATAAAGCCCTTGGCTCGCCATCTGCTTTTCAAAGATGAGACTTTGGAAAGAGCAGGTCCCTGTGCCCGGGGGGCCTCTGCCATTCGCACGATGAGAGGGGGACAGCGATCGGCACACCCTGATCCAATTGTCCCTTAGCTGATCAAGTTACGGAGAGTCTTGCCCAATAACAGGACGGTGACAAGGCAAATTAAACGTCCAGGACAGAGGTAATTGCCACACGTAGGAGGGGAGGAGGTGGCGTGAGCCAGCATGGGTGCGGATGGGGACATCTTTCCAGGGGAGCGTGGCGGTTAATAGCTAGGATGACAGGATGTCTCGGTGGGGCTGGCTCCGTGCAGGTGTCACCCGCTCTGGACAGCTGGTCTGCCTTTGACAGTCCCTGCATGGTGGGACCAATGAGGTCACTACGTGGTCCCTCCTGGGGGTTCTACTTCCGCTCCTGGGACCTGCAGGGGAACTCGTCCTGCGGAGTCCCTGCTGCCAACGCCCTTTCCTGTCTGGGTGATATTCCTGCCTCCCTGGCTGAGATACTATGTCGCCGTGAACACCATCTCGGCACAGAGGGGAGCCTTTTCTTTTTTTTAAAAAAAAAAAAAAGGGTTTTATCATAGTTGATTTGCAATGTTCTGTCAATTTCTGCGGAACAGCAAAGTGGCCCAGTTATACATACACACATTCTTTGTCTCGGAGTATCTTGCATCATGTTCCATCACAAGTGATTGGATGCAGCGCGGCACAGAGGACAGCATTTTCAAAGCAAAACATCCACAGCCTTCCTTACACTCGGACAAACAGAAGCTCCAGGACGGCACCTTCAGAGGCAGTGGGGACCCCGGGGAAGCTAGCGTCTCCGCTGGAGATAGAGGTCACTGTCCCCAGCTTGGAGAAAGGCCCTGGAAGTCCTCAATTCTTTCGTGGTTTCAGCGTTTGTGTTATTTTCTGCCGTATGGTCTCAGGATGGCCAGCAGACCCCGTTTCTTTTCATTCCAAAACAAAAGGGAAGCTGCGGAACCTGGGAGTCGTGCCCGGTGCCCGGGACCTGCTGGAGCCTTGCCCACCCCGGAGGGAGGCCGTGGGGTCCGGGGGCAGACTTGCTCTCAGGCTTCAGTCAAACGGGAAACTCTGCATACTAACCTCCCAGCCCCCAAATCCTGCCAGGTGGCAGAGAGATGTTTTTAAACAAAAACATTTCGTAACAGAATTTTTTTTCAAATGAAGCCTTTTCGGAGGATTAGAATATTGTAGGAATCACAGAAAGACACAAAGACATAAAATTAGATGAAACCACATCCCCAAAATGTGCTCCAAGAAGATGACTGGAGCCGCTGAGGCCCCATATCCAAGAGCCATGGAGACAGGACACTGGGTTGGGGTGGGGAGGGGCCGATGGTCAGCAAGGTCCCTTGAGCCGTTGCCTGGGGACCAGCCACTTGCGGTGACCGGCAGAGAGCCCCTGCGTCCCCAGATTAAGGCAGAGAGTGGTCATCACTGCAGGACGGTGGCTGGGGAACTACTGTCCCCAGCGAAATACATGGACCCCTGCCTCCAAGGGAACGAATCCCCCCCCCACACCTGGAGGAACGTACTTCCCCCACCTTCCATCAGAGGCTCAGAAACAGATGCAGCAGCGGCAGAAAGAGGCCCAGGGAAGCCCGTGCAAAAGCAGGCATGTTGGCACAGGGACCTGCTGTAGAGCACAGCAGACTCTACCCAGTGTTCTGTGAGCCTCTACGTGGGAAAAGAATCGGAAGGAGAGCGGATGCGTTTACGTGAATAACTGAATCACTCTTGCAGACCGCAGAAAGGACCACAGCATTGTCAATCGCCTCGACTTCCATAAAGTGCTTTTTGAAATAAAACCAACCCAAACCCCCAAATAGCCCTGCTGCCCACGAGACTGAGCGTGTGGGGAAAAGCCCCCCCATAAAAGAGCCACCATCTCGGAAACAGCAGCTTCAACCCCCAGGGAAGTGCCACCGATTGAGTCAGCAGAGAGAGACTTTACAATAAGCATAATTACTATCTTCAGAGAGATAAGAGGGGTTATCGTCGTCATGAAACAAGAATGGGCTTTGGTAAAAAGAACTAATTAGAGGCCTTGGAAATTTAAAATAGACGGGCTGAAGCAGAAAGGAGACTTCTGAGCTGGAAGACCAGGCCAGGCGTCGTTCGTTCGAGGAATTAAAGGGCAGAGGGATGACAAAGGGCGGGGGGGGGGTGGAGCTGGGGCACCGCTTCGGATGCCCCAGCATCAGCTCACAGACATCCCAAAGTGGAGGAGCAAAGGCGGAAGGAAGAAAAGGCCAAGGGACCCAGAGCCTCAGAAAGTCATCCATCTTTGGGCTCAGAGCAAAAAGAACCCAGGCCTGCAGACACGGGGCTGGGGGGGGTGGGGGCAGGTGGGGGGGCGGGATGGGGAGCAGAGGTGGGGGGTGCGGAGGCATTTCCAGATTATCAGAAATAGATGGACGTTTCCTACACGTCCACAGAGAGCACGAAAGAGAGTGAGCCTCCTGCTTGAGAGTAAAAGTGAGAGGAAGAGCCAGGAGGGGATTCTTAGCTGTGGAGGCACCTGCTAGATGGCAATCAGGTTCCTAAGAGCAACACAAAGGGACAGGGACCCAGATCCCTCCTCCAAAGTTCTGAGAGACGTTATGACGTCCACGCTTACAGACACAGCACTCTGGGTTCAGGGCAAAATCAAAACATTCCAGCTTGCATGGACTCATACATTTTGCCACCACCCTCCTTCCTGAGAGAATTACTTAAGGGTATATTCTGACAAAACAAAAATATGAACCTAAGACAAAGGAGAACAGGGGACAGAAGCAAAGACAGGGAGATAAAAATCAGCACAGGGGAGTTCCCGTTGTGGCTCAGTGGTTAACGAATCCAACTAGACACTATGAGGTTGCAGGTTCGATCCCTGGCCTCACTCAGTGGGTTAAGGATCCAGCATTGCCGTGAGCTGTGGTGTAGGTGGCAGACGTGGCTCAGACTCCACGTTGCTGCGGCTATGGTGTAGGCCAGCGGGTACAGCTCCAATTAGACCCCTAGCCTGGGAACCTACGTATGCCATGGGTGCAGCCCTAAAAAAAGACAAAAGACAAAAAAAAAAAAAGCAATCAGCCTAGAGTGAAATATGGGGAATTCTGTTGCTGTCAGGAATGGGACCTGCTGTCATCTTTGTCTTCTGAAATATTTCAGACATAAGAAAAATACAGAGAAAGATCTTACAAATATTGGCACCTTACCACGCGGATCTTCTCTGTGCCTATCACGCGGTGTTTGCTTTATTTTTACAAACTAAAGAGATTCCACAGGTTCCGTTAAGCCCCTTGTACCTCTCCTCCGAATGAATCCATTTTTGATTACCTATCTACGTAATTTCTTTTTTAAATGTTTATTTTGTACCCGGCCCACTGGCTGAACGTGCAATTGCCCTGATCAGTCTTCATTGGGTTCCCTTGAATTTGTCAAGTGGAATTTTCCAGTGTCTGTGGGTAGTCACAGCTCAGCCTCTCCTGGTCCAATATTTGTGCCTTTTATTTCCGTCGGTCATGCAGACTCTCCGGGCCTCCGTGGCCACGGAGATGCAGAAGCTCCAGGTTCACAGCTCAGCTGTGTTCCCCGGAGCACTTCCTGCGTTTTCCTGTGTGCGGGATGCCTGCTGTGGATCGCTGGCAAACGCCCTGTCCCAGGGAGCGAGTTCCTCTCCGTTTCTTTCGAACCGCAGTGGGTGCGGCCTGGATGTGCTGCTTGGCCAGCATCTGTTAAGACGATCCTACCGTCCCTCTGCCCTTCGGTCAAGGCAGACCCGTGGTACCCAAAGCTTTTGGCTTCTGGGCCCCTTCACCCTCCTAAAAACGTCACAGCGTTCATCAGTCTATCAGTTTCCTCTGATAGAAGAGGAAGCGCTCAGTAAGTTCGGATCAGAACCAGGCTCCTGGACGGGAAGGCCAAGTGCAAAGACACCTACCCCTCGCCCGTCTGCCTCACTCACCTGCTGAGCCCCCACCCCAGCCCACACTGGGGGGAGACTGGAAGATGCCTGTCAGGGGCGTCCACACGGGCAGTGGCCGCAATCACTAGACACACACACACACACACACACACACACACGCCTTTCTCACCCACCCTCACAAGCAGCTCGTCACTGTCTGTAAAAGAGAGGGAACTGACCCACACGCCAAGCAGGGCCATCTCAGCCCCTGATGCCAGGCACACGGTGAGACACTCCCCCGCCGAGGGAGGGGCAGGCTCGGTGGCATCAGAGCATGCCCCCAGCTCCTCCAAGGGGAAACACGCATCTTACAAGTGAGGCAGCGTCTCGGGGCACAGGAGACCACCTGTGGGACACCAGAGCCACTGTCCTGTCTTCTGGGTGTGACCTCCGCAAACCTCTCTTTGGGACACGAAGGGCAGAGCAAGTAAGAGCAGGTCAGCTGTGGTGGGAGGGCAGCCGGTTCCTCATGGGGGACGAGGTGATCGTACTTTTATGACAAGGACCGTTTTACTGCAGGGTCCCTCCCCCCGCGGGGGCCACACTGTACCCCGCCTTTGAGAAGGGGGGCCTGGAGGGCATGTGGAAGCAGGAACCACCAACAGAGAGGGCTCCCTGCCCCAGACTGGCCCCATTTTGGGGTGACAGCAGGTCGGGGGGGACACCAAGGATGGGGTGGAGGCACGCGGAGGTCAGGGGCCTTGGGGGACCTTCCCTCCCGGCCGAGTCCTCTGCTGGCGCACCCCCTGCTAATGCGCGCTGGTGTTCACCCACTGCTCTCCGCCCGCAGCCTCCTGGCTGTGCCATCCTTGCTGAGGGGCAGACCAAGAATGTGAAGGCCTTTTCATGGCCTGGAGGAGGAGGGGAGGCCTGCAGGGGGCGCTGTGGAGGGGAGTACCCCCTTCCCAGGGAGGCCAGTGTCCAGGGCCACGGTCAGAAGACCAGAGGGGAACGCCAGCCCACCACCCCTAGTCGCCATCAGAGGCAAGGAAGCCGCCTGGCCCAGCCCACCCCTTACCAGGGTGGGAGAAGCCAACAGGTCAGAGGCTCCAGAGACCAACACCCGGGCCCAGGCCTGAACCCCGGGAGGAAGAGGTGGGATTTCATGCCCAGTGCTGCTCGGATGGCCACACCCTTTCCCTCCAGCTCCTGCTCACAGAGCACCTGTGCCAAACATGTCACCGCCCTGTCACCTGGCAGGTGAACAGATCCACGTGGCTCAGAACCACACATGGGGAAACCGAGGCTCAGAGAGCAAAGGGCCTGCATTCACCCACCTGGGAAGCAGGGGCCAGGAACAAGCCCAGCTCTGTCCACCCCAGGCCCTCGTCTTCCCCCGGCGCGGCCCCCAGGGAAGTGAGTGTGGGGTTTTGCTCTGTGGCCATATCTACATGTCCAGACTCAAATTTTGATGCAGCCCAGACTGCGAGTCAGACCCTGGGGGAGATTGTGAGAGGGCAAGGCTGGGCCTGCCCTGCTCACCCTGCATCCTAGCACCCAGCCCTTTGCCTGCACACAGTAGGTACTCAATAAAAGAGTCAGTCCGACTAGGCAAAGGTGCTCAAAACAGGGTTAACCAACTGCAGAAAAAGTGAAGATAGAATTCCGATCAAAGCATCACACGAGCACAGAAGGAATAAGGACTTTGACTTTCCTGGTATCCCAGTCGCTGCATCCTTCAAGTGGGGCCTTGCAGGGTGCATAGGAGTTTGTCAGCCAGTGATGAGTAAAGGAGCATCTGAGACAGAGGCACCAGCTTGGGCAATGGCTGTGAGGCATGAATACAAACAGTGCACTTGGGAACAGCCAAGCCTGAGGGTGGTGCTGGGCTGAAGGTTTGGGGTCGGCGGGGGGTGGTAGGGGGGCCGGCGTGCAACCCTGGGGTTTAGGGAAATAGCCTGGGACTTCCAGCTGGGGAGGGGCTCTGGATGTGTGTGGGATGGGTTGGGGGAGGAGGCTCCACTGAGGGGCCTCACAGGGGTCCGGTGTCCCTGGGAAGGCTAGTCGGGGAGGGGCTCAGGGCTGGGAGTCGCCCCCAAGCTCTGCGCATCAACCCTGATTGCAGCCTGTCGCTTGCCCTTCGCTGCCTGGGTTTCCCCTCAGTCCAACAGGAAGAATCATGATGGCCGGTGGTCTCAGTGGGGCAGCGGGAGCGAGGGGAGCTCTGCTTTGGGCCACACCTAGTCGGCATGGCTGAGAATCCAGAATCCAGGACCAGCACAGAGTCTCAGGCACACACTTCCTCACGCCAGTCTTTCATTCATTCAACAAACAGCTGCTGTGGCTGCTGCTGGGAGTCAGAGAACAGGAAAACAAGGCCCTCCTGGACCTTCCATCCCAGCACAGAGAGGAAGAGGGTGCAGGAACCACACAGGACACGGTGCCTGAGACTCGGGCCACGAAGAAAGCGAGTGGGCCCCAGGCAGAGGGACGGGCAGGTGAAATCTTCTCCAGGCTTCTTCGGTGGGATTCAAAAAGCCACGCATGCCTCCCCACTTGCCTGCGTGCACCCTGGCTCAGGCAGCAGTTTGCTTAAGCACAGAGCTGTAGCCGATGCTCTCTCAGCTGCTCCCAGCCACCCAGACGGTGGGGGGGTAGGGGCTGGGCCAGGGCAGGAGGGAGCCTGGGCTGGCACCGCCCAGCCTCAGCCTGCCCCCAGCGGAACCCGTGCTCGGCTCCGCCTCCCCACGTTTAACCCCGACGCTCCCCGCGGCACACGCACCCCTCCCCGTCGCCCCCCAGTCCTAATCCGCCATCGGGGGCCGGTGGCAGTGATGGATTCTGACGGGAGAACCAGGGCCAGGTCCCTGTTCTCAGCCTTCGTGCCCCAGAGAAGGTCAAGGGCTGCAGGGCTCGGGCGGTGCAGCTGCACGTGGCGCCTCGCAGAAGGTCCTGAGGAAGGGACACTCTCAAGCCACTGCAATTGAAGGCCTCCAACCCCACACGGAGCTCACTGTCACGTCATGGAGTTTTCAAGTGTCGCGCACAGAGGGGCCTCCGTCTCTTTCATGAGCATGAGTAGGGGTGGGCATCCTCTAATAGAGGCAGGCAGGTTACAGGAGACGGCTCTCCTTTTAGGTCCACATAGTGCAAACAGCCAATCTCTTGTTTTTAACCTTTTTTTTTCTTTTTTTTGGTCTTTTTGCCATTTCTTGGGCTGCTCCTGCGGCATATGGAGGTTCCCAGGCTAGGGGTCTAATTGGAGCTGTAGCCATCAAACTACGCCAGAGCCACAGCAATACGGGATCCGAGCTGCGTCTGCAACCGACACCATTGCTCACGGCAACGCTGGATCCTTAACCCACTGAGCCAGGCCAGGGATCGAACCCGCAATTTCATGGCTCCTAGTCGGATTCGTTAACCACTGTGCCACGAAGGGAAGTCCTTTTTTCTTTTTTTAAAGCAGGATAGACTAGGGCCCTGTGGTGGCATGGGGCATAGGCTCCGAGTGGACTTCGGAGCCAGCGGGGTCCTGGCTGCGTTGCAGCTGGACAGGCATTCCCTTCTCCAAGCGTCAGGCTCTTGACTGTCAAATGCATCAAATAAAAGGAGAGAGAGGTTTCACCTCCCGGGACTGTCAGGAGGGTTCACTGAGTGTGTTCGCCCACCGTAGGACGGCCCCAGGTCACGCTCCCCCTCAACCCCGGGACATGCTGGGATGCTCACCCGCCTCTGAGCTCCCAGACAACAGGCTTTCGCCCTTGACCCTGCGCCCCCAGGGTGCTGCATGTGAACGGATGGATTTATGAATGAACCCGCTGCCTGGATTTGCTCTTGCTGTGGGAAGCGGTTGGGCTGGGAACCTGGGGATCAAATCACAGGACCTCTCCTGAAGGCTTCTCAGCAAGGAAGAGATCCCTGCAGTGGAGGAAACACGAATTCTCCAGGGCCCCCCCTCACTCCCCCACCCTGGGCAGGACGTGACCTGTGATTCATACAAGGGACCCTGAGAGGCCCTGGCCTGTTCTAAGCACCTCACTCAGCACCATGGCTTCCTACCCAACAAGCTCGAAGATTCCTAAAGAATGAACGTATGCACTGCCCCGTCATCACATTTAAAAATGTTGCAGTAATTAAAAACCAGTCAGACAGACGAGGCTGTCTATTCCAGCCAGCACAAGTGGCATCACCCCACAAGCCACACGTGCCCGAACCCTACACGCACACCCCTGCCCGCCCACTCCCGGCCCCAGCTCGCCTGTGATCTAACCCTCTCACTCACACGCCTGCCTGCCTCGTTAGTCTTCCGGTCACGTCCAGAGGACACCCCGTCCAAAGCCCTTGATCGAGGACATGAGTGCGCTCTGCCAACATCACGCAATAATCACAGTGTCATGGTGTTGCCCAGCTTGCAATATTTTTTTTAAAAAATTCATCTCTTCTCTGAATGGGCTTGACCTGGAGACACAGATTTAGAGACATAAATGGTTCTTGCCACCAGCCCATTCAACCAGGCAGAACCCCTCAGGAGGGCCCACTGGGAAAAGGAAGCAATTCACAGACCCAACAAAGGTTAATTTAGCAATTGCCAGAAGGCACGGGCCCAACCCCTGTCAACATGGGGCCCCTTTGGCACCCTGAGCTCCACCAGGCAGCTGAAATGGAGGCTGGGGAAAGGGGGCGCCCCCTCTGAGCGGCCATCAGCTGCCCCTTCTGACAGCTCATGGTCTTCCAAGGCTGGAAGCGTCCCTTGGGATCAGCTTGGCCAGCCTGTCTCTGCTCTAAGTGATGGCCAGCCGTGTCTGGAGATGGCAAACTCACCTGCTCCTGAAGGTTCTCAGAAAGGAAGTCGGAAAGGCTCTCAGCCATTATTCTCTCTTCCTGCAGAAACTTCACACCCGAGCACTTCCCTCCTCTGCCTCTCTACAGGACAGCGCTCAGGTCAGGAGCAGCAGCTGGGGGAGTTCCCGTCATGGCTCAGCTGTTAATGAATCCGACTAGGATCCATGAGGACACAGGTTCGATCCCTGGCCTCGCTCAGTGGGTTAAGGATCCGGCATTGCCATGAGCTGTGGTGTAGGTCACAGATGCGGCTCAGATCCCACGTTGCTGAGGCTGTGGTGTAGGCCGGCGGCTACAGCTCCGATTCAACCGCTAGCCTGGAAACTTCCATATGCCGCAGGTGCAGCCCTAAAAAGACAAAAATAAATAAATAAATAAATAAATAAAAGAAGAGGCAGAAGCAGCTGGATAAATATTCTTTGCACCCAAGAACTTAATTGACTCCAACTGAACTTATATGTATGTGACCTTGTGCTGAGTGGCTGTGATGAGAAGGCTGAGTCCCCACAGCCTCTGGCTCAATGCGTGTGTATTGAGTACACACATCGGCGGAGCCCTAGAGAGACACAGAGGCCGGTCAGACATTGGTCCCGCGCCCTGCAGGCTTCCCACACTTGTCCCCGAGAATCATGCGGCCATAAAGGTCCCGCCTTTTTTGCATCGGGCTGATCTTACGAAAGCCCCGCTTGCTCTCAGTGGAAAACGAACCTTTGTAAATTGCCACGCCGTGCTGGGATTTTGTTCAAGCCACTTGGCCATCTGTTGGATCTGAGTTACATCCCTGAAGCGCCACACTGTGGAAAGACTCTGGTGCTGGGGACAGCGTAGCTGCCGCAGACTGAAGTTGCCACGCAACTGAAAAGGGGATTGCAGCGGAAGGCAAGCCAGTGGGGCGGCGCCACACCGTTCCTCCCGCCCCCAGGCCTGTTTTTGGCCAACGTGAAAGAACTGCGTGTAGCTCAAATCCTTTCTCTCATGCACAGGAGAGACTGCTCTTTAAAGAAAGCTGGTGGTGAATTGTTGCTATAAAGCCAGACCAGCAACTCCCCCTTCCCCCCACTTTTATTTTTGGAAACGGGGTTTCTGCTTAAAAATCAAACCATGTTTGGGTCATACAAGAACACTTAAGGTTAGGGTTAGGGTGGGTGGTAACCTTGGGGCATCATTATCCAAATGCAGGCCATTCGGTGCAGCCAACTCCTTGCTGGTTGTGTGGCCACTTCACCCCTGCACAGAGTCTAAGCTGTGGGGAATATCGAGTCTGATTTAAATAAATAAATCAGGCTCAGGCGACATCATCGCATGAACCCTGAGCCCCCCTCTCTGCACAGAAGAGGCAAGGAACCCGAGCTTCACAAGGTCAAGAGCACCAGCCCCACCCAGCTCCAGGGGTCTGCAGCTGCCCAGACCCGCGGCCACGAAATCCTGCAGAGCGTGAATGAAAGGCAGACATGGGAAGAAGTGGAAAAGCCGGGAAGCTGGTTGGTAAAGAGGGTTTGGCAGTGAAGTTCCTTTTAAAATTCTTGGCACACAATTGCTAGGATCCAAGAAATCTTGAAAAAAAAAAAACAAAAAACGTAGCTCCGTTGTCATAATGAGGATTTTGACTGGAAATGCAGATTTAAAGGATTCCTAAGCTGACACTTGGGGCGTCGATTGGCTGGCTGGTCTACGTCTCTCTCCTGGCTTTCTCCCTCCCTCTCTCTCTCCCTGACTCCTTATATGGAAGTTCTATTAATGTTTCCATCTTTCTTCCCAGTTTGGGGCCAACGTGGAAAATCTGGAAGGAGTGTATTAAGAGCACGGGCTTGAGAAGTGGTCCAGCTCAACTCGAGCCGGCTGCTCTTAAGCCCAAAGTCTTCAGCTGCAAGCCCAGGGTAACCAGAGCGTCTGTCTCATCAGATGCTGAGAGGACTAAATGACACCGTACAGGACAAGGGCTTAGCCTTGTGTCTGCAACATATTAAGCACATAACGAGTGATGTTTATCATGAGATAATTGCCTGGTGGAAGCAGGTACTACGCACAGTTAATTCATGAATCAAACACAGCCACTTGTCCCCTAGGAAATGAGGCAAGTGACACTTAATTATCCTGCTTGGAAGGGACAGAGAGGCAGGGACAGGCACCAGCTCTTCCCACTAGTTAAGAAGAATGAGGCGCTTGACTGGTTTGTTACAAGGAAATTCTCCAGGGTCGAAATGGGTTGAACAGCTCTGGGAAATTGGGCAGTGACCCTTGCCAGGGGACCTGGCAGGAGAAGCAGCAGCGTGCACATTCGCAATCTGTCTGGTGTGTAAGTACGCAGCTCTCGGCGCTGAGCGTGGTCTGAGCAATCGTTTACCCTCTGTCCTCAGCCCATCTGTGTGGTGGGAACCGACTCCCAACAGGTCGCTGTACCCCTTCTGTCTGTTGTCAGTATTCTCATCACTAGAATGGGCATGAAGTAACCAGTTCTTCCTACCAGGTTTAGTCTCTTAGAAAGAAATTAGGGTTCAGTTAAGCAAACATCTGTACAGCGCGTCTACTGTGTCTAATGTAAAGCCTTGCAAATTTCGGATCTTTCTCTGCTCAGGGTCCCCCGTGGCTGCAGCCTCTTCTTGAGTGTCTGAAGGGACAGAGGTCACTCGCGCCTCTTGCAGCACTCATTTCAGGTGGAAGGACCTTCTGTCAGAAAGTTCTGCCGGGTACCCAGCCCAACCCTGCCTCTCTTTAACTTCTGGCCCTTGGTCCTACCTCTGGGCTTTGAGGTCCCAAGGAAGAGGTCAACCCCTTTTCCCCAGTGGATGCCCTAAGAGGTCCAAAGGCCGCGACCACGCCTCCCAGAACCAGCAATGCCCTCTTCTCTCACTTGCTCCAGGGCTGCAATCCAAGAGAACGGACAAGATCACGATAAACGCAAGTGTTTACGGAGCGCTCACTGTGTGCCAGGCCCCTAGACGTCACTGAGTTTCATTCTCAGACCAGCCTCGCAGGCATTGCTATCAGGCCCATTCTGAAGATGGAGAACCCGGAGACTCCCTGAGGAAGGGACTTGTCCCAAGGTCGCACCGTTAGTAAACAGCAGCTTCGCCCTGACTCCAAATCCCAACCAACGCTGTGGAAACGGGGAGCGCCAGGAAAGCAGGCGAAGAGCCACTGGAGCCCCGCACGGTGCGGGGCGGGGCTGGGGTCGCCCCCAGGCCTCGGCCCCGAGCGGACAAGCCGTCAGCACCAGGGACAGCTCCCGGACCGCTCCCCGCAGCCCCCGACGGCGGCGCGCGCCGAGCCGGCGGCGCGCTCTCCGCCGGGTTCGGGCGCGCGCCCTCCCCGCCTGCGCGCGCCCCGCGCCCGGGACTGGGCTGGAGCCGCGCGCGTGCCGGGAGCCGGGAGCCGCCAGCCTGGGCGTCCGTCCGGAGCCGCGGCGCAGCGGCGCGGGCAGGGGGTCCCCGCCAGGGCACGCAGTCGCCTTCCGCGGGCCTCCCGGTCCTCTCCGGCGCCCTCCTTGCCGGCTGGGCCCCAGCAGGCGCCGCAGCCGTGGCCTGAGCCTGAGCAGCCGCTGCGAGCTGCGCCTGGCCTGGGACGGACACCGGACCGCCCCGTCACGTGCGCCCAAGTCCTCGGCCGGCCCGGGGCAGCGCGCTTCCCATGGTTCAAGGTAAGGGCCGAGCGGGCGCGCGGGTCACAGGGCGTGGGGACAGAGGATGCCGGCGGGGAACCCCGGCTCAGTGCCCACCTTGTCTGGAACCCCTACCGCAGCCTTCCTCTGGCTGCCTGGCTGCCAGGTCCCTGTCCCACGCAGCTGTTGGGGTTGGTGACACCCGTCTGATCTCCAGCAGTCCTCAAAGTACGTCTCTGTCGAGGAGGCTGCGGACAGAGAGGGAGGTGGGCAGGAGAGCCTGAGAGAGAAGCAGGGGCACCCCTGTGCCAAGGGGTGCCTCCTTTCTCTCCCTACCTGGGAAGGAGGGATATTGCAGAGGGAAAGTTTCCAAGAGGAGTCTGGCCCCCATTCTCTCTGCTACCAGGGGCCGAGACCTTTCTTAAGTGAAATTTGCCGTCTGCAAGACACCACGCTGGAACGGGCCCTGTGTTTTCTCCCCTTCAATTCGCCCAGCACCCAGGAGAAAGGGGGTATTGGCCCTGTTTGACTGAGGAGGAAACTGAGGCTCAGGGAAGTTTAGTCACTTGCCCAAGGTCACACAGCCAGGAAGTGGCAGAGCTGGCCTCAGACAAACCAGCCTCTGCCCCCTGCCACCCCCCTCCCACTCACCTTTGTCTAAAATCTCGGCTTGAGTGGGGGAGGAGGGAGGGTCACGTGGACGTGAATAATCCTGCCAGGGTGCAGCCCCCTGCAGCTCTGAGTCTAGAAGCTTGACGGTCAAGTTCCCTGACCCTGCTCGAGGGTGGAGGGGTGTCCCGGAGGCCATCGCCCTAGCATGCCCCCTTGCACGCTCCCCAGAAAGCTGGCTTTGGAAAGCAGGAAGGGGCAACCTGCCAGGCTTCCTCCAAGGTTCCCCTCCACCCAGGCCAGACTCTTGGGGGGCCTCAAGGAGCAATGAGAACTTGCAACCCCCCTCCCCAAAGTTTCGGCTTGCTGGGAAAGCACACACGTCCATCTTCCCACCCTCTTACCTAGGCAGATGGGTGCAAGCACCTGGGGGAGAGGCTGTTTAATCCTACGTGCACTGAATCTGAGATTTCTAAAGAGCTTGGGGGCTGGAAACTTGTGAAAACCCCGTCTCCCTCCTGACACTGGGGCTCCGGCCATGTGGGGTTTTCTTCATTCATTCTTTTATTTAGCAGTGGTTTGTTAAGTGCCTGCGGACAGGGTGATCCTTGAGCCCGGGGTCCTGCTGCATTCCGGTCTCCTATTGACTGCATTTCCGGGGGGATGCCTGGCCCCGATTCGCTTGGAAAGCCTGGCCATGGCCTCCCGAAAGGTTGGGGGTCTGGGAAGGACCCTCAGGTTCTCCCAGACTCAGTTCCCCCAGGATGCTTGAGGCTGGCGGGGAGAGCTCTGGGGAGCCTTGCTGGCCCTTCAGGAGCAAGCCGATGCTCTGCTCCAGGGGCTGACACGTGGAAGGGTCACCGCTTCTCCACCTTTGCCTCTTCTGTGGGGGGTGGGGAGAACCCCCACCCCGGGGCCCCCCCCTCCAGCCCCTGAGGCTTTGCATCCCCAGACACGCATTGTTTTTGCCTGCGCGACTGTCAAACATGAAAAAAGGGCCCTCGGGGAAAAGGTAGGCACAGCGGGAGGAGCCAGGACTCATCTGCCAGCTCTGTCCATCTTCCTGGGTGACCTCGGACAAGTCACTGTCCCTCTCTAGACCTCGGTTTCCCATCTGCGAAGTGATGGGTTGAGTCCCGTCATGTCCCCGTGGGCCACCGCAGCTCTGCTTGTCTAAGCCCCGTATGGAGCGGGTAAGGCTGGGAGGAACCACAACCCTGGGGAGGTTCGGAGGGATTTTGAAATCTCAGGGCTGACCTAGGCCCAAGCCCCCAATCCCACCAACCCCCCTAGTACCCCAGTCTTGCGTGTTTAAGGGCTGGTGCTAAGTCGCTGACTCCTGGCACGGGTTCTGGGGGAGTCCCACGGCCCGGCCGGCCTGGAGGCTACACAGCACTGGGACCCACTCTGGCAAAGAGGCCTCTGGGCTCCTGCCAGGTGGGCCTGTTCTACGAAGTGATGGCAGCGGGATGCGCGAGGAATAATTACAGCGCTCAGGAGGGGCGAGGGGGCCGGCGGAGCTGTCCAGAGATTTATTACATCTCAGTAAATCACATCTGACCCCCGGCTGGCCGGGCAGGTGGCAGCCGACCCTTGTCCTGTGCTCTGTGCAGCTCCCAGCCCTGCCACTCTCTCCAAAGTAGCAAGCCTATGTTTGTGCATCAGTAAAAAGGCATTTGCGGGGCAGAGAGCGTGGATTCCCAGCTTCCATGCGGCAGAGAGCGTGGATTCCGGACTACCATGGCAGATCACTCGGCCACCTTGTGTGCAAAAAGGGGGATGCTTCTGCTTTCCCCACGGGCCTTTGGGGGACAAGCAAGACCCCGGCCCTGGCCTTGGCACCCAGCATCCGTTCCCGGGTGTGCTCCACCGAGGCCACTGCTGCTGGGCTTCTCGGACCTGCTCTACTGCTCTTCTCAGCCTTGCCTTTCCTTGCAGCGCCTTCATCCCTTTGGACTTGCTCCAGAGGGGATTTGACAAGGCCGGCCTCCTCGGCTTTTGCCAGCTTCTTTCTTTCCACCGTGGAGCAGAGAGGCGCCTGGGTATGGGCCTGCTTGTTCCTCTTTGCAAAGCTCTTTGTTCCCTTTGGAAGCGGGTCCCCTCCCGAACAAACAGGATGGAGTTGGAGAGCCCTCCCCCAGGCCTTGGCCCCTCCCCATTGCTGGGGGCTTCCCGAGGATGGAGGGCCCTGCAAGGGGCAAGCTGAGTAGATGGACCAGCTTGTCCTGGGGTGGGCGGGGGTGGTAGCAAGAGCCCCAAACTCAGACTGAGGCTTGGCTTCCAAGCCTGGTGGTACCGCTTCCTGGCTGTGGGACCCTGGTCCTGGGCCATGAAGTGGACATCGTGGCCCTTACTTCCCTGGTGGCCTTGGAGGGGGGTTAAATAAACAATCCTCATGACAGCCCTGGCACCTTGGATGTGGGCAGCAAAGGGGGGTCAGATCAGGCAAGCCCGGCTCTGTGGGCGGGCTCTCTCCAAGGTCCACCAGAGCCACAGGCAGCGAGAACCTGGGAGGACCATGGCCAGATCTGGCCTTTCGAGAATGTTTTCAGGCTGTGGTGTGGGAGATACCTTGGAGAGGGTGAGGCTGGAGGCAGGGAGGCCTGAGAGGAGACCATCGCATCCAGCCGGATGGGAGACAGCGGAGGCTCAGCAAGGAGAGCAAGAAGTGGGCAGATGCCAGGCTCGGCTTTCCTGGGTGGCAGAGGTGGGAGTGGGCTGCACCAGTTGGGGGCCCAGGTGGAGACTGGCTGGGGGCCTGGGCAGTGGCCCCAGAACAAGCCAGGCTCCCGGAGCTGCAGCCTCACCTGACACATATCCTCCGACCACTGAAGACAGGTTGGCAGTATAGCCGGGTGGATAAGAGCACAGCCTTTGGGGCTGACCCGAGCTATGTTTGTGTCCTAGCTGTGTGTCCTTAGGGAGGTTACTCAGCCTCTCTGGACCTCAGGTTCTTCATTCTTAAAATGACAAGAATAACACCTACCTCACTGGATGTTCCAGCTGACCGGGGAGGCGAGTCCAGGCACTGCTGAGCTCTAACCTCTCTTCCGGGTCAGGTCGACCCCGGGGCAGCCTCCATGGTGCCCGCTTCCCGGCTCAGCCACAGGCTGGCCTCGGGACAGGCTGGCCTGGGTCTGCCCCGGACAAGCGGCAGGGCACTGCCCCTTGTCATTAGGTACCCCTCACGGGGACCACACTGGCTCCCTGACTGCTATTTGCATCTCAATTCTCCTGACCAAGTGCACCGATTCTGCACACAACAGCAGGGGCAGAGGTGGCCCCTCGGGACGCTGCCAGAGCTGGTCTTGTCTGGCGGCTGGGCCTGTGCTCAGGCCCCAGTTCCCTGGAAAACATCTTCTCTCTCATTGTTGTCGTTATTGGCCGTGTTTAATTGCACATCCATGCAAACCTCACCCTGGAGCAGTGGTCCTGCACAGGCCAGCAGCATCCACATCCCTGGGGGCGTAATGCAGATTCTCAGGCCCCCGCCTGACCGGCTTCAGAAGCACCCTGGGGGGCTCCCTGGTGGCACAGCAGGTTAAGGCTCCGGCGTTGTTGCTGCTGTGGTGTGGGTGTGATCCCTGTCCTGGGAACTGTCACATGTCGCGGGCGCACGGCCAAAAACACAAAAGCAAAACAAAGCAAAGCTAAGTGAAAAAATCCTCCCTAGGTAATTCTCGCGCTCAGGGACATTTGAGACACACTGTTCTCGAAAACACCTTGACCCTGCACCAAAGTAAGAAGAGGGCTCTACCCGCAGAAAGGGGACTCTCTCCATGCTGCTCACACTTTTAATTAATAGATATTCGTTTTACTCTACATTAAAGGGTTTTTATAAAACACAATGAATGCATGCTTGCTGTAAAAAAGAATAACCAACCAGAGTTCCCGTCGCGGTTCAGCGGTAATGAACCCAGCGAGCATCCATGAGGACGCAGGTTCAATCCCTGGCCGTGCTCAGTGGGTTAAAGGATCCAGCGTTGCCATGAGCTGCAGTGTAGGTCACAGATTCAGCTCGGATCTGGTGTTGCTGTGGCTGTGGTGTAGGCTGGCAGCAAAAAGAATAATCAAGCCACCCAGCTCTGCTGGTTTGTCACAAGGGAAGCGCCCCAGCTCCTGGCTGCAGCCCAGCCCGGTATTAGCTCTGGGTCATCCACTGTGGCCACACCGCGTGCCACTCAGGGCTTGTCTCTGTGTCATTGTCCCTTGTCCTTTTTTCAGCCAAAGTGGAGCATCCTTCCCCACCAGCACCCCACTTCCTCATTTCCCCAGACCCGAGTTAGTAAACAGGTGTGCCGGTCACCCCAGTTTTCATCTGTGTTGTGTAGTGTTCAGCAGCCTGACCCCCATGGGGAAGGATCTCATGGCTGGGGGCGGGGGTGGCAGCGGAGGGACAGACAGTTGTGAATAGAACAAAATCGCAGGGCAAGGGCAGTTCTGGGTAGATTGTAACTGGGGTGTGAGCTGGCAGGTGTCCCAGATTCAGAGGAAGGTACCCCATGGGCCGGAGCAGTCAGGGGCGGCTTCCTGGAGGTGGAAGCGAAGCCCTAAAGGATGAGGAAGGAGCAGGGGGCAGGGGTGGGGGAGAGCTGGGGCATTTCTGCCACCATGGGGATGCAGGGGCACCGTCTGCTGACGTTGGCTGGTATCAGCAGCCCAGGGAAGATGCCAGACTCCCCCTGCCACGCCCCCGCCCAGGGTGGAAGAGAGCCTGCTGGACCACTTCCCAGTGCTCATGTTGGCTTTGAGTGGTCAGACCTGCGCTGTGATGGAAGTCGGTGTCCCCAGTGTGGCCTCTGGTCTCTTTGCCAGGCTTAAAAAGGCTCCCCCCCGCCCCCACCCCCGCCCCCTGCGCTGGGAGGATTTTGCTGCCGAGCAGTGAGAGACCCCCTGCAAAGCCTCGCCCCTGCCTCTTGGCCCTGCTGAGCCAGATCGGCTTGTTGTTGCTATTGAAGCATCGCCTAGTATCAGCGGGACGACCTTGCCAAGCATGTGAGGGGCGGCCGTGGGGGCTGCGGGGGTGGGGGCTGCGTTTGACCCCTGCGGTGGGACGGGAAGCTTGGGGAGCTCACCAGTTCATCCGTAACACTGCTGAGGGCCTCTCCCGGACCTTGGAAAGGCGCTCAGCACACCTCATCTTCCCCTTGGCTTCGACAGAAGGCCCCCTCCCTCTGTACATTCCAGGGCTTTCCAAGACCAAATGAAAATGCTCATTTTTTCTGACCCAGACACCGTTTCGCCACGGGGGTCCTCCCTCCCCACCGGCCACTGCCCCAGAGCCCAGCAGAGCCGCTGGCTTAGGGGAGGACCCACGTTTAGAGTCCTGAGTCCTTTCCAGCCAGGGTCTCCCCTCAAAATGTTGGAGAACCTGCAGGGGCTTTGAGAGGGCTGATCCCGGCACGGGAGCATCCAATTCTGATTCGAAGGAAGACACTGAAAAACGTCTCCACGTTGCGCCAGAAAAGCAGCCGCCATCTCTTTTGTCAACGTGTGAGCTTCTGGTATTTACCTGTGTTGAGGGTTTGTTTGGTTAAAACACTCATTATGCAAAAGGCTCCGGGCTCTGTGCGAACCCATTTACAGAATTAAAAATACAGTCAGCTTCAATCTTACCTTCGCGGAACTTCCCACACGAGAGTTTCCTCTAATCACCAGATTTCCAGTTCCAAAAAATATTTTGTTTTAAGACACGGTGTCTTGAATAATCGCTTTGGCAATGGTGTTTATCACCCCTGGGCTGTGGCTTGGTTTTTGTCGTCTGCCCTTTTCTTCTGGGGATTATCCACATCGGAGACCCGGGCCGGAGGGGGGGGTGGGTGGCGCGGAGGCGTGGGGAGAGGAGGAGGGCGTCGGGGAGGTGGACTGGGGGCTGGCGGGGCTGCAGATGCAGCAGAAGGTCCTGAGCAGGCGAAAGGGTGAGGACAGGCAGCTCAGCCCCACCCCCGGCACCGCGACCTCAGGCTCAGGATTAAACCTCTCCGTGCCCTAGTTTCCGTACAAACAAGGATGGGTGCGCTCCCCTCACAGGGTGGTGGTGAGAATGCTTCGTGCCCCTTGGAAGAGCCCGCACACCCATGACAAAGGCAGCCTGGTGCTAGATGCTAGGGTCTCTGGGCATGGCGGGGAGGGGCTGTGGGCTGGCACTCGTGCTGGACTCAGGGTCCCCGCTTAAAAGCCATCTGCCTTGTGGCTACATCCCAGAGCCCTGGTAGGGTCCAGGGGACCCTGCGGGGAACAGACCCCGTGAGCCCCCACCCTCATCCTATGGTTTGCTTCTCTCTCCCCTGCCGTGCTTACTCCCCATTCTGGAACACTCGAGACCCTTCACTGCCACCCCCCCGGCAGGAGGGCCCCCTGTCTCCTTGCCTCCCAGCTTGAAAGACCCTTCCTGGCGGGTATAGGTCCCAGCTGCTTCCACATCCGCCCTTCGAGAAAGCACCCCTGCGCTCGCACCACGTCTCGGGGAGGTCAGGCCCAGGACAGGCTCTCTGCCTCATTAGCACTCAGCTCTGTGGCTTGTCATCCCCCCCACCCCCGCCACCCCCGCTGGCTTCCCTCTGCCCATGGCCTGGGAGCCAGTCGAGGATGGGGCATCTGTGGGTCTGGCTCATCCCTGAGCCCAGACCTGGCTCAGGGCCGCATGCGGGTCCAGGCGCTTGTAGATTTTTGCCGGGTGGCCGGATGCTTGCGTGTTGTTCTGAGGCCCGTGAGGCCCATCTCTTCCGCCGGGGAGGCTGGGTGGTCCCTGCCCGACCTCTTCCTGGACGGAGACACCCCCTAGTTCAAGCTGCAGGAGGCATCGGTTTTCCCGTTCGGGTCTCCCTTCCAAACCTGTTCAGGGAAAGAGCGGCTCGGAGTTCGCCAGAGACGGGGAGCCAGCCAGCATGGCAGGAGCGCAGCCCGAGCGGGGGTCCGGGCGTCCGCAGGGCCTGGTCCCCCTCGCGGCTGCAGGAATCTCCTCATCAGACAGGACGGTCGGTGGTCCCAGGGCAGGCGACCTCCCCTGGGGGGGCCTCGGCTCTTGGCCAGGCCTCGGGGGTTAATGCTGCCTTTCTTCACTGACAACGGCTAAGGGTTTAGAAAAAAAAATCGTTTAATCTGCAAGACGGGCCCTTTCGACAACACGCCCACATTCACCTAAAAATGGCTGAGCCCGATTTTTTTTCTGAAGGAAAATTGATGTAAACAGATGGCTTCGGGCAGGGTCTTTGCTGAAGCCTGGACCCCCAAAGGCTGCCCAGGGCAGCTGCGTGGCCCCCAGAGGTTTACGAGGGAGTGGCCGAGTCCGCCTGGCCGAGGGGCTGGAGGTGTGGGAGGAGGGCTGGATGCAGGTTTGCAGCCCCGGTGCCTGCAGGTCCAGCAGGGGGTCGAGCCCCACTAACTGTCCAATGAATGAAGAGGTGGTGAGTGGATGCGGGGTGAGCAATGGACCAGGGGGCCGCCGCTGCCCTTGGGGACCCCTGTCCCCAGGATGGCAGTGTGCGGGTTCCTCCTGGCTCGTTCTTGGAGAGGACCTGAGGGAGGAGGGAAAAGCTTGACGTGTGGCCAAGAGGCAGAGAAGGTTCCGCCCTCCCGAGTTCCCGAGGGAGACCAGGTCTTCTGAGCGCTGCGGTTGGCACTCTCGGGTGAATTGTGATGTCAGGAAGAAAGCAGGTCCCTTGCTGTTCACTGAGCAGGTGACTGGGTCAGGTAACAAAGTCTCTTCTGAATCTAAGAGAAAAGGTTTTGCGGGGGGCGGGGGGTTCGGATTCTAAGCATCTGTCACTCGGATGCTCTGATTTTCCCGACTTGAGGACATGGATGCTTAGATTCTGCGAGTCCCTGGTTCCACCCTCTTCCACTGACCTCGCCGCCCCCTCCAGCTCCATGGGTTCTCTCTCTGCATGCCCCCTCTCACCCCCCTCCCCCGCCTTCATCTGGCCTCACCCCCCACTATGGACCCTCCCACAGGGCAGAAGCTGGGTCTGCTTTGAAGGAGCCACACTGATCTCAGACAAAGGCAGGGGTCCTGGGGGAGAGAGGACGGCTCCCTGGCAGGTGCCAGGTCCTCTGGGGGCATCTGAATTTAAAGGCATGTCCAGACAGGGTGATGCTAGCAGAGCCCCCCCCCCCACCACGGTCCAGCCAGTGTCTTTGAAACAAACAGGCAGCTTGATTCACCTTTGCCCCCGATCACCTGCTCTCTAGTCACCATTAGCACCACACACAGACACACACACGCCTTTACACACACACATGACCCCACATACATATATACACATATGCATACGCAGATAGACACACAGACACACAAGAACACACATAGACACATGCGTATACACAGACAGGTACACACACACACACACACACACACACACACACAGCTCCGGGGCAGGGGCCGGCCCTGGCCCCTCCACCTGCCCTGGGCTGCCTCCAGCCAGGGTGGGAATTTCAGGGCCACCCAGCCTGTGCTGGGTGGGGTGTGCTGGGAGTTTTCAAGTTAACCAGCAGCCTGGGTGTTCGTTTCGAGGCCAGCTGTTTCCTGGGTGATCCCGGGTCCTGGTCCACAGTGGCCGTCCTCCTCACGCACAGAGCTGCAAGTGCCCGGAAGATGCTATGCCTGGAGACTCGGCCTACACGGTAGAGAACCACAAAGGGTCATTCTAATCAGGCCTGAAATCAGTGTTGGGGGGCCAGGGGGCGGGCAGCGACGCTCTGCTGCTCCCTGCCTCCCTTCCTCCAGTCCAGCAGCCAGGCGCCCAGTTCTTGGGCGGAAATTGTGCGGGTGCCCTCATCTGCTGGGTTAAAAGGAGTCCCACCTTCTCACCTCCGTGCACCCAGCTTACAGCTGTCTCCATGGAAACCGCTGTAACCCTGTGAACAGCGAACATTTATTTTTTTTGCGGTTTGTTGTTTTTAAAAAACATTATACGTTCTTTTGTCCTTTCACCCTCCTGGGGGGTTGAGTGGTGAATACCAAGCACAGGGGTTTTGCATGGAACGTGCCTCTCCCCCCTCCTCCTGTGTTCACTTGGCAGGGCCTGGGTCCAAGACATTGGGGTCCCCGGTGGGGAGGGCCCCTTAGGGTCCACAGCCTCCTCTACCTGGGCCTCCCTCAAGACAAGCCAGATTCCACCTAGTCCCCCACGAGAGGAGAACTTCCCCCAACTGCTCAGGTAGGACCATGGGAACCCAAACCCAATGAGAAAATAAGAATTCTCCATCATGGGTACCCTAGCAAGGAGCTGAGCTGTGGACCCCACCCTCCAGGAATTCATAGCTGGGAAGAAGGGACAGGCCCTAATACTGTTTTTATTTCACCTTAATTACAGAGAGGTTTTTGGTTTGGGGGGGTTGTTTTTGTTTGTTTGTTTTTGTTTGTTTTTGTTTTCGTTTTTTGCGGGAAGAACATTCTAGGTTGATGTGCTTTCAGGATTTTAAAAACGCTGCCCACTGTCTCCTGGCTTTCATTGCCACCCGTGCAAGTCAGCTGTCATTCTTTGTTCCTCTCCAGGGCATGTGCTTTTTTTCCTCTAAGATTCTCTCCTTACCCCTGGTTTTAAGGAATTTGATTGTAATGTTCCTGGGTGTTGTTTTCTTCATACGTTGTGTTTGTGCTTCCTTGAGCGTTTGGCTCTGTAAGCCCATACGTTTTCACCCACTCGGGAAATGTTTCACCCAGGACGTCGTCTCATAATTTTCCTGCATCCCCCTGCCTTTGTGGGCTCCAGTTCCACATGTATCGGGTCACGTAAGGTTTCTCGCCTCTCCCCAAAGCACTGTTCGCTTTTCTGTTTAGTCTTGGATTTCTGTGTGTTCACTCTGGGTCGTTTCTGTGGCTGTCTTTCGGTTCACCTGTCTTTGCATCTGCAATCTCTCATTTTACGTGACCCCCCCTCTGGTGCATTTTTCATCTTATACCTGCTTTTATCTCTGGAAGTTTGGTTTTGTTGTTTTTAACCTCTTCTATGTTTGTATTTAATGTGTCCCATTTTCTCTCTAGTGTTTGGAACATGTGGGTGACAGTTATAACTATTTTAATGTCCTTGTCTCCTAATTCTATCATCCGTGCCTTTTCTGGGTTAGTTTCAATGGATTTTTCTCTTCGTAGTGGATTGCGTTTGTTTGCGTCTTTGCATGCCAAGTAATTTTTTTTTACTGGATGCCATTGTGAGTCTTACCTTGTTGGGTGCTAGACCTCTCTACGTACGAGTGAGCTTTATTCTTGGATGTGGTTGCTACTTGTAAAGTTTCTTTTGAGCCCTACCTGTTATGTTTTAGGAGGCAAGACCAGGCACATTTAGCCAAAACCCTTCTAAGTGCTGTACCTAGTGCTCCAGGAATTATGGCATTTTCCTTGCTGATAGGAACAGGAACCATTCACAGACTGTGTGGGCTTTGAGTATAATTTCCTAGAATTCTTTCAAACTGTTCTTTCTCTGACCTCAGGGAGTTTCACTCACAGGCGTGTGCTGATCAGTACTCAGCCAATGACTCAAGGGGACCCTCTGCGGAGATTCATAGGTCTTTCTGTGCAGCTCCCCTCTCCAGGACCCTGCCCTGCAACCCCTGGCCACGTAGCATCCTTGGATCCTCCTCGACTCAAGGGGAGCAGCAGGGCTCACCTGGATTCCCCTGCCCCACAGACTGGAGACTCTCACCAGGCACAGAGCTGGGACAGTCCTGGACTCTCCTCATTCCTTGCCCATCTCTTGAGGACGGTCCTTCCTCATCTGATGTCAGTTTCATAGATTTCATCCTAAATTCTTAATCGTTTTAGGCTGTAGGGTAACTCTGGACCCTGCTCCTCCATCTTGGCCGGGACTCTGGTTAGCTTATGCTGCTCCTCCTGATGTGGGTTCGTGGTCCCAGTTAGGAGAGGCATCCCAGCCCCATTTTGTCAGTGAGCACACCGAGACACCGAGGAGCTAAGCGACCTATGCAGGGCGACCCAGAGCCTGGAGGCACAGGTGGTACTCCACTGCCCTGCCCCTCACAGGCAGGAGTATCGCTAACTCAGGGGCTCCGGTCACACAGCGGCCAGGACTCATCCTTGTCCCCCTCCCCATCCTGCCTTCACAGTCCTGCTCATGCTCCCTTCCGTCGCCCCCTCCCCTACCTTTCTCTCTGGCCCCACCCTCTCCTCTCACGGCCCTCAACAGCCTCTGGATGGCCGCTGCCCTCGCCATGCCTACCCATCCACCCCGCAGCCACAGAGGTGTTTTCGAAAAGCAGAACTGGTCCGATTACTGTCCTTATCACCCCCTCCCAGGCCTGCCCACTGGGCTCACTTATTCTCTCATCCCTCATCTGAGCGTTACTAGGTGCCTACTGTGGGTGCCTACTGTGGGCTGCCAGGATACAGCAAGGAGCAAAACAGATGGAGCCCCTGTCCTCGGGGACTCAAATGTTTGGCGGTGGGGGCGGGGAGAGACAATAAACAGCTGTGTAGTCTGTGAAAGGAGGAAGCCCGGAAGGATGAGCCCAGCCAGGAAAAGGGCAACCATGGCGGGGAAGGGGCTTATTTTGGACACTCGGTCAGAGCCGAGGGCCCGGAACCCCAGATGTTTGAGACCCGGCCTAGGAGAGTTGAGCTCAGCACCGTGTTCCAGAGGATGTGGAAAGCACTGCTGGGCTGTCTGCAGGGAGAGCCGTGGCCCAGACTGGCTGATGACGTGCAAGGAAGACAGACCTCAGCACAGCCTCCATGAAGTCGTCTTGTTTTGTTTAAAAAAAAAAAAAAAAAAAAAGGACTTCCCATTTTGGCGCAGTGGAAACGAATCCGACTAGGAACCATGAGGTTGCAGGTTCGATCCCTGGCCTCGCTCAGTGGGTTAGGGATCTGGCATTGCTGTGAGCTGTGGTGTAAGTCACAGATGCGGCTCAGATCTGGCGTTGCTGTGGCTGTGGTGTAGGCTGGCGGCTACAGCTCCGATTCGACCCCTAGCCTGGGAACCTCCATATGCCGTGGGTAAGGCCCTAAAAAGACCAAAGACGAAAATAGAGAGAAAAATCAAAATACGAAGAAGAGGAAGCCACAAGGGCTCTGTCAAGGCCACTGGTATGTCCAGGCCAGGCTCCCAGCAGGGTGTGCATCCAGGATGCCCTCAGTCCTCCCCGAAGGCCACGAGGAGGCAGGGACCCTGCTCCTGTTCATCACGGTGTCTGCCACAGGGCACAGTGCTGGCACACTGCCCATGCTCCACAGGCGCTCTTGGAAAAGGGGAAGGGGGCTGGGGAGTGACGTTAGCATCGCGTTCTAAAGATGAGAATGCCCATGGCCGGGGCCCCCCTGGCCCTAGGAGGAGAGCCTGGATTCACACCCAAGGCTCTCTGACTCCAAGGCAGGCCAGGGCTGGGAAGGAGAGCCGCACCCACAGGCACGAGCCCAGGCTGCCTGGAGGAGGAGGCATCGGAGCCAAACCTCTCGGTGGCAGGAATCCCTCGGGGGCTGCAGTGAAGGTCTCGCAAGAGCACGTATATAACAAACCACAGCTGCCCAGATGAGGTGGTTGAGGATGGCCTGAGCCGGGGGGTGGCATAGGGCATGAATGAGGTGGCCAGTTTCCTGGAGCTTGGCTGCAGCACCCTGCCTGGACTGCTGAGCGGGGCGAGCCTGAAATGGGAACCCTGCCCCCTGCCCCCTGCTCCCTGCTGGGCTCCCGCAAGGTGCATCCTGCTGCAGCCTCAACTGCAGACACGGGACAATCCCCCGGGGCTCCAAGGAGTCGCGAGGGCTAGAGGGTGACATCTGCATCAGGTCCCAACCCCCCCCCGCCCCGAGCCCTGTGAGGACTCACGGGGCCGCTCTGTGCTACCTGCCAGCACCGCCTCCACAGGCGTCTGTGTCCCCAACTCAGCGGCCTCAGCGGAGCCACCTGGGCCCCCTAGAGTCTCATGTACCTGTCCTGGGGTGGGCTGGGGTGGGGGGCGATGCTGAAGGGCAGCGGGGGCTCACAGGTGGGCCTTGCCAAAGCACAGCTGGCTGGGCCACTCCCAGGTTTCTGACTTGGTGGCTCTCTAACATAGAGTCCGCAGCTCATCAACTCTCTAGGTGTCTCTGTGGATGCTCTGAGCAAAGAAGCTGCAGGTGATTGTGGGCAATTGTGGGCGAGGCTGCCAAGTGGAGAGAGAGGTGGGCAGAGGCAGGTCCTGAGGCCAAAGAGGGGGCGTCTATGCTCTCGTAGGGCATTCCCTCCCCTACGTCCAGCCTTGCTCCTGCTCCAGGCTCTGAAGCCCCACTCCCTCCCCAAAGCCTGCGCTGGCTGTGCCCCCTGCCCTGAACCTCTGTCTCCCCAGCCCCATCCAGGTCTTGGAATGGAACTCAGCATGATGACTGGCCAACAGCCCCTGGCTGGGCAGTTGTCCAATTGCCGGGCACTGCCAGAGAAAGCGGCGTTTCTGAAGAAGGCCCCTGAGCCCCAGCCTGGCCCCAGTTCGGCCCCTCACTGACTGCGTGCCCTTGGGCACATGCCATTATCTCCTTGAGGCTCCATCTTCGCATCCATAAAATGGGATCAATAATTCCCACTCACAGGATGATGGTGAGGCTTAAAGGGGGGGACGGACGTGCTCTCGCCAGAGCAGCACCGGTGCAGACACAGTGCCCATCCGCTTTCCCGGCCGGTAGCCGGAGGTCCCCAGGGACAGTGGGGTTTGCCCAGGATCGCAGCAGGCAAGGAGCAGAAGCAGATGTGATCACGGGCTCCTGGGCTGCCGCCCCCTCCTCCTTCACTCTTCTCGCACGAGCCATCGCACGGCTCGATCTTCCCCTAAAGTCCTCAATGGCTCCACTGGGGTTAGTAGAGGCAAACTATTGCATTTGGAGTGGATTAGCCATGAGGCCTGCTGTACAGCACAGGGAGCTATGTCTCATCACTTATGATGGAACGTGATGGAGGATAATGTGAAAAAAAATGTATATAAATGTGTGACTGGGTCACCGTGCTGTACAGCAGAAATTGACAGAACATTGTAAATCAACTATAATAAAGACACATTTGGGGGGCATTCCTGTCGTGGCGCAGCAGTTAACGAACCCAACTAGTATCCATGAGGACGTTGGTTCGATCCCTGGCCTCGCTCAGTGGGTTAAGGATCTGGTGTTGCCGTGAGCCGTGGTGTAGGTCGCAAGACGCGGCTCGGATCCTGCGTTGCTACTGCGGTGAGGCCGGCAGCCGCAGCTCTGATTCGACGCCTAGCCTGGGAACCTCCACATGCCACAAATGCGGCCCTAAAAAGAAAAAAAAAATTTTTTTTAAGTGGTTCCAAAGCTCCCCCTTCCCCTCCCCCAGCGCTCAGCTCCCAGGGGCTCTGCTTTGGCCGCTGACTCAGTCCACGAGCATGTAGAGAGCGCCTGTTGTTTACTAGGGCCTGCGTGTCAAGGTGAGGCCAATGGTGGAGCCCGTGGGGCTCCCAGTCCAGAGGGGGAGGAGGCGGCTCCGGATGAACCTCAGGTGTGGAGCGACAGAGGGAGCCGTCTTCCTGCAGAGGAAGGACCCGAAGGAAGCAGCCACCAGAAGGCAGGGGCAGGGGTCCCCCCAAGCCAGGGCATGAGGGGACGTGGGGCGAGGACAGGCCTGAGGCCAGCGTGCGCATCCGCAGCTCAGACCCTACCTGAAGCAGAGGTGGGCGTCTGGGCAGGTCCAGAGGTGTGGACCTTCCTCAGAGCCAAATGGGAGCCCCTGCTGGTCAGGACTGCTGGAGGGCAGGGGGCGGGCATCCTTTAGGGCAATAGTTCTTCCAGCGAGGGCCGCGGTCCAGCAGATCAGAGACCCCAGGAAGTTGTGAGGTGGGTGTGTTCTCAGCCCACCTGGATCTCTGAGCAGAAACTTCCAGTGGGTCCCAGCCGCCCAGAGCCCCCAGAGGAGCCAGGGCAGCCCAGGTGAGACCTCCAATCTGATGCCCCCCACCCAGGGAGCTGGCCGATGGCTGGGGTGCCAACCCGGCCCAGGCCCCTGCAGGGAGGCAGGCCAGGAGTGAGGCAGGACAAGGTGGCAGTGCCATGGTGGTTTTGGTGGTTACTGCCCCCGACACACCCCCAGGTGGACAGCTCCCTGAGGTTAGGCCCGGGGGTCTCCCCAGCCCAGACCGGGACTGCGCTGCTGACCCTTCGGCACCATGGCCCTCACACGGGGAGGAGTTCTCAAAAGTTGGGGTCAGCACGAGGAGGACAATAGACGTGTCAGAGTGATGGGCAGGCAAGTGGCCAGGACAGGTGGCAGAATGGATGGGAGTGGCTGACCCACTGGGATGCTTTAGTATCTCGGGGCGGGGGGGGGTGTCACTGCTGTTCCCTCGGGCCTGAGCAGTGGCCAGTGCTCTGTGGACACAGGAAGGACCCCCAGCAGGCAGGCCCACCCATCTTGGACCCATGGTTATGCCTGGCCGGCCTGGAAAGCCTGCTCTCCCTGCTCGGGGCAGCCGTGCTGCTGAGGGATCCGGAGCATAGCCGCACTGGCCTGCAGGCTGTCGCCTGGAACGGGCGTGTCCCTGCTGAGTCTCTGAGCCGCCACCTGTCCCTCTAGGTCTGGCTCCGTCATAAGGGTTTTGCTAAACGTTGTTAGGCTTCCGTGGAGCTCAAGGCTGAGCCACAGTGATGGGCAGAGGCCAACTGAGGTCCTGACTATGCTTCCTCCCTCCTGCCCCGCCACACTGGACACCCTCCCACTCCACGCCTGATCCCCCGCCTTCGAGGAGAGCCTGTGTGAGCGCCAAGGGAGGAGCAGAGGGTGGAGCCCTGGCCCCGCGCAGGGACATAGTAGGTGCTTCATAAACGGAGCGCTGATGGCCCCAGCAGACCCTGGCCCGGAGCTCCCTCCTATGGACCTGCCACAATCTGAGCCGGTACCAGGGGCTGTGCCCAGGTCTTGGAAGAGGACATTAAAAAGAAAAAAGAAAAAAGTCAAGCAGCAAACAGGGTTTTGCAAACCCGGCTTCTTGCACATGGTTATTTTAAGGGAGAGGAAGTGCCAGCAGCGCTTGCAGCTGAGCTGGGGCTTCCTCGGGGTCTCAAACCCGCCCTCCCGTCCCCACTCCCTGACATGCTGCTTGGGGGGGGCACAGACAGCACAGCCCCAGAAAGGCCCTGAGTGGTACATCCCAGCTGCCCTTCGCCAGGAAACACAGGGGGGCAGGCCGTGTGGCAGGTGGGGAGCCACGGGGGCAAAACCCCGTCCCTCGCCTTCCCTATCCGGTGAGGGCTTCCTGCAGGGACCCCAACTCAGTTCAGAGCCCCTGAGCTTTGGAGTCAGGCCTGTGTCCTTGCGCTGCACTGCCCCCTGGTGGCAGACGACTATAAAAACGTGGCAAAGCAGGTCCTTGCCTTCACCGGGCTTACAGTCTGCTGAGGACAAGGAGACGCCTGCACCCCTGCCCTCCCCCCATGGGCAAGCCAGGGTGGGGCAGAAGTGGGGGGGGAGCATACAAGACCCTGGCTGGGTGGCGGCCCCAAGTCCAGCCCCTGCTCCCACCCCTAGTCGGTGGTCCGCGTGCCACTCTCTGGCCATCGCCCTGTCGGTGAAAGGGAGTCCTGAGGACCCTGCTCCGACTCTCGGGGTTAAGGGTGCTGGTGAAGGGGGTTGTGTCCTGCCCGGCCCAGAGGAGCGCTCAGGACAGGATGGTGTACTTATGCCTGTGGGGAGGCCCTGGGGAGCCATCCAGGGTGACCTGTCCAGCCGTCGGTTCGGGAGGCCCTGCGTGGCAGGAGGGCGGGGCATGAACCCCAGGTCCTGAGCTTCCTGTGGGCTGAAGGTCGGATTTCCCTGCCGTGTTGGGTCACCGGCGTCCATGGCCAGAGGGCCTGCCGGAGCCCCGGGGTGGACCAGGAGCTGCTCCCCAGCCGAGCCTGCTTTTTCCGACCACGGGGAGGCAGTCGGCAGAGGTCTGGGGGCTGCTGAGCCCCACGCCTGGCAGCTGGGGCCTCGCCCTCCTCCCACCACCACTGTGGGGCCCAGGGAGGCGGTTCAGGGTCTCTGGCCTGTGCCCAGCCCTCACTCTGAGGCAGATATTGGGGTGACCCTGAGCAAGACTCCATCTCTGGGGCCACAGCCTCCCGTACCACCCACCCGGCCCTGTGGAGCCAGGGACACAGCCTTGTGTGACCACACACCCCAGAGCAGCCGAGTTTCACTCCTCTGGGCAAATGGGCAGTAAGCAGAGGCGGGGGCTCCGGGGGGGACACACTTCGGAGCGGGTTCCAAGGGCCCACCTCAGAAGGGGCTCCCCGGGCCAGGCCTCCCCTGGGGTGACCCGGGGCCTCCCGGGTGCTGCCTGCTGCCCCAAGGACCAGGGAGAACCCGGGCGGCTGCAGCACAGCTCCCCGATGGAGGCCAGGCTGGGGACAGGAGGGGACAGAAAGGCCACCCTCCCTCTTTCCCCAGGGAGCAGGGAGGCTGAGCCCCCAGCCAGCCCAGTGGGGCAAAGCCCCACTCCCTCCAGCCTCCTGGCCGCAGTCCAGGTCCTGGGTCCTCTCTCTTTCTCAGCTCCGGCCGCACCCAGAGCAGGCTGAGCCGGGCCACCAAGACCTGACATCCATCCTACCCGGTTTTCCGCACGTTCGGTGGGTTGACTCACTCCTCCAGCCCATTCACCCCTAGGAACCATGAGTGGGTAACCTTGCAATGCTTCTGGGCACTGCTTCCCACGCGGCCTGGGAGCGTGGTGTGTCCACGCCAGGGGGACCCGGGGGGGGGGGGCATTGAGATCGAGGCGTCGGGCGCTGTCATCCTCTTGGTGTCATTAACCCTGACGCTGCTGAAGCGAGGCCCAGAGAAAGGAGGGACCCGCCACTCCCCGTGGCACCCCCAGATCTGCTGGGCTCCACAGAAGAAATTCCAGTACATTCTTCAGGAGCTCAAGGACCCCCTCAGGTCACTCCTTCACAGCTGGCACCGAGTCCCTACTGTGTACCCTGCTCTGGGGTGGACAGCAGGTGCCAAGCAGTGGGCCCCGGGCAGGACCTGCTGTTACCTGGCTGACTGTTACCTGCTGTTACCTCAGCAGAGCTCTGGGGAGAGCTTCTGGAAGTCTGAGAACCCCAGAGACACAGCCGCTGTGCTCTTTCTGGGGGTCCCTCAGGGGATCCTGGTCGCAAAACCGGCCAGCGTTTCCCGAGCACCAGCAGCCCAGCCCCAGCCCACCTGGCAGCACCAACCCACTGCTGCAGGCAGCCACCGGCCTTGGAGCCCAAAGTGGGCATGGGCCCCACCCACTCAGTCCCTGACACCTGGTCGGCCTGGGCGCTCTCAGGACCGGGCTGACCTGGACCGAGGATGGAGCTTAGAACAGGGTGGGGGTGTGGGGGTCCCTCCAGGTGCTATTGGGGGCTGCCTCTCCCGGCCCCAGGCCCCCACACCAGCACCACCACCGCCCCTGCCCCCACCCCAGCCAGGCTCTGGATAGTATCAGACAAGGCTCTGGATAAGACCAGCCGCCGCACTGGAATTTATCTAGTTATTATTACCAAACGCAGGAATCTGGGAGCCCGCGGAGCGTGAAATTAGGACCAAATGTGAAGGAGGCCCAGACGGGGCCTCTGCCGCTCCCGCTCAAGGCTGCGGGGGCCCTGGGGCTCCCAGGTAGCAGCCGTGCTCGGGTAACCAGACAGATGTTTGTGGAAGCAGAGTGCACTGGTGCTCCATCCGCTCCCGACGCCAGGGTGAGGAACGGCCGGGCGGGAGGGCAGGCCCAGCCCTGCCTGCTGCGCCCAGCCTCTGATTCCCCATCGCCGCTCGGTTGAAAGGGCTGCGTGTGAAGCAAGCCGATTCCAGGGGCCCCGCTCAGACCCACTGAGGCCTGGGCCTCTGCATGTTTTCCAACGCCTGGCGGGTTTAGAAATGGCTGGACTGGTTGAGCCGGAGGCCCAGCCAGTGTGGAGGGTGCAGGGCTGGGCTTCTCCTTGGCTCCTGAGCGGAGCACTGGGCATCTCAGGTGAAGGCGGCGGACAGAAGCCTTCATTCAGCACCGCTGTGCACCCTGCGCCCCACGCGGCCTGGGCGGGGCAGTGGGGACAAGATGAACCCAGGAGACCACAGAGGCTCAGTCCTGAGTCTTCAAGGCCGGAGCAGGGGAGATGGAGCAAGAGGAAAGAGAAAAATGGGAGAGACTGAAACGAAGAGCCTGACACGTGGTCCAGATGGCAGCCACGTGGGGGTCTTCTGCCGGGGGAGGGGCTGGAGGGGAAGGCAGGTGGGCCGGCGTCTGGCTCTGCTGCCAGGTGCTTCCTGACCACCCCCCACACACACACACACACACTTGGTCCTCACGCCGCAGAAGACAACTGCAACTAGTAAAGCAGTAGCTGCCCCGCAGACGTGGGGCTATCAGAAGGGGCTGGTGCCTGCCCAGCCCCTCCCCCACAGACCCTGGGCGGGGCGCACAGAGGGGCCCCATCCCACAGCCTGTCTCTGGAAGAGTCAGGGGTGGGGACAGGGAAGCAAAGCTGTTTATAAAGCTTTAAACCCTTTTATGGTCCCAGGGGGCAGATTAACAATTCAGCGCAGTCTTCCATGGCCAGATTGTCTTGGCTGGCAGTGGGGCAGCGGAGGCTTCGGGGAGCAGGAGAAGGGAGTCTCCCCCAGGCTGTCCCTGTGCCTGCCGGCACCTCTCTGCCTCCCGCCTCTTCTCCCCACAGCCCTCCCTGTCGCCGTCCTTCTCCCCACAGCCCTCCCTGTCCGCTCCCAGCCCAGCCTGTCAGTTGGCCCTCCTTCCAGGACGGCTCAGAGCCCTCTCCTCCAGGAAGCCCCCTGTGGTTCCTCCCATGCAGTGCCGCCCCCTGAGCCCCACTGCCTGACATTGTTCTCCAGGGGACGTGGGTCAGCCCGATTTCCCTCCAAACTCCCAGGCGAGCGGGCATCAGCGTGTTTGCAGCCCTTTCCCGCTCTGTCCCCGTGGGGACGCCATCCTGATGTATTGCTCGGACCAGTAGCCGGCACTTTTTGACATTCGTGATTCTGAAGCTTTGTCATGCATCTCAGTTATCTGGACCCGTCACAGGCAAGGCTGGTGAAAGAAACAAATTTAGACCCTTCAAGCCCAGAGCTGGCAGGAATTGGTTTTCTAAATCCTAGCATACCCATGTCACAGAGAGGGAAACTGAGGCCCAGAAAGTGGCCATGACCCAGGGTTACCAGCAAGTGTATGGCAGGAGCCCCCCACACACACCTGCCCGTCCTCACAGGCAGGACAAGGGCCCCTTGAGTTTGTCACCGTGGTGTCCAGCTGGGCAGGGTCCCCAGGCACGGGAGGGTCTGAAGAGTGACAGGTTGGCGAGGGCAGCAAGGGATGGGACTTGCAAGGGGCCTCTGGCTGCTGTTCTTGCTGTTCCTGAGGTCTTGAATGCCCCCGCCCCCCGCCCCCGACTGCTTTAGCCTCTCCCACGCACCGCACCCCCAGCGCTGGCACTTCAGGGTTCTGCGGGGTGCTTCACTACGTCCAGGAGGGCTTCTTGGAGGGGAAGCTCTGTTCTGGGCACTGATGGCCGGGTAACCTCTGGAGAGGCAGAGGGAAGGGCACAGTGAGAGCAGAGGGGTGGCTGGAGGGCGGTGGTGAGCGACAGATACATGGCACTCTCAGGGGCTGTTCGGAATTAACCGTGGACTGGTGTCAGGCTGGGGCGCAAGCAGAGCTGCCAGCGGTGTGTGTGTCTGCTGGCCGGGCCTGGCCCTGGGACCAGCGCCCGGTGCGGGCGTTGCCGCCCCTCGGCGTGCATGTATCTGCACGGTGTGAGGTGCAGCCGCTCCAGCTGGATGGGGCAAGGGTGTTGGAGCCACGGCTGCTGACAGCCCTGGGCGCCTGGCCTGTGCCTGCACCCCTCCCATCACGCCGCCAGGCTGCCTGCCGCTGGGGTCCCCCCCGCCACCCCGAGCCAGGCAGAGCCAGGAGCCATCTGCATCTCAGAGCGGGGAGGGGGCTCTGCAGCCACATCCTTGGAGGGCCTGCGAAGGATCTAGACCCAGAGAGGGAAACAAATATTAACAACAGCAATGGAAGCACAGCACACCTGCAGTCTGGTGGGGAACTCCGCCTCCTCCCATTTTCCAGAGAAGGAAACGGAGGCAGAGAAAAACAGAGGCGTTTGAAGGCCCACTCTCACAGCTAACGGGAGACAGAGCCTGGCTGGCTCTCAGGGGGTCTAAGTGGGATATTTCGGGGCGGGGGGGCATCGAGTTTCATTTCTGCATGTCTTCCTTGGCCTTGCCCAGGCTTCGTGATGTCCTTCACTGATGAGTAAGACGGCGATGATGTTTTGGGGTGCAAACGGCAGACGCACGCTGCAGGTGACATGCTCACAGGAGTCACTCTGTGGTTCTCAGGGAGGGAGTTGAGATGCTGTCAACTTGGACCGCGGCCTGGCTTTCCCTGGGCCCCTGTGTCCTTCCTCTCCTCCCCCTGGACCGGCCCGTCTGGCGCTACACACGTGCCACCCTGGCTGCAGCCTGTGCTCCCACGGCTCCACCCAAGGTCAAGGGAGAGCAGGGACCGGCCAGTGTCCACGTCCCACCTGCACTTCCTGGGAGAAGAGAAGAGCGCTGGCCCAGCTGGGGGGCCCTCCCTCCCGACCTCAGCAAGCTGTGGCCAGAGGGGCAGCAGCAGGGGGCACAAACCGGTGCAAACCAGCTCCTCCAGACCAGTAGCTTGGGGGCAGGGTGTCACCCCCAAACCTGACCAGTAGCTTGGGGCCAGGGTGGCAACCCCCCAAACCTGACCAATAGCTTGGGGGCAGGGCGGCACCCCAAAACCTGTCGTCCTGTTGCCGTGTCCTCAGAAAGAGGACAATGAGACCTGGGACTCCGCCGGGGGCAGGGGAGGTGGGGGCACATCTCGCCCTGGAACAGGATGGTCACAGCAGATCTGGCCTGGTACGGACCCCAAAACCACTGGTGCACGTGGCCTCTGCTGGCCTCAGGTGGCTCGTCTCCCGAAGTGGGGGAGACACTCTGTGGTTAGCGTGGGGTCTCAGAGAGGGGGTCGGGGGGCCAGGACAGGATGGGAGGGGCTGTCCGGGAGGCCCAGGACCCCCCGGGACAGGCAGTGGCCCACACATGGCTTTTGACTGCGATGGGCCCGTTGGCAGGAATGACACACGTGGACCAGTGGCCCTGACGCTGTAGCGGGATGACCAGAGTGACCCTGGCCTTCTCTGAACCTTGGTCTCATCACCTGCAAATTTGGGGTCCCCGTGCCTGCTCTGCCCTCCCACGGCCGCTGTGAAGACCGGGGGCGCTGCCAGAGGGCCATCCCACCGCCTGCTTTCTGGCCACTCCAGGGCCCAGGCTGAGACAAGCCGGGGTGTCCCCGTGAGGCCCCAGGAGGGAAGGGTGTGGGGGCGTCGGGCCCGGCACTCCGTCAGCAGCTGCCTGCTCTGCTTTGCCTCACCTCCGCGAAGAGCGTGAAATGCATCTGGACAGCAGGCCTGGCCCCTGCCCAGCAATCCCCCGCTGGCCGCCTCCTCTGCACAGCCAGCTCCCTGGATCCGGCCCCAGTCGGCCTGCACCCTCGGCAGGGCTGGCGGGCCAGCTGGCCTCAGCCACCCCAGGGGCTGAGGAAGGCCGGGGCTGCCCGGCAGGGTGCCCAGAAATGCTGGGGTCCCTGGGAGCTCTGGCTCTGTCTGTGTGGCCTGGGCTGCGTCTTCCTGACCGGGCCCTGTTGGTCCAGCTGTCTGGATCTGCTTGTCTGCACCTCTGTCTGAATTTGGAGCCGTCTGTGAGTCTGTGTCTGGCTGTCTCGTTGCTTTGGGCCTGTCTGGAGGGACCTTTCCGTCCATCTAGCTCTCTGCTCGGGGCCTGAGCTCCCTTCACAGTTTGCCTCTGATGCACATGCGGCCTGGGCGAGCCCCTCCTGGTCACATCCGTGTCCTCCTCCATCTGTGGACTGGCGTCCCCAGCGTCCCTGCCCAGACGCTCCCTCCCAGGCCACATGCCCCTGCAGACAAGCCTCCGGGGAACCACTGAGCCTCCAACCTCGCCACGCGGGACTCAGCTCCCTCGCTTCTGCCTCAGCAACCTCCCAGACCCCGCGTCTCCACGTGCAAAGCCCGTCTCTCACTTATTCTCACCCATTCCTGGAAGAGGAAACATCGGGCCCAGTTCCAGCAAGTCTTTGGCAAGAGGCTTATCAAAATCTTTAGAAACGTGCACGCCGCAAATCTCCTCACTGCACAGTCCTGTAATTGCAGAACGTGGGAACTGGTGCAAGCCCCTCGGTGCAGTGGGGTGTGGTGCAGCTGTGAAAAGGAGCCGCGAGCTCTGGGGTTCCCTGGAAGAATCAGGCATCCAGGGAAACGTGGGATTTCTGGGGATACTCAGTGAAAAGGGAAGTTGCAGAGGGTAAACGCGGCTCACCGCTTGGCTTAGACGTTTAGAAGGAAGCTGTGGAAGAATAAACCCGGAACTAAGTGAAATTGCCCTTCTGGGCAGAGCAGGGCACAGACGGGAGGGGGAGCAAAACCTCTCTGAACGCACCTGATTCTGTGCTTTAGACTTTGGAACCAGATGGTTTCTGCAATTAAAAAGCAAAGGTAGGCGTTCCCGTCATGGTGCAGTGGAAATGAACCTGACTAGGAACCATGAGGTTGTGGGTTCGATCCCTGGCCTCGCTCAGTGGGTTAAGGATCTGGCGTTGCCATGAGCTGTGGTGCAGGTCAAAGATGCGGCTCGGATCTGGCGTTGCTGTGGCTGTGGTGGAGGCCAGCAGCTGTAGCTCCCATTCAACCCCTAGCCTGGGAACCTCCATATGCCGCAGGTGCAGCCATAAAAAGCAAAAAAAAAAAAAAAAACTAAGAATTATCTCAGTTGAAACAGTTGTTTTACTACACATCCCTAAGGGCACAAGAACAAGAAGAATAACACATATCGAATGCCCTTCAGTAGACTTGTTAGTAAAAATGCTGGTAATGCTGCTTTTAAATTATCGTGTCTAATGGGGAAAGCAAATTAGTAATGACGTGTATGTGATTAGAAAGTAAAATTTTCATTGTAAAGACGTACAGACGTCACATTTTCATGAGCAAAAACCCTCTCATCTCCAACATTAGGTGGAAATATCAGGACAAACTCATCTTCATTTTTTTTTGTCTTTTTTCTTTTTTGTCTTTTTGTCTTTTAGAGCCACAGCCTGTGGCATATGGAGGTTCCCAGGCTAGGGGTCCAATCGGAGCTGTAGCTGCCGGCCTCCACCACAGCCACAGCAACACGGGATCCGAGCCACATCTGTGACCTACACCACAGCTCACGGCAATGCCGGATCCTGAACCCCCTGAGCAAAGCCAGGAGTCAAACCCGCGTCGTCAGGATGCTAGTCAGGTTTGCTCGCCACTGAGCCACAACGGGAACTCCCCATTTTTTTCTTAAAAACAAAAACAAAATGTTTAAAAAGGTTTCCTAGCTCTGGTCACTGAAACAGCCTGGGAACAAGGGACCCCGGGAGCAGCCAGCACCCCTCGTGCCCAGACTGAGTCCTCTAAAACCACGTCCCACCAAGAGAACCAGGGTGTCCCAGAGAACCCTGCAGCAAGAAGAGCTGGGCAATCTCAGCCTAAAAGCAACATGCCTCGAAGGACTACTGGAGTCTCCTCAAAATGACGCCAGCGTCACCTTGGCATGGGGGTGGGGGGAGCTCTAAACCCACGGACCCAGAAAGAATAATGACTGCAGTGGCTGGAAACACACTGGCGATACAAAAATCAGTGAGATCACGGAGTTCCTGTCATGGCTCAGCGGAAACGAATCCAACTAGTATCCACGAGGATGTGGGTTTGATCCCTGGCCTCGCTCAGTGGGTCGGGGATCTGGCGTTGCCCTGAGCTGTGGTCTAGGTCGCAGCCGTGGCTCGGATCCCGCGTTGGCTGTGGCTGTGGTGGAGGCCGGCAGCTGTAGCTCCAACTCGACCCCCAGCCTGGGAACGTCCATAGGCCGCAGGTGCAGCCCTAAAAAGAAAAAGCAAAAAAAATCAGTTTGATCACAGAGATACTCTAGAACCACCACCAACCTCCTGGGTGCCAACTTATTTTGAAAATCGAAGAGATTAAGCACTGAGCAGCTACGCCTTTCCTCTGCAGACTGCTTCATATTACGGTAGAGGTAATAGGGAAAGTTCTTGAGAAAAGAACCAGAGCACATACAGGCAGAGGAATGATGGCTTTGGAAAAGTCGCTGGTCGCAACCCCGATGCAATAAGAGATCTCGGCAGCAACTCCCAGGAGCTGCTGCGAGGCTGAGCGGGAAGGCAGATGGGGAGCTTTTTTAGTGGGAGGATTGGGGTGACAGCAGCTGAACCCGCTGGTTAATCCCAACGTCACGATGAGACAGACAGCCGTCTCGGGGCCCTGAGAGTGATGTGACAGGAAGCCAGCTTAGAGGACAAACGGTGACCGGGGAACACTGGAAATGCAGCTGGAGGAAAAGCAGCCAGTGCTGGTACATGGAAAATTCTGTGAGATAGATGACCCACTTTCTCCTGTAAACAGCGTGGGGCAGGGAGGGGCGAAGTCTGAACGGGAACCGAACCTTTCTGCCGTCAAAGGAGCCAAACACAACTGCATCCTGATTGGAACCATCCAACAGTAAAAAGACATTCTGGAAATGATGAGAGGTTTTCTTTTTTTTAAGAAAAAAGATCCTCACGGTCAGATTCTGCACTGAAGCATTTATGAATAAACTGATATGCTCTGGGTTCCTGTTTCGGCTCAGCGGTAACAAACCCGACTAGTATCCACGAGGATGCAGGTTCAAACCCTGGCCGCGGTCAGTGGGTTAAGGATCCAGTGTTGCCGTGAGCTGTGGTGGAGGTCGCAGATGCAGCTGGGCTCCCGTGTTGTAGTGGCCGTGGTGCAGACCGGCAGCTATTGCTCCGAATGGACCCCTAGCCTGGGAATTCCCATATGCTGCAGATGCGGCTCTAAAAAGACAAAAAAAAAAAAAAAAAAAAAGATGGCGAATTTTATGTGATGTGTATTTTACTGACAATTAACATTGTTCAAGAAAGGTATCCGTTATGCTATAAAAGGGACTATGGTTCAAAATTACATTGCAGAAGAAGGTTTAATAAGGAAAAATCAGGATGATACTGTTAGTTGAAAAAGCAGGTTTCAAAACCGTAAGTTCAGGCTGACTGCACTGGGGTACATTTTAAAATGCGTGAGCTTGTCGCCCAGGCTGAAAGTGTGCTGGGCTGAGGCCCTCCCTTACAGGCTCATGAACCCTTCACAGGGCCCCGGGGGAAGGGGTCTGTGCCTTGGCGTCTCCTCCTGCAGATGTGGAAAAGTGCTGGGGGAGGCAGAGCCTGCGGGGCTTGATCTCCTGCCGCATCTGCGGGCCCAGCCCCTGCCTCCAGCATCCGGGCCCCGGGAATTTTGTTTTCCTTTCCCCCCACTTTCCTCGACTTCCTAAACGAGAAGCGCTCCCTCTTGCAATGGGAGGAGATGCGGAGAAGCTGGTGGCGTGTGTTGCAGGCTGTTGATGGAGAAGGGGGCGGATGACAGCCGGGACAGTGGTTATCACCGGGGGCATCTTGGCGACAGTGATTCTGCTCTGCATCATCGCGGTTCTGTGCTACTGCCGCCTCCAGGTACTCGGGGGGCTGAGGGAGCCCAGGGAGGGGAGCCCAGGGTGGGCCCTGCAGGGCCGGGGCGGGGGAGCCCCCCAGAGGGCTGGGGCCCAGCTGCAGGAAGAGTCAGGTCCCGAAGAAGGGGCAAACAGGCAGCCCCGCCCCCTGGACTCCACCTGTGATGACAGTTTCCCAGACACCCTGCGAGGTGAGGCCGCTGAGGCTCAGAGAGGGTGAGGGTCTTAGCCAATGGCACACAGCTGCCAAGCAGGGAGCGAGGGAGCTCTTGAGCTGTGCACTCCCTGCCCCACCCCCCGGGCTCCAGGGCTGTCCTAGGCTCCCCGAGAGAGGATGGGGGAAGCCTTGGGTGCTGAGCAACGTAGCACAGCCTGGTGCCCTTGAACTAGACCGGGGCCAGACTGCCTGGGCTCGAATCCCAGCTCTGCTGCCTCCAGGCTGCCTGACTGCCCCCCAGCCCCCACCCCACCGGTGCCTCCGTTTCCCCACCTGCAGAACGGAGGGGAACCAGTCATGGCACCTGCCTTGAGTTGCTGTGGTTGGAAATGAGCACAGCCCTCATTTAGGGGTCCCAGGAATCCAGGGTGCCTGGCCCGAGCGAGCTCCCGCAAGTGCCAGCGGCGCCAGGGACTCGGGTGTTTGAGCTGGGTGCCGCGTGCCCGTGCAGAGGGTGGGCGGGGGGCTGGGGGTCACAGCGGCTCTCTGCCCACAGTACTACTGCTGCAAGAAGGACGAGTCGGAGGAGGACGAGGAGGAGCCCGACTTCGCCGTGCACGCGCACGTGCCCCCGCTGCACTCCAATCGCAACCTCGTGCTGACCAACGGCCCGGCGCTCTACCCGGCCGCCTCCACCTCCTTCAGCCAGAAGTCCCCGCAGGCCCGCACCCTCTGCCGCAGCTGCTCCCACTACGAGCCGCCCACCTTCTTCCTGCAGGAGCCCGAGGACGAGGGCGTGCGCAACGGCGGGGAGCGCGTGGCTTACAGGAGCATCAGCCAGGAGGACGTGGAGCTGGCACCGCCCGGGAGCTTCGGGGCCCTGCAGGCGCTCAACCCCAACCGCCTCTCAGCCATGCGGGAGGCCTTCTCCCGGAGCCGCAGCATCAGCACCGACGTCTGACCGCGCCCCCCGCCGCCCACTGGTCCTGAGACCATGGGAGGGTCCCCGCGGCACACGGGCCTGGCCCCAGGCCCGGACCGGGGCTTGGCCCAGCCTTCCTCGCATCCTCATCAGCAGGGGGGCCGGTCGGGCAGCTCGGGGGCTCAGTGCAGGGATCAGAGCCGGTGAGCGCTAGAGTGGCCGCATCGGGGGCGTAGGGGTCGCTGGGGCCTGGGCGGGGAAGGGAGGCGGGCATGACGCAGGCTCAGGTGAGCAGTGGCCTCCAGGTGACAGGCTGCAGAGCAAGGTAGGGCTCTGGAGCATTGACGCCAAGCTCCTGATACCAACGCTGCCATTCGGTAGGGGTATGTAACGTGGCTGCCATCCCAGCCCCAGGAACGTGGCCATCACTGCCGGCATGGCCCGGCTGTGCCACTCCCTCCCTGGGCCTTTGTCTACCTACTTGCTCCAGGAGGGGTGGCAGCTGCCATGCTAGGGGCCCTGCAGCACAGGCCTTGCCTGGTGACTGGGGATCAAGGATTCTGTTCCAGGATGGGACCTCTGAACCCCCCCCCCCGACCCCCCCCCCCGCCACACACACACACAGAGACACTGGGCGAGCCGGCCTCCCTGCAGTCCCCTGGGATGCCAGCCCCAACTGGCTTCTTGGTGAAAATTGAGGGGGGAGGGGCCCAATGCCGAGGTCCCCCTGCCTTGGGAGTGTCCACGTTAAATACACAGCCCAGTGCTCAGCCCTGGCGGGGACCCAGAGCCGTGGACCCCGGGCTAAAAGGCCCATTGACTCCCATGAGCCTCCAGGAATCCTGGTCTGGGTCCCACCTGCCCGGATTCTCAGGAGGATCTGAGAGCAAGGCCTTAGGCCGCCCCTTCCCAGCTCCAGCGCCGTGTGAAGCCCTCAGCTGAGCCCACGTGCCACCAAGCTTCCCACAGGGCCAGAGGCTCCTCCATCCGGCCAGAGGCATGCCCCAAACCCGGGAACAAAGCTCCCCTCCCCGACTCAGAGGCACTGTTTCCCCCAGAGCCCCCTGCCTTCTCCCAGGCTCTCTCTGCCTCTGGACCCAGCCATGGAGCCCCCCACCCGTACAGGGTGGCCCCCAGCTGCTCAGGAAGATGGACCAGGCCCCCCAGCTAAGCCACCTTCCTGAAAGACAAACCTTTGGGGCAGGTGGCCATCCCCAAACCGTGGGCAGCACGAGCGCCACGCGTCTTGCTGTTTCTCAAACGTGCTCCTGAGCTGTGGCTCTGGACGTGAGTAGAATTAGCAAGACTTACTATTTTGGGCATTCTCGAATTTTCTTTCCCCTCTTTTTCCTTGCTCCTCCTGCTTCAGTTTGGACTTGCTCATGGAATTGAACCCCAAACCCCAGCATCCCCTTTCTTTGTCAAACCCCAGGAGTTCGTTTCTGATGCATCAGCTTGGGGGGTGGGCGGGGGCGGGGGTGGGGGGCGAGGGCCAGGAGGTGGCACGTCCTCTGGCTGTTCTGTCCGATGTCCTCTTTCCTTTTCTGGTCTCCAGCCTCTGTCTAGATTCCTGGGTCATTTTGACACGAACACGCACCCGTCCATCAAGTTCACTCAGCTCCCCGGTGGGGACCTGCGGGGAGCTGCCCTCTCCCTGACAAAAATCAAGAGCCAATAAAACTCCTCTCCAACCGCCCGAGCTGTCTTCCCTCTGCCTGGGATTCCGGGCCAGCCCAGCCCCCTCTCGGGAACTTGCTGGGAGGGGCTCTGTCCAGCCCCAGCACCAGGCAGAGCTGGCCTGTCCTGTCGCATCCCGCAGCCACATGAGGTTTTGAGTTTCCCAGGATAGCCTGTCGATCTTCCAAGATTGCAAATCGCCAGCCTCAACCCTGAGCTCCTGGGGAGCGGGCTGGGGGTGACGACAGGCTGATCCACCTGGGGCACATGACTGACCTCTCTGGGCCTCAGTCTTAGCATCAACACAGTGGGCGACAGAGATACCGAGCTCATAGGGCTCTTAGGGAGACCAGCGGAGGCAGTGCTGATAAAGCACCGGACCCGGGTCCAGCACGCAGTGTCTGCACAGTCAGCGCCAGTGGAAAGAAGGATGCGAGGAAGGTCAGGGGCAGAGGAGGTGGGGGAGGGGACGGGAGAGGAGCAGGGGGGATGACAGAACAGGGCCCAATGGTGGGGGGTCAGGGAGCCCCCGACCCCTGCCCCACCCTCGAGGGTGCCCCTTCCACAGGCCTCCATGAACCCTCAGTGCCACTCACCCGCCACAGCCACACACCCCCATGCCATCCTAAACACTGGCGAACCCTGTCTTGGTCTCAGCTGGGGACAGGCTGGCCCTGCATCCCGAGGAAGCAGCCACTCGCCTCCCTGCTCCCTGTCCCCAAAGGAGACCCTCCCCATGGCGTCCCCAGCCCTGCACGCTCGCTGTCCCATGGTGGGTGGACAGCCACACTCTCTTTCCTGGAGCAGCCTAAACGTCACCTCCCCCAGGAAGCCCTCCTGGTCCTTACACACACAGGTCCAGATCAAGAAGCCCTTCGAAGAGGCCCAGGGAGCGGGGCGATGGGTGTTTCCTGAGCACCAATGTGGGTCCCCCTCCATGCCCCCCACCCAGCCGGCCCCACCTCTTCTGTGCCTCCCACCACGCCCCGAGGTAGGAGCTCTTCTCTGCCGAGGTTCAGCGGACGGAGCTGGCTCAGGCCCCACCATGTTCTGCCAGGTCCCCCAGCCACCCCGCTGCCCGCGTTGAGAGGTGGGAGATTGGCTCCGTTCTGATGGCAGCACCCGAGTCCGGATGTCCCCGAGCCCCCTCACCGCAGGCTGCCCACTCCTTCTGTCGCCTTCTGCCTGCTCTCCCATGACTGTCATTTCCTCAGGAGATGCTGCAGCCCGGCCCCCAGCCCCACGCAGCCCTGGACCCGACGCCGCAGCAAGTCCTCCCGAGTGGGTGAGTGGCACCGGCACCCTGGCTCTCGCAGCCCCACAGCCACCCTGCCCCTCCTGGCAGGGCTCTAGTGCCCAGGATGCCGCCAGAAGTACAACCACTTTATTAACATACAGAGCTGACGGCTCCACGCAGCCACGGGCCGTAAGAAAGACGCCTCTTCCGGGCGTAAAGTGCGGTGGGCCCCTCCGTGCCAAGAGCTTCAAATCCGTATCAGGGAGGCCAAGGAGGCCAAGTTGTGAGATTAAAATCCCTCCGGAAGGAGACACCAAAACAGGATCAGGATCCCAGGCTGCCGCAGCCCCTCTCCTCCAACCCCGCAGCCCCGGAGGGACAGAGGACGTCCCAGGCCCCCGGGTGGGGCTGGGTGCCAGGCTGGGGACCGCAAATGCACCGTCCTTGAGGCTCTATCCCGGGAGGGCCGACGGGCGCTGGGGGGGGCTCTCCGGCCCCGGGACAGCAGGGGCTCAGTGTCATGTCTTCACAGCCGGGTGCCCTGCACGAAGGGTGTCCGTGGAGCGGCCCCAGAAGTGGCTGTGGCCCCCAGGATGGGGTGCTCGGTCTCTGGGGGCGGCCGCCGGGCCTAGGAGTGGGGGGGCCTGCAGGAGCGGCAGCACGCCTTACTGTAATACCAGTGGCCGCAGAGGTTCACCTTGATGGCCAGGGCGCAGTTGGTGCCCGGCTGGTCCTGGCAGCTGTCATCTGGGGAAGGGACGCGGTGGGCAGCACAGGGGATCAGGAGTCGGTCATGGGGTAACAACTTGACAGGACGCACCCCCCACCACCACCACTGGAGAGGAGGCTGGAGCTCTACCTCCTTTCCTGCCCCCTCCCTCTCCAGGGATGGCACAGACCCCACCACGGGGTATGAAGGGTGCCCAGGGAAGGGTATATGCCCAGAGCCCGGGATTTAGAGGAGACACTGATCTCAACCCTGGGAGGCCCACAGGTGCCCCCTACACCCAGCGGGTCCAAAGCAGAGCTCATCACCTACCCCCAGTGCCCCTCAGAGCTGAGGACCCGCGCGCATCTTCCAGGTGCCCGGGAGACCTGGCTGCAGCCCCCCGCCTCCCTGCCTCCCACAGGCCAGCTCCAAGACGCTCAGGTGGACGTCCTGGATCCCCGGTCTCCTGCCCCGCAGAGGCCCCCCCACCTCTGGAAAAGATGCTCTTTCCAAAGTGCGGGTCTCAGGGTGGCTCCCAGGGCCCCCCAGCCCCAGGCAGACCCCACCTGCTGCCCTTCCCGCCCTCCCCACCCCGCCCGGCCAGGTTCAGCCATCAGCCCTTCCAGGAGGGAGCCTGCGCTCCGCCCCAGGCCTTGGTCTCTGTGGCCGTCAGAGCCTCCCGGTTCTCTCACCCCCCCCTCCCCGTGCCTTCTTGTCCTTCCGGCCCTGGCTCAGCCTCAGGCTCTGTTCTCCCTGGAAAGCCCCTCCCTGCCCCCAGGCCCTCGCTTCTCACCTGGGGGCTCCGTGGGGCAAGGCTGCAGGTCGCAGGCCTGTCTGCCAACCGGCTTCACCAGTGGGTCGCAGCCCCGGACGATGTCGGTGCCCTGGTAGCACTTCACGTCTCGCATCCGCACGCCCACCCCGCAGGTCTTGGTGCACTGACGGGGGAGAGACGGCGTGGCCGAAGCCCTGCTGGCACGGCAGGGGTTCTGGCCACGGAAGCAAACCCCCCCCGCCCCCGCCTGGCGGCTGAGTCCCCACCGACAGGGGACACACGGGAGCTGGAGGTGACGAGCAGAGGAAGAGCACCGGCTGGCAACCAGGAGACACCGATACTGGTCCCGCCCAGAGCCGCCCGGTCTCCCCATCTGCAGTGGGGGGTGGCTCTCCTCTCTGCACTCTTGCGCCCCCCTCCAGCCGTGGGTCCTTCGACTCCAGCTTTCCTGGGGCCTGGATCGCTGAGGACACACAGGGCCATGGCCAAGGGAGCACGCCAGTTCCCCACGCCAGTGAAAAGCTACTTGCTGTGGGCCAATGTAATGCATCTTCCAAAGCCACCCCACCCCCACGGCGCCCTGTTCCAGATGTTCCCCTTGGAAAGCCCCACTGGACTGCCAGACCACCAGGGACATCTGCTGACCCCAAGTACCCCGCCGTCCTCCCGCCAGCATCGTACAGGCGGTGGCTCCCTCTGTCTCCGCTCCCCCCCCCCCCCGCCCCAGTGTGGGTGACCCCACATCACCCAGGCACAGCTGGGACTTGAGCTCTCGGTTTCCTTGCCAGGGGGAGGGGAGCTGCCCCAGGCCCCCCCTCCAGGTCTCTGTGCAGAGCCACAGTGAGAACGATCCAGGCTTGGCAGGAAGGGCCAGCCTGATGCCTACGCCCAGTGGGGCAGGGGGCGGCAGGGGGTGCTGGCTGGGCACCCAGCACGGATGACAATCAGTCTTGGTGGATGTGCCCCGAGGAGCCTCCCAGAAAGAACGCACATCAGGGAGCCCTGGCCTCCACCCCTCTGCCCCCAGGGGGATGGGAGCTGAGAGGAAGCACTCTCACTGAGCCCCCACCCTGGAAAGTGGCAGCCACAGGGGAAAAAGACACCATCCAACCACGGTCCCCCGTCATCCCTGGCCCACGCACCGTCTGGGGCAGCACGGGGGATGCCCTTCCCCACCCCAACCAGGCTCCTGCGCAAAGACCCCTCTGAGCCTCCCCCCCCACCTCCACCCTGCATCGTGCTCCCTCCTGGAAGCCATGGCATCGCTACGGGGAGGGGTCCCTCAGGCGCAGGAGTGGCGATGCTGCAAAGGAGATGCCGAGGAGTCGGTGTGAATCAGTAAAAACCGGAGTCTAGACGTGACCCCGCCCCCCAGGCTGTAAGAAAGGCTGGGGTGGGTGCGAACAAGCCCCCCGGGGCCTTCCACGGGATCTCACCAGGAGGCCTCCACAGGAAAGGCCCCGGAAGAGAAAAACAGCAGAAGTTAAACTCAGCCCCTTGGCTGGGCCAGTGGATCCCCCTCCACGGGCCGACCCCACGCACCCACCCTAGCCTCCTTGGGATGTTCATTGCAGATCCCTTGCCCCCCCGCCCCAGACAGACTGACCTCTGCCACATCCCCCACTAGCCATGGGTAAGCTCGTTCTGACCTTGGGGGCTCCTCCCCTGCGGGATGGGAAGGGGACCCCTCTCTCCACTGGTGCTGCCTGGAAGAGCAGCGGTGGGGGGGGGGGTCAAAGGGCTGGGCCCCGCCCACCCACAGTGGTTTGGCCAGAAGGTGGGAGCCCTGCTCTCTGCTAGAGAGGCCAGATCTCGGCTCCACGCCACCTGCCAGCCTGAGGCCAAGGAGCCCACAGAACCGTGGAGGGACCAGGCCTGTTTCAGGACAGGGGCTGCCATTCCTCCTGGCTTCCCTCTGCCCACGCCGGCACATGCCTTGTCTTCTCTGTGCATCTCTAATCCCGTGTCTCTGCCTTGACTCTGGCTCCCAGGGCCTAAGCTGTATCTGAGTCAGCCCCCCACACCCCCAGTACCCACCTGGCATCTGTCTACCCCATGGTGGGTGTCAAATGTACGACTGAAAGGCTACAATGCAAGGCCAGAAGTGACCTGGGCCAATGAAGGCCCAGGATAAGCACCGCAGGGATCCCAGAGGCGAGATCCCAGGGGGGCTTCCTGGAGGAGGTGGCTCTCACACCAGCTGACTTAATAGAGCTGAAACTCTTTCCAGGGACGGAAAGCCCTGACGGAGGCTGAGAGGGAAGATGCGAGGGGCCCTGGGGTCGGGGAGGAGGTACTCCAGCAGGAGGAGAACTCAGGCCTGGCCTCAGGGGGCCTCAGAGGCAGCCAGCGAGGCGCTTACCTCAGACCAGGGGCTGGTGTACCACTTGAAGCAGGGCCTCTCGAAGCAGGTGCTCTCCTCGGCGGGCTTCTTGGCCAGGCCGCACTCGGGGCCGCTGCGGGTCTGCGGCTTCCCATTGGCCAGCTCCATGCACAGCACCAGCCTCTTTTTCACCCCTCGGCCGCAGGTGGTATTGCACTGGGGCCAGGGGACAGAGGGGCACGGTCAGAGGTCAGGACAGCCAGAGCGCAGAGCCCACAGTCCCTCCGGGGACAAAGGCTTGGTCACTAGCAAGTGGGTGAAAATGCTTAGATCGATGGCAAACCGGCTGAGAATCTTGGTGGCTATAACCATTCAGCCTCAGGTTGGACCCAAGCAGTTTAGCAGAACACCAGCTGCTCTGAAACCAAATGGTTAATGACAATTTGAGTCAAGATGACTTAGCTAAGAGTGATCTGCCTGGAACAAATGGATGAAAGCAATGTGGCTGAGAACAACTTGCCTTAAAGCTTGACAGGTGACCTTGACAGGTCGGGTGGTCATGAGAACAAAAGAATGCACAGCCCCCGGGCCAGCCCGCAAGCCTGGGTGTCCACCCATTGGGAGTGCGGGGTTGGGGGGAATAATACTGGCCTCGCATGCCTCACTGAACATCCGCTATTTCGATTTGGGAAGATTTTCACAGTTTTCTCACCTGTGGGGGTTTCTGCTATTTCAAATTAATGTTTAGTGAATGGTACCATCATAATTTCCAATTCAATCCCTGTTGGACCCATCTGCCATTCTGGCCACTTGGCTCTCAGCCAAAGGCTGGCTCTCCCAGAGCATCGGCCAAATTGGGGGTGGAGGGGCGGTGGTGGGGGGGGGACTGCTGCCGGGCTTGGGGCACTCACCCGCTCCCAGTCCTGGGCCAGCCAGTGGGCAGGGCAGTTCTTGTCCCCACAGGGGTGGATGGCCAGAGGCTTGGTCTCCATCTGGCACTGAGACTCAGGCACCACCCGCCCGTCGCTGGTCTTGCAGTACACGTGTCTGATCATGCGGCCCTGCCCACAGCTTCCACTGCACTGCAGGGGGACACCCGGGTTAGAGGCAGAGCCCCCTCCCCAGTCCCCCAGATGTGTCATTCCCAAGAGAGAACAGTGGGGGGAGGGGAAGGGGTCGCTATGGTCACCACTTTTAAAAGAACATTTTCTGTTCTAATTACAGAAATACTGCACAGCCGGTGAGGAGCACAGAGCAAAGCACACCTAAAACACCAGAAAAGGTCACCTGTGCGCCCAGCACCCAGGGGGACCCCAGTGAGCCCCTGAATGTCTCATGCAGAGGAGAGAGGAGAGAGACAGAAACAGGGAGCTTATCAGAGGGGTTCCGGACATGGCCAGTGTTTGGGGATCAAACTTTTGATTCCTTCTAATAACGCGGGGGAAGGCCAGTGAGGTGCTCGCCAGAAAAATAGGGAAACCGAGGCACCGCCAAGCGAAACCAGGACCCGCCCTCACCGGCCCCCAGTCGGAGACGGTCCACTGGCGGTCGCAGGGGGGCCCTGTGCAGTCTTTCTCCCCCACTGGCCTGGTGTTGGGGTCACACAGCTTCTCGTCCTCCGAGCAGCGGATGTCCCTGGTCACCACGCTGCGCTCTCCACACTTGGCGGTGCACTGAGAGGGAGGCAGGGTGAGGGTGGGGCCGCGACTGCCCCAGATGTGCGCAGAGGCTGCGCACACGGGGCGTGCACACGTGGTGCACGTAGGACCGCCCCCCCCCACACCCCGGCCCGGCCCGGCCCGGCCCGTCCAGTCCCAACCGGCTCGCTCTGCGCAAGCGCACCTCGGACCACTCCGACATCTCCCACTGCGGCCCGCAGGCCGGGTTCCGGCACGTCTTGCGCTCCTCCGGCCGCACGGCCTCTGCCGCCTCGCACAGGTCGCTGTACACGGAGCTGTCGAAGCCGGGCGAGAGCATCTTCCAGCAGCGCACGATGCGGAACTGGTAGCCCTCGCCGCAGGTGCGCGAGCACTCGCTCCAGCTGCTCGTCTCCCACCTGCCTCGGGAGGGGGCACGGCCTTCAGTGACCCCCACCCTCCACCCCGCTGGGACCCCGGTCCCCAGCTCCTCCTTCCCCCGGGGTCCCAGAGTCACAACAGGCAGGAAGCTCGTCAGGCCCCATGGCGGAAGCTGTTGCCGTGACGACCCCCAATGCCCTAGGAAACATCCCGGAGGGTGGTGAGTGGGCTCCTGGAAAATGCCCTCGGCTGGCAGCCTGCCCAGGAGCCCACATAACCCCCACCTGCTCTCACCTCCAGGCCACCCACCTGGCTGTCAAGCCACTGCACTGAGCCAGGTCCCTGCCTTGTTTCTTGGCTGAGGCTGTTCCCTCCTCCCAGAGTGCTTTCCCCTCCTGCTCCTGCCCCCCTTCTTCCTCCAACGGGGTGCACGCGTCAGTGTCCTGGACCCATGAGCCCCACTGTGTGGGTTCTGAGCTCACAAGCAGACCCCCATGGCCACACCCTGCTTCTCACAAGGTGCAGGTGCACAGGAAGTAGAAGCCTGGGTTAGAGCGGAGGCCGGGGTTGGAGCAGAGGCCCCAGTTTGGGGTGGAGGCCCGGGTGGAGGAGAGGCTGCAGGATGAAGGAGAGGCCTCAGAAGGGGGGGAGGCCCCAGATGGAGCACAGGCCCTGGTGGAGCAGAGGCCCCCCCAGTGGAACAAACCAGAAGAAAAGAGGTGTGCAGAACATGCTCAGCCTCCAAGGAGGGTTTGCTTTTCCTCTGGAGACACGGCCACAATCATGACCAGAAAGAGGACACGTCTAGGGCTTAGTCTCTGACCATCGGGGAGGCAGGACGGGAGGCCTGGGGATAGAGAATGGTCCCGGTCCCTCCACCCACGTCCCAGGGACACTCATCCACTTGGGATTTCAGAAATAATCCCTTTTAGCTTTTTAAAATTCTAGCTGTCCCCTGGGGGCAGCAGGGACAAAGCGTCGGGCTCCGAGGGGTTCTCAGTCTGCAGTGGAAGACATTGACTGAGCACCTGCTGTGTGCAAGGTGCAGCGACAGGCTGTCCTAAGAGACCCGGGAAGTCACAGAAGGACCTGACAGGCAGGTTGGGGTTGAACGGCCCACCTGGTTGAAGGAGCAGGATGCAAACCCCTGCTGCTCCCCCGTGCGGGGGTAAAGCAGAGCCCCCGCTCCCCACACACCCTGCCCCGCGCACGGGGCGACAGTTACCTGGGCTGGCACTCCCTCCCTGCACAGAACTCCTGGACGGGCTCCGGCCGGGTCAGGGCATCACAGTAGCTGTCGTCCACCTCGATGCCATCGTAGCGGACGCACATGGCATAGGTTGACATGACCCCTGGGTTCGGGACAAGGGAAGGGCCTGGTGAGCCAACTGTGAGCGCCCTGGAGCGCAGCCGGCCGGCAGGGTGACCGTAACTAAGTCAGCTGACCTCGCAGCCCTTCCAGGTTTCAATGGAAGATAATGGCAGTGCCCGGCTTGTGGAGCTGCGGGCGGAGTCCGGGGAGGACGTCTTTGGGGATCTGAACTCTCTCCTCGCCCGGGTCCCCGGTCCGACCTCTTCTCTTTGTACCCCACCCCAACACCATCCAGTCCAGGCTGGGCACCCAGTTAATACGTCCCAAACCCTGGGCTTCAAATAAACTCAGATTGGCCCGTACAGAGGCACAGAGGCAAATCCAGGCAGGCACCACTCATTTTCATTCTTTCAACAGCCACCCATCTCTGGGTGGGCGGACAGGAGGGAAGGTAGATGGCTGGATGGGTACATGGATGGGTTGGTGGGTGCATGGATGGGTTGGTGGGTGGGGGGATGGGTTGGTGGGTGGGGGGATGGGTTGGTGGGTGTGTGGATGGGTTGGTGGGTGTGTGGATATGGGTTGGTGGGTGTGTGGATATGGGTTGGTGGGTGGGTGGATGGGTTGGTGGGTGTGTGGATGGGTTGGTGGGTGGGGGGATGGGTTGGTGGGTGGGGGGATGGGTTGGTCGGTGTGTGGATATGGTTTGGTGGGTGTGTGGATATGGGTTGGTGGGTGGGTGGATGGGTTGGTGGGGGTGTGGATATGGGTTGGTGGGTGGGTGGATGGGTTGGTGGGTGGGGGATGGGTTGGTGGGTGGGGGGATGGGTTGGTGGGTGGGGGGATGGGTTGGTATGGAAGGAAAATCTAACCATTCCAACCCTTTCCAGACCCCCTGATGTTATAGCAAATTTTCAGATCCTCCCACCCTCCCATGACATGCCCTAGTCCTTATCCAACTGCCTCTGGAACTTTCTTTAATATTGTGATTAAATACCCAATACTCTAAATCCCATCAAGGGACAGTATATCAAGGGCCAGCCCTCAACTAAAAGCGTTAATGCCTTGACCTGCACCTCCACCTTCTAGTTCTCAGCTCGTTTTTCCTCTGCGGCCCTGTGCCTGGCACCAAGCTGGCACATGGGCCAAACTCACCACGCAGTGGGTGGGTCCCTGCCAAGGAGCCAGGCTGACTCAGGGAGAGTGTTAACGCTGGTGAAGAGTGTAACCCATCAGGGTTAGGGTCGTTGCTGTTGTTATTGGGTGTGGGGGGGGTGTATGAGAGAGACAGACAGAGAGACAGAAAGGGGTGGGGGGAACCCATCCTTCTTGAATGATGGAGAGAATGGACCCTCCTCATTGGAGCTGCCCTTCCCCCAGGAGGAAATCAATTTCTCTGCAAAGGAAGAGCCCCACCACCTCAAGCTCCCTTCCCAGCGGTGCACGTCTGAGATAGGGTGCCTCCTCCTACCCCTCCGAGCCCCAGCCCCGGGTTGGAGTGAAACAGCCTGGGAAGCAGCCACACGGGGATTTTTCCCTTTTTCCAGAAGGGATGAGCCAGGCTGCAATCACTGGTTCCTCTCTGCCAGTGCTGGGCCGCCTCTTGGGAGGGGGGTGGGGGGTGGGGCTGGCTTCCTGGCCAGGTCTGCTCAGAATGTTCCAGGCCTCAGAGACACCAGCTCAGGGGCCCAGGGAGGTCCAAGTTTGGGGACTCGCAGACCCCACCAAATGCCCGATTATTCATTCTCTTCTCGTCATCAAGTGGAAACACAGCAGGTCCTGATCAAGAGAGACAGGAATGCTGGTCCCAGCCCAGCCTCGCCTCTCGCTGCCAGGGTGACCTGAGGACTGTCAGCCTCCCCGGGTCTCGCGCTCACTCATCCCCAAGGTGGGAAGCCCGCCCCCAGGGATGCTGCAGAGTCAGAGCACCAGTTTTCCGGACACCCATTTCATTATATCAGTCTTGAATGTGGCGCTTTTCCAACTTTCTTGGACACAGAGGTGTCCTCTAAATAAAAGGAGCAGGAAGCTCTGATACTGGAGTAGCTGGGCTCTGCCTGCAGTGCGCCACTCCTCACCCTGTGCCCAGGAGCTGCCAAGAACAGCTGGAAATCATGGCCTCAGGCTCCAGCTAAGAGTCCGAACCAGGGAGTTCCCTGGTGGTCCAGTGGTTAGGACTCAGTGCTTTCGCCGCTGTGGCCCGAGTTCAATCCCTGATCTGGGAACTGAGATCCTGTGTTAAGCCGTTGCACACCGTGGCCGAAAAGAGAAGAGCCCAAATCAGTGCACCTGCATTTCTACTGCTCTCAGAAGCATCTTTAAGGAAAAGAAAGGATGCTTGCTGTACCTGCTGAGGCTCAGGAGGCCTGCCACGTTGAACCCATAGCCCTTCACGCGAGTTCTCTGCAAGGCCCGGGGCAGGGAGGGGGCCCTGGCAGCAGCATGCCATGACACTGCAGACGTTGGCACAGATAGCGTCTGCCACTTAAGGTCTGTGACTGAGCCCCCCTCCAATGCTGGCCTGGCCTCAGCGCCCCGTCTAACGGGATTCTGAGAGGAGCTGGCCACAGAGGGTTCAGAGGTGGCCACAGGGAGCCATCCAATAAGAACCAGACTCCACCACTTCTGCTGAGTGCTGTGCGGGCCCAGCTTGGTGCCTCTGCAGTGACGGGGAGCTCACTCTCTCTCGTTCTAGCCCTGAGTGGGCTCTTCTTTTTAGCAGAGCTCGAATTGGCCTTCCTCCCTTCCTTCGTCTCGTCTGTTCTACTCTGCACCTTGGGCCACCCGGGGAAGGTCAGCCCACCCCCCTGCCCGACCCCTCTGTGGGTGTCAAGAAATGATGCTGTGACCTCCCTGGGGACCGCCTTCCACCCAGGGCCAGGCACAGGCCCCCCCGCCTGGAGGGATCTCAAGTGACGTCATCTCCCAAGGCAGGGATGTGTCTCACGTGTTCTGGGACAGTCCTGGCGCGCATGGAGCCCCAGCGAGGACATCAGGGCTCCGGATTCAGGACAGGTCTGCGCCCCTCAAGAACAGGCTCTCGCTCACAGCAGGCCACGCCAGCACCCACCCCGGGGCCCAGCCTGCAGCCACCCCCGAGCCCAGTGGCTTAGCTGCTCCTGGGCAGCAGCCATCCTGGTAACAGTGGCCCCTTCTTGAGCTTTGGCCATATTTCTCAGTCCGCATCCACCCCATAACCACGTTTGCATAGGCGCATTCCCATTTTACAGCTAGAAAGTTGAGGCTTGGAGAGATGAAGCCGTTTGCCAAGGGCACACGGGGCAGCCAAGCAAATAGTGTATCCCAGGCACTCACCATGCACCCACTAAGCCCAGCTCCTGCCCCGCCAGAACATCGGAGGCAAGTTCAGCCTGCCCCGTGCCCTGCCCAGGGGAGGGGGCATGTGACAGGAGGGGCCCCAGCTGCCTGCCCGAGACAGAGAGCCCATGGTCCACTCAGAGCCCTGCAGGCCCACCTTCCCAGCTCCTCCCTCCTGCCCATCTCCTGAGATGCCAACCAGGGCTGCAGGAGGTGTGACCACGTCCAGACTGCCAGCTGCCCAGGGCCTAGTCTGTGGTTTGCTCCATCCTCCACACTGGCCAAGCACACAGGGGGCATCCAGAACTCTGGCCGGTTGGGATGGGAGGACAGGGCATCCTACATTTTGAGTGGCAGCAACCTGCATCCTACCCAAACCCAAGCATGAACCCCCAGTATAGATAAGCTGGCATTCAGGGTCTCGCTACGTTTTGCCACAGGTCCTGGACCTGAGTCTGACATCTGACCTTGCTGCAGCCCCCAGAGGGGGGGACCAGGGCTGGCAGCAGATGGAACCCCGGTCCTGGGCTGCAAGCCAGCATCCTGGGGCACTGGTGGCTGGCCACATGAGCAGACATAGGTTCGAATTCCCACTCGCCCCACGGGGCTGTCTAGCCAGGGCGCCCCCAGGGGGTCTCGTTTCCCCTCCCGCTTCCTCCCCAACAATCTGACCCATTTCCTCTGTCAGAGGCCACGTGGGTCTGATTCCCTCTCCTGTGTCGGCTGCAAAACTAAAATCACCACCACCTGGGATCCCTTCCTTTGACCCTCAAGGACACCTGCTCGAACAAGACAGGAAATGAAGACTGAGAGACACGGGAGCGGTTAGGGCTGCCTAACGCCCGGGCGGCCAGACCTTACTGGAGTCCAACACGAGGACCCCCAAACTCCTGCCGCATCGCACTGCCTCGAGGGTCAGGAAACACCAGACCCGCTCCCCTGGGCGGTGGGCAACCGTGGACGTGCACGCACCACGGGGGCGGGCTTGGCAGGTGCCGCCGCGGGCAGCCTGTCACGGGTACCTGTGGTACAGGTGGCGCTGCAGGGCTCGTGGGACGAGAGTTTCCATCGGTACATGTCCGCGGGGCTCACGCCTGGCTTGCGTGCCTTGGGCCTGGTCCTGAAAGCGGGTCAAGCAGAGAAGGGGTGAGTATTCGTGGGAGGGTGTGTTCTCATCCACAGAGGGAAGTCATGCTTTTGGCAAAACTGCTCACCTATCCTGGGTCCCAGGCAGAATCCCCACCTGTTAGGGCCCCGGCGCCCAGTGGGAGAACAGAGAGAAGGGGAGGAGCCCCCTAGCCCCAGAGGCAGGTTTTCAGATGGAATGGACTTTGCATGTTCCATCTCGAGGACTCAGTCTAAACAGGCGTTGCAGCCGTCCAAGCGCCTGGAGGGGAGTTCCCGCTGCAGCTCAATGGGATTGGCAGCATCTTGGGAGCCCTGGGATGCAGGTTCGATCCCTGGCCCAGCACTGTGGGTTAAGGGTCTGGCGTGTCCGCAGCTGTGACATAGGCGGCAACTGCAGCTCAGATCTGATCCCTGGCCTGGGAACTCCGTATGCCGTGGGGCAGGCAAAAAAGAAAAACAAAACATCTCGAGGGGCTGGGGTGAAGAATTTGGAGTTCAGCAACAAGAAAGCTTCTCCTGACACACACACACACACACACACACACAGCCTCTCGCCATCCCCTTCTCGCAGCAGCACGTAGATTCCACCTCCCCCTCCCCAGGAAGGGGCCTCCAAAGGCCCCTCGTGTGCTGAGAACCTGCCAGAATTCTCTCCCCTGCCCTCCCTCAGCCAGGACTGCGACTGAATGGGGACACTGGCCACTGGGCCTCCAGTGACCAAAATAGAAAGACTCTCCCGCAGACGGGGGCGTGGCCGCATCCCCTCCAGACGCCTCTGCCCAGGTCTGCGATGGCTGCCGTTCGAGGAAAGCCATGCTGGGTCCCCGCCAGCGACAGGCTATGATTCTTGGCTGGAACTCCGGCGGCCGGGCCAACTATTGTTAGGATCGCTCGCTTCTTTGAACCGGGCGGTGCGCTGGGGCCCAGCCTCGTCTCGGTGTGCAGGCTGGTCTGGGACTCGGCAGGGACAGAGGGACGCGCAGCAGCTCCCAGAGCCAGGCATCGGCCCTGAGATGCAGCCCACGGGGTCAGCAAAAGGGACTCACTGGAGTGGCCTGGAGGCCCCCACATCATTCAGGCCTCACCACCCAGCTCCACTTGCCTTCGTACCCAGAGCAGCTGGCTGAAGGCCACCTGGAGCCACCCCTCTCCTGGGCACAGGTGGACATCTCTTCCTTGGGACCTTCTGTGTCCCCCCCCCCCAGGTCAGGCTTAGATGAGGGTTGCAAGGTGTGCATTCTAAAAGGCTTTCCAGTAGATTCTGTGATAGAGACACTGGTTTGGATTTGACTGGGAGTTGACCGTTTGCCTTCCAACTTCTGGAATTTCACAAAAGGGTGAGAACAGCTCGTGTCCTGAAGGCACATCATGCTCTGAGGTCCAGGACCTCATCTACCCATGGACCTTGAGTGATGAGTTTACTGATGTGGCCACAGATGCCCGGGGAGAGGGGACAGAGGCAAGGAGACAAGAGAAAGCCCAGGGCAGCCACCTTGTGAGCCGCTGGCTGGTTCACAGCCACCGGGAACCCCCCACCCCCACCTGGTGGCTTCAAAACCATAGCCTGGCCCCGCCTTCCCACAGGTGCAGAGGGAAGGGGAAGGTGCCCCCCCCCCCCGCTTTAAACGTCAGCCGGCACTTAAAACCCACCACCCACCCGAGACCCAAGCATCTCAGAACAAAGATCCTCCTTTGGGGAGGAAAAGCGGGACTACCCCTCCATAACGCCCAATTCTCTACACCCTGAGACGTGCAGGGGGGTGCGTCCCCACCCTCCTTTCAACGGCTTTGAATTCACCCCAAGAGCCCAAAGGGATGAAAAGATGCAACCCCTGCCTGGCCACCCCACCCACGGAGAAGCCCCGCCATCTCTATCTAATTACACACTCCGCCCGCGGGCCAGCCGCATGCGTGACTCATTCTGGAGCGAGAGCAGCGGTTCAAAATAACCCTTCGTGTTTGAAGCACCCAGGGTATTTCTGGAGGGGCCGCCCACACAGCAGTGTCGGTAGGAGCATAGCCCCGGAGCCTCTCAGACAGCCCTGCATGTGTCTGCACAACCACGCGACACCTAACAGGCTCTGATCTCAGAAGTCACGTCCTGGGGGGCAGAGCACCCAGGAAGTCGCTGAACCACCTTCAGTGCTGAATGCTTCGCCACCTCCATCTGGAAGGAAGTCAGCTCCCTCAGATCCCAGTACATCAGAACCGCCTGGAGCCCGGGGGCCTGGGAGCTGGGACGGCCCCCACCCCACGTCCTGGGTGCCTTCTCCAGGGAGCTCAGGCCGTCCAGGCCGTGACAGCCACGCTTGTTTAGAAAAGACGCAGAGAAGCGCTTTGCTTTTCTTCCGTCCAGGCTGGGAGAGGAGCCCTGTGTCTCAGACGCTTGTTCCCAACGTCTGTGTCTGGGGACGGGGCCTCCCTTGATTGTTTGGGGCTGTTCTGGAAGGTGACAATAACCTTTCCTTTCCGGCCGCCTGGGCTTTGATTTCGCCTCTGGAGCAGACGCGACTTCCTGTGTTTGGACAGCTCGCCCGCCGCAGGGGATATTTTGGCCGGCGGTTCCCCCCAGGCCTCTCGCAGTCCTTTATCTCCAAAAACCATCTTTGGTCCCTGCTCCCGAGGGGTCCTTTGATGCCGCAGGGTTGGGGGGGCGCGCCCCCTCTTACCAGCCGGGACTTGCTAAGTGTTGACAGGCTTTGTATTGGTCCCCGTCCCTGACAGGCCCTGGAAACCCAGGAAGTCCCTTAAGGCTGACAGAGGGGGCGGGGGTGGGGGGGGGGGGGATGATCCAGCTGGAGCTGGACAGGAGAGAGTCTCCAACACGTGGCTCAGGGATCCAACTGCTGGTGCCAGGCCCTGGCCTAGGAATCCTTGAATGCCTGAGCCGGGGACCCTGTGGTGCCCTGCGATAAGCCCCTCAACTCAGGACGGCAATCCGAGGGCCAGAGAGGGGGGGGGACCCGTCCGGATGCTGTGGGGAAGCCGGGGGCAGGGTGGGGATGGGGACAAGCTATCCACGGCCACTTTCCACGCCTAAGGCAAGTTAAACAGCAGCCTGCCGGCCCCCTAGAGAAAGCCATTCTGAGAGGGACTCTGACGGCCTTTACCCGGGGTCAGCATCCTGGCCGGGCCCTCCCCCACCCGGGAGGCCCAGTGTGTTAATGACCCTTTCTGTTTGCTGGGTCCTCACAAGGTGCTTTGGTGCTTCCCAGACAGGGTAGAATTAGATCCTCTGGCCACCCCCCCACCCCCCACTGGGCTGAAAGACCCCCCACCCAAGGCTCAGAGCCCTCACTGGCCCTGGGTCACATGGGCAGGTGCTGGCTGATTCTGAACCCCCTCTCAGGCTCAGAGCCTGTCTCACCCTCCTGGCGGCCGGATCGCACGCGCACACAGCCCGAGGCCCCCCTCCCTGCACACTTCCAAACCCGGGTTGGCCTCCACGGGCCCCCGTGGGGCAGCACAGAAGCCCTGGAACCCCCTCAGTCCGCATTTGCCAAGGATTGCACCCAGAGCCTCAGAAGAGCCCCGGATGTGCCCCAGAGATCTCCTGGGGATGGGGGTGTCAGAGAGCAGCTTGAGAAGGGGGAAGACCCCTCCGGCGGGTCCCTGGGGGCCAGCTTCCCTGCTCTTGCCCCCTGGGGAAGGTGAGAGAGTCACGTCCAACCGCCTTGCCTCAAGCATATGCCCCAGATCTTCCGTCACACCGGCCCCCCTAGGCTCCCACGGACGCCCACCTCTGCACCCTCAGCCCCACCAGGCCTCCCTGGGCTTGGTCCTCAAGTCAAGGGGGTTGGGGGGGGTCCTCTGATAACAGGACAAAACAACACCCTCTGGGCCGGCCCCTGCCTCTGTCCCCGCCACCACCAGTGGCTGCCAGCTCCACCCAGGCTGTGTCAACCAGCCTTTCTGTCCCACAACCTTCTGGAGAACAGCACTGGGACCTTTCAGCGTGGTCCTTATCAGCCACAGGGCTCGTCACCCGATTGTCCTCTAGTAGGGACAGTGGCTGGCCTTGAGCCACCCTGCTCCCAGCTGCCCCACACCCAGGGAAGCTCCTGGCCTCAGACACCTCCAGGACCAGCCAGGACCAAGTGTCCCCAGGTGTAACTGTCCAGGCACCCCCAGTATGTCACTGGCTCTGGGGGCCTGGCCCCCTGCGGACTCTCTCACATGGCACATTCCAGAAGCAGCTCCAGCCCCCACAGCAGAAGGCCTTGTTCCCAGTGCCCCGGAGGCTCTGGGCCCTGGCCGAGGACCCCACAGGAGCCTCCTCAGGCTCCTCCCTGGCCCGCAAGGAGGGCTGTACTGAGCCACCCCTCATTCGGGGAGCACCCGCCTCACGCCCGACGGCCGCGTGTGTGTGCAATGACCGGCCGGCCGAGACCCTGAGCGTGCCTCGCCTGCAGGCTGAGACCCGAGGGCATTCCTTAACCTGCCACTCTGAGCCCAGCAGCAGGACCCACAGCTACGGACGGCTGTGACAAGTACATGTCTCTGTGCACACGCTTAGCCCCGAGCTGGGCTTGTGACAAGCAAGCACTGGAACCCTCGGCCTCCTCCCCCTCGGCTCCCCTCCGCCCACCCCACATGACCCGTGGGTGCCCCACACGGGGCCCTGACCCATGCGCCTGCATGGGAAGGATGCAGAAGCCCAGGCCTCTGACCTCCTGCTCAGATCTGCAGCGCGGGCAGGGGTCCCTGATGGGGGGGTGGGGGCGGGCGGCTCTCTCTCCTGCTCACCTCAGGCACCCCCCCACCCCCAGCCCAGGCAGGGAGGCGCTTCTTACCTGGCCTTCTGCGTCCTGTTCCCCGCTAAGGCCGGGAGGCTGGCGCTGGCGTTGGGGAACGGGGCCTCGGCGGACGTGTTGGTCACTCTGTCGCTGCTCAGCTGCAGGTAGGACCCATTGAGCAGGTAAGTCCCGGCTCCCTCGTTCTCCTCGTAGTCCAGGTAGAGGCTCTCGGCTGGGGAGCTCCTGGGGCCGCCCTGGGCAAAGATGCTGTTGACCGTCTCATTGGGGGCGAGCTCCTTGGAGGCCGAGCCTGTGCCCAGGAGCTGGTCGGAGATGGCGTTGGCCGAGAGGCGCTCCTGAGAGGCAAAACGGGCGTCGGCCTCTGGGTCGTGCTGGTCTCCCTCGAGAGCCGTCCCGGTGGTGTTGCTGTCTACGGGGGGAGACGGGAGGCTCGACCTCAGGCGCCCCCTCGTGTGGGGCCAGGGCTGCCCTGGGGGTGAGGGTGGGCCGAGGGAGGGGCGCTGCGGCGAAGACGCGAACCGGGAAGCCATCCGGTGGCCAACCTCTAGCTGGGCAACCTGCTCGACCTCTGCAGTGGGTTGAATACAGCCTTCCCCAAATTCAGGTCGGCCCCGAGCCTCAGGAGGGGAGCTTATTTGGAACTAGGCTCTTCAGAGACAGCCAGATCTCGGATGAGATGGTGGTGGGTTTAGAGCAGGCCCTGATCTCAGTGCCCGCCGTCCTGATGAGAAGGAAATTCCCCGAGACGCAGAGATAGGAGGCCTGAGAAGGCAGAGCAGAGACTGCCCCAGCCGAGGCCGGAGGGGCCCTCCCAGAGGGAGCACAGCCCCGGGATGCCTTGATCTCAGACCGCTGGCCTCCAGAACAGGGACAGAATAGTTTCTGGGTGTTAAGGTCCCCAGGGCAGGGCTACAGCAGAGCAAGGGAACTAATGCAGCCTCTGACTTGGACTTGAAGACTCTGAGACTCCGGGAACTTGCCCCTTACCCCCGGCAAGTTATCGAGGGGTTTCTTCCCAAGTCTGGTCCACCCTCCAGCCCTCACCGCCTCCAAGGCCCTCAGGCGCGCGGCCACCCTGCCAGCCTTGGGGCTCAGGGGTCCTGGCCCTCCCACTGCGCCTCCAGCTCCCCCTCCAGCCCCTCCCCTGGGAGCCCGCCCCGTGCGGGTCCCCCACCCACCCCACCAGGCTGGCCCTCCCCGGTCCTCTCCCCCCTCCCAACCCCTTTCCCACGCCCTCCCTGTCTAACCCATCCTTGGCTCTGAGCCCTCAGGTCAGGGGTCACCCTCTCCAGGAACACTAAGTCCTTCCTGTGGCCCTTGGCTTCTGGGGACGCCCTGCCGGACATGTGCCATCTGTCTGTCTGTCTCTCTGTCTGTCTGTCCCCAATGAACAAGGAAGGGCTCAGGCTCCAGGGTCAGACCGTGCTGGATTTGACCCCAGCTCCTCCTCAGTGGTGTGGCTCGGGCCAGACCTCTCTGTCTGAGCCTCAGTCTCCCCATCCGTCCAGTGGGAGACTCAGAGAAGGGATCTGAAGAGTCTGCAAAGGGCCGGCCCTGAGCCTGCCCGCCAGCCTGCCCGTAACCCGCACCTCTGTCTACCTCTTCCGCAGGCTGCCGGGGACCCCCGCCCCAGGACCCCCGCCCACCCGCCCCCCCTCCTGGTTACCTCGGAAGCCCTTGCCCCTGGGGGGCCCCTCGCAGGCCCTGCCGCTGGCCTGCACGCACACCTCGTTGGTCTCCTGGCCTTTGCTCAGACCCAGCTCGATCCCCGGGCCCCGGTGGCCGAACAGACGGTTGTCCAGGCCCAGCCGCTCCGAGGAGGCCTGGCCATAGAGGGAGCCGTTGTGCCGCAGGAAGCCCAGCAGCCCGGCCCCGTCCAGCTCTGCGCTGTCCATGCTCTCGGCGCTCTGGGCCACTGGCTCCGAGAAGCTGTAGTAAAGCGGCTGGAGGCGATGGGCGTGTGGCGGCTGCAGCAACGTGTACTCAAAGGTGATGGAGGGACTCTTGCCATTCTGGTTCCACACCTGGGGGAGGAGGAGACATGGGACCCCCGGCCCTCCTCCCCCCAGCGCCTCCCCCACAGCCTGCAGCGGGCCCTGCAGCACAGAAGACTCTTGGACCCCAGCTGCAGGAGGCCTCCGAGCGGCGGCCCGCAGCCAGACTCGCCCTTGACCGGAAGGCATGGCCTTGGCCGAGCGGGGTTCGCCCGGGGAGAGGCAGGGGGCGGCCCACCCTGGCAGAGGCAGTGCCCCGGGTGGAGAGAACTCTTTCAAGCTGTCAAAGCCTGACCTGCTTTTTGCTGTCACCGCTCACCAGCAATCTCAAACAATAAGAGTGTACCGGTGGCCCCCAGCCACCACCACCCCCCCGCCCCCCGCTGTGGCCATCCGCGTGGAAACCTCCCTGAGGGCCATCCCAGCATCGGGGCTGGCCGTGGGCCAGCCGCGGCCTCTGCCGAGACTGCATTCTGCCCAGCTTCTCCCCCGCCGTCCGCCCCCAGCCCCGAGTGCTTGCGGGCTCTCTCCAGGGACTCCAGCCTGGGTCCAGCAGACTCTCAAATGGGGGTTCAGAGCAGGACCCCCCCAGCAGCAAGGCTGATGCAAGCCCTCCCTGGTGGGGCCGAGACCACGGGGCTCCCCCCTTGCGGCGGCGGGATGGGATCTGGTGGAAGAAAGCGTGCTTTGGGTGCATGTCCTGAGGGTGGGGTCGGCTGGGGCTGGAGGGGCCTTAAGAGAGGATAAGCGTCCGGGACCTTGGAGAGGGACAGCGAAAGGCTAGGGCAGGCCACCACCTAACCTCCTGTTCACGGCCAAGCCGGAGGGTCTCCTTAGTGTTACATAGAGATGCTCACGTGTCCTCGAGCGGGCCCCGGGAAGGCCCTGGAGCACGAGGGAACTGGGGAAGGTCGGCCTCTCTGCCCCGCCAGGAGCCCCCCTGGGGACGGGGCCTGGTGGTCCGAGTCACTCTGGCTCGGCGGCTGGTCACTGCAGCGGCCCGGATCGCTGCTGTGGCGTGGGTTCCATCCCTGGCCCCGGGAACTTCCCCACACCTTGGGCACAGCCAAAAAAATTTTTTTCAAAATCTCAGATTCCCCTGAATGTTGGGCCTGAAGCGTGGCCATGCCTCCCTGTCAGGGCCAGCACCTGAGCCTTCCCTGAAGATGGTACGGAGACCTCTGCCTCCGAGGCACCGCCGGCCTCCCTCAGGACCTCGCCCAGCTGGTGGCTCTCATCAAGTCCCATCATCACCTAGTCGGGGGGAGCCCTGGCGCTGCCCAGGGGAGAAGGACAAGCCACGACGGACCCGCGGTGCCAGCAAAAGAGGAGCCTGCAAGAGGGAGGGGGTGTCCCGGGGGAGCCCTGGCTCAGAACGGGGGACGGACACCACCTGCAGACGCTCTGGGAGAAAGCGAAGCCGGTGGTAAGGAGGGATCGGTGCCGGCACCGCCACAGCCGATGCCAGAAGCGGGAGGGAAAAGCTGGAGAAGCCTGGAGAACGTTCTGCTCGCCAGAGAAAAAAGAAACCTCACCTAGAGGGATGCCTAGGGGGCACTGTTGAGTGTCCTCAAAGGCCAGGGCTGGTAGCAGGAGAGGCTATCACAGAGCTGGGCGCTCCGCGGTCCTCAGAACAGGAGGCTCAAATGTTGTAATTAGCAACAAGCTGCCATGGAAGCCAGGGGCCCTGACCCACAGAGACCACGGGACCCAGGAGATAGAACACAGGACTCCCAGGGGACAGACGGACGGGGCCCAGGAGAGGAACTTCTCCTTCTGCGCCACCAGAAGACATCAAGGCTGGAGACCAAGCAGAGGCCGGCCGCCATACATATCATGGTCCCTGCCCCACGTCCCGGGCCAGTTTTTCAGCCCAGAATCCAAGGGAGGATGGAAGAGCCAGGTCCCTGGGAAGAAGGATCCCCGCCTGGAATACACGGCAAGGATTCCCCCCAGTTCTCCTCCCAAAGAGCCCCCCGCTTTTTACTGGGTAGCTGTTCAGTGGAGAAATGGGCAGACGTTCTGGAACCTGGGTCCAAGCTGTCACTGTTACACAGGGACCCAAAGCATCAAGACCGCCCCCGTTACTGGCAGAGTACATGGGTGACAAGTAGGGGCCCAGACGTGGCCCAGGTCTGGCTCACCATCTATCCACTGGAGGCAAGGCTTGCCCCGTCCCCAGACTATGCCTCACCGGGAGTTGGCAGAGCTCTCACACTGGCTCCTTCACCTGCAGGGTCAGGGCTATACCATCGTTGCGAAGTCTGTGAACCTGAGCCCCACACACCTCCAAGAGAGAAAATCAGAAACCCTGCATCCTGGGGGCAAACACAGAGATCCCTGGCACCCTGAGAGACCCGAAGGACGCACGGGTGGTCATCCCATCACAGCCCCCATTTAATTCAACAGTCTGGCCCCTGCAAAACCCAGCTAGATCCAGGAGGGTGGCAGCGGGCTCCAAACTCAACCAAGCCATCATCCCAGTGGCAGCTTTGGGACCGATGTGTCTTTTCAGAGCAGATCGACACAGCCTCAAGTGATCACGTGTGGCCAACCACCTGCCAACATGTTTTATCCTACCCCTGGGGGAGGGGGAAGAGAAGCAGATCTGTTGCCCTCGGATGGACAAGAAGACGCATTTATAGCTGTGACCCAGGACTCTGGCGACGCTCTCCCTCCCGGTCACGGGGCAGGCAAAGGGGTCCGGACCTTCCCACACGTCCGCCACGTGGCTGACATCATGGCTTCAGACCAGATGAGGCCTCCGGACTGGAGGCCTCGGTAAAACGTACGTGTTCCAGAAGGATCGGAGAGGGACCCCCGGGAAGGCTCGGGGGCCCCACATCAGCGAGAAACCTCAGGGTCCAGGACGGAACCTCTCCTCGGACATAAAGGGGAAATGACTGCGTCTCGCACCCTCCCCCACCCCATCGGGAAGAATTTTAGACGTGACACATGCAGAGCTGGGGATATTGGTCTAATCCATATCCTGGGGTTTTGCTTAGAGGCAGGGCAGGGGGGGGGTTCCTGAGGGAAACGGGCTCTGCCCGAGGTCCAGGATGTGGTGCAAGCAGCCTGCCGCCTGGACCCCGATACCTGGCAGCCCCTGCAGGAGTAGAGGTACCTGTGGTGGGGACGATTGCGGCGTGGGGGTTCTGGCAAGATTTGAGAGGCAAATGCTAACAGAGAGTCCTAGCGCCTGGAGTAAGGCCAGACCACCTAAAATAAATACACACTAATTGAAAAAACTCCTGGGAGTTCCCGTCATGGCTTGGCCGTTAACGAACCTAACTAGGATCCATGAAGATGCAGGTTTAATCCCTGGCCTCGCTCAGTGGGTTAAGGATCCAGTGTTGCCATGAGCTGTGGTGTAGGTCACAGATGCGGCTCGGACCTGGCGTTGCTGTGGCTGTGGTGTAGGCTGGCGGCTACAGCTCCGATAGGACCCTTAGCCCGGGAACCTCCATATGCTGCGAATGCGGCCCCCCAAAAAACGAAAAAAAAGACAAGAAAAAAGCTCCTGACATGCTACCAGGCCCTACTGGGAATGACCCTTTGCGCTCAGGACACCAAGTGACCCATGTAATCAGAGCTGAACGTTATACCATGAGGCCTCTCAGCTCCACTCAGTGATGGGGTTGGGAGGTCCCAGCAGGAATCCAGGGCCAGAGGGCCAGGAAGCAAGTCAGCAGGTGTCCCCAACTCCCACCTTCCAAGAGTCTTGTGCCAGCACCCCTCTCTCAGCTCCCGCTACAGTTGCGTGGGGTAGCTCGTGGTGACATCACAGAGGAGGAAAACGGCCAACCCCGACTCCGAGCTGGGTCGGCTTGATCTGGGGGGTGTAAGCTGAAAACGTGACCTGCTTCAGCGTGGCCCCAGAAGGTTGCTGGGAAGGAAAATCCTTCCCATGGGCTTCAGGCAGTGCATGTACGGGAGTTTGTACACAGAGCAGAGCGGCCCTAGGTCAGTATAAATACGGACTCGGGAGTTCCCGTCGTGGCGCAGTGGTTAACGAATCCGACTAGGAACCATGAGGTTGCGGGTTCGGTCCCTGCCCTTGCTCAGGGGGTTAACGATCCAGCGTTGCTGTGAGCTGTGGCGTGGGTTGCAGACGCGGCTCGGATCCCGCGTTGCTGTGGCTCTGGCATAGGCCGGTGGCTACAGCTCCGATTGGACCCCTATACTGGGAGAATCCATATGTCTCAGGAGTGGCCCAAGAAATAGCAAAAAGACACACACACACACACACAAAAAAAAAAAAAAAAAAAGCACGGACTCGTGGGCAGCCCCACTGGTTTGGCTGCTTGGTCAGGAGCCTGGATGGAGCAGAATTTAAGATCAGGCATGAGGAGTTCCCGTTGTGGCTCAGTGCTTAATGAACCCTACTAGTATCCATGAGGATGCAGGTTTGATCCCTGACCTCGCTCATTGGGTTAAGGATCCAGTGTTGCCATGAGCCGTGGTGTAGGTCGCAGACACAGCTCGGATCCTGTGTTGCTGAGGCTGTGGCGTAAGCAGGCAGCTACAGCTCCAATTCGACCCCTAGCCTGGGAACCCCTGTATGCCGTGGGTATGGCTCTAAAAAGACAACCGAAAAAAAAAAAAAAAAGACTGGGCAGGAGGAGGGCTGGGAAAATTATGTGCATGGATTAGCAGAGTAGGCATAAAACCTGAAGGTCCCTAGATCATTTGCTCATACCCGCTAGGGAGCACCCACCAGTAGGGTAAAAAACAACCTGGGTTCAGATGGACCAGCTTTGCCAGTTGACATGAGCCAGCCTCTGGGTTGCTCGACCCCCTGAGGGCACAACAGGTGCGAATGGAATCGCAGGGTGGCAGGGAGGGAAATTACGCATCAGCATAAGAACTCCGGTTCTCACTCAGCCAGGCTGCTCGGGCAACTTCCACCCCTGACAGACAGCCTTCCAGGATGAGCATGGAGCCTGGGACACAGCACCTTCCCTCGCAGGGACTGTCAGCTGCTTCACAACAGTGGGTTACAATCCGACCCCTTCTAGAACAGACGTGACTCACCTTGTTCTGTCTTTGTGTTTTGCTTTTTAGGGCCTCACCTGCAATGTATGGAGGTTCCCAGGCTAGGGGTTGATTGGAGCTGCAGCTGCTGGCCTCCACCACAGCCACCGCAACACCAGATCTGTGCCGCATCTGCCACCTACACCACAGCTCATAGTAACGTCAGATCCTTAACCCACTGAGGGAGGCCAGGCATCGAACCCAAATCCTCATGGATTCTAGTTGGATTCGTTACCACTGCACCACAACGGGAACTCCAATTCACCTTATTCTGGATACGAGGATGCCTTTCCAGCCCCCAGGGCCCCCACCATCCTGATACCCAAGAGCGCACTGAGCAGTTGAGCCACGGAGACAGGACACCACATGACACTGCACTGGACAAAGGGGCTCGCTTTCTAGCAACAGAGGTGCCACAGCGGGCACACAACCACGAGATCCCCTGGGCCTATCAGATGCCATGTCACAGAGACTGCCGGCCTAAGTGAGCATGGGAGGTGAAGCCAGATGCAGCTTAGAAACGACAGGACCCTGTGAACATGGGGCCTGGGTGCCTCCCCAGTGCGACACACACCCGAAATCAATGCCCGTGCTGTGTCCCCAGTGGGTGGACCACATGGATCTGGGAGCCAAGAGATGCCCTGCGGTCGTCCCCAGGGACCCCCTTGGGGGTGGGGTTTCCTGTGCCTGCAGCTCTTGGGACCCCAAAAGGAAAACACTTCCTCCAGGAGACACAGCAAGAGTTTCCTTAAACAGCAAGCTACCTTGTGCTGGAGGGCAGGGCAGGAAAGGAGTCGCCACCCTGGCAGTGTAACTGAAATGACCCCCAGGGCGGGGGTGGGGAGTTTTGACTCTGGGGGCAGAGAATACATTTGGTCCCCTGCTGGTCCCCTGGCCAGCTCCTGGCCACCCCCTGCCCAGTTTTGATGGCAACAGGCAAGAGCAGCCACCTTTGATGCAAAAGGGCCTGGAGCCTGGAAGCCCAGACCCCACAGGAAGACGGACTGGGACACCTGGCCAGGTGTGCCACCCAGACTGGCTGAGGTGCTGGCAGGGGATCAGAGGAAACTAGGAGGGGTAGTAGACGAGGAAGGGGAGGGGATTCCGGTGCGGCCCCCAGACTTGCTACCGTTACTCCCCCTTCCCCTGCGGCTCCCCGGGAAAGAAACCAAGAGGAATTCAGAGCAGCCGTTCCTGCCAGAGGCCGAGAGCATCCTGGGGGCAGCATGGGGTGGGGAGCAGGCGGCATGATGAGCACGGGCCGCAGCCCCTCGGCAAGAGGACCTGGTGTGAACGCCACCGTGTCCATGGCGCCAGAGGGCAGGGAACTCCCCCGGGCGCTCAGACTCCCCACTGTGGAGTTGGGGTGGGTCCTGTGTCCCCATCCCCATCCCCCCACCCAGCCTTCTGTCCTCATCTCCCCGGGCCATTCTGATGCCCCGCATAGAACCTGCGTGTCCATCCTCTGGGGTGAGGACAGCAGGAAGAGGGAGGAGCCTCAGCAGGGGGTGGGATGGACAGAGGAGGGAGGGGAGGAAGGATGGAAGGAAGGAAAGAGGGGAGGCGGGGGGCGCAGGAGGGGGAGGGACAGATGGCCGGGTGACACTGAGCAGATGAACAGGTAGACAAGTTCAGGCGTGAGCGGAGGACCCAGCAGAGGAGTTACAGTCTGAGGGAGGGCTGGGAGGAGGGGGTGGAGCCGAGAAGGGGAGAGGGAGGGAGGGCGACCTGGAAGCCCCGCCCCGGAAGCAGCGCCCGCCGCCCCCAGCCGAGAGCCCAACCCACGCACCATGACGTTGAGGCCCTGGTTGGTGGGCCCCTGAGCCACGATGTACTCGATGCCCGTCTCGAACACGTCCATGGGCCGCCGGTACTTGACCACCGTGCCGGCGATGTTGAAGTTCTTGGGGCTGTCCACCTTGAAGTTGCCGTTGAAGAAGAAGTAGCCCGCCTCGTCTGCAAGAGCTGAAAGGGCCCCGCGGCCCTGTCACGTGAGCTGGATCGGCCAGAGGGGGACGGCGGGGCCGGTGGGGACCCCAGCCAGCCTGTCTCTGTGACCGTCCCCAAACACCCAGGACAGGAACTCCGCGTCCCCGTCCCCGGGGAGCGGATGGCTCTGTCTGCACACAGCACGTGCCCTGGCCGGTGGGGGGACGTGAGTTCTCTTTCCCATCAGCCTAAAATAAACCCAGGCTTGTCTAGACAACCGAAGGTGTCTGGCCCGCGGCCACTTGGTCCTGTCATTCCAGCCGCCTGGAGGGGCGGAGCCTCGAGGTGATAAGGAGCAGTGGGCCAGACGCAGCTGGACAAGAGGTGTCGGCCAGGTTGGGGCTGGGCCACCCAGCCTGGCTCTGCTGCAGCCTCCCTGTGCCACCCTGGGTGGCCCACACAAGGGACCACAGCGCCCGCCCCTCCAGGGCCCACACGCAGCGACGCTGCAGCCCCCACCCCAGCAGCCCCAGCAGGCCCTGCCGGCCACCCCGGGCTGACGGGTCCCACGCTCTCACTGGGAGCGTGACACACTGCTGCCCAGACTAGGGGACCCCACTGACTAGTGGCCTGATGGGCCCCTTCTCCCGGGCGTGGCTCCCAGGCCCCCTGTCTCTGAGGCAGATGCACGGGGACACGTGGAGCCAAGGGCCTCCGCTCGTCCACACCCAGCGCTGGTGTCTGATGATGCCCAGATGGGGGAACGGACGCACCGCCCAGAGGGGGGTCTCGAGGGAGCCTTGGGGACCCGGGCGGGCGTCAGGGAGGCTCCACCTCAGGGATAGTGTGTCTTCAGAGGGGGTCCTGAGAGCCCGAGCAGGACGCGCCTGCTGGAAAAATACCCGCCGCGCCGCGATGTTGAAAACAAGGGGAACGAGCGAGCGAGCTGGGCGAGGCGGCCGCGTGCGGGCGCGTTTGTGCACTGGGTTAGATCCCCGGCCCGCGTCCAAAACCTGTTTCCTGACAGTAATGACCTTCCTTCCTGCGGCTTTCCCCGTGCTCCCAGGCCGCCCTTGGAATTTCCACGCGGCTGTTTCAAGAACGACGGCTTTGCAGCCAGCTCTGGGAACACGGTGTTTCCTGGCCTCACCGCCCTCCCAGGGGGCCACAGAGCAGCTGGCCTGGCAGAGGCCTGGCTCCCGCACCCCGGCCGCGGAGCTGGAGCCTGGAGCATGCGGGCCTGCTGGGTGGGGGGGCTGGGGCCCCAGGGCCTGAAGGGAGCCCCAGCCGGTCATCCTTGAGGGCCTTTAGCGAAGACGCCGTCCCCAGCCCAGCGGCCCCTTAGAAGGGTGGTTTTCACCCCGGCAGCCCTGGTCCCTGAGACGCTGCCCACGGAGGCAGGGAGGGGGGCCAGATGATGGGAACAGCTCCCTACCTGGGTCCCCCGCCCGCCCTGCTGCCCACCTCGGCCAGGGAGGCTTCAGGCCTCTCGTCCAGCAGCAAGAATGCCACTCGAGGGCCCCAGACCTGAGTCTGAATTCCACGCCTGCTTCTCAGCCCTGGCCTCGGACTGGCCACCCACTTCCTCTCGATCTGCTTCACTGACTCAGAGTCTCCCTCCTTATACCTGGGGGATGGGGCGGGGGAGGCAGAGGTTCTGACTCCAGCACCTCCAGCTTCCGCCTGGCCTGGCTCTCCAGGGACGGGGAGCTCACTACCTGAGTCGTGACACCTCTGGTGTCCAGCAGCTCTGAGTACAAAAGGCTTTCCACACATGGGGGTGTGATCGGCTTCCCTGTGACCACACACACACACACCCACACACACACACACCCGGGTCACGTCCTGGGCCCTGGGGCCATCCCTCTCCTGCCAGAAGGGACCCAGGATCAAGCGCACCTGTCCACCCAAGACCAATACGTTTCCCCGCCTGCAAGGCACCAGCCCCAAGAGGCCCAGCCCGGGGCCCACCTACACACCCAGGACGTCAGCCGACTTCTTCCGCTCCACAATCTGGATGTCTCGGGCGCCGGCTGGGATGTGGGTCACCAGAGAGTAACCTGGGGGAGAGGGGACCACGGTGGAGCAGCGGGTCTGGCTGTGGCCACCGCCTCCGACTGGAAAGGCAGCTCTGGAGAGCGGCCACTGCCCTCCCACCCTCCTGGTGGGTGAGGGGCACTTGTCTAAGGACCGCCCCTCCCAGCCGCTGCACCCAGGCCCAAGAGGCAAGTCCAAGGCCCTGCCGGACCCCCTCCCACACACCCCGTGCCATCAGAGGGCTGACCCGCCACCCAGGCACCGGATCAGCATCGCCAGCTCTGGAGCCATGTGCCTCCCAGGGCCGTGGGTGATGCCCCTGGTACCTGCCCTGCTCTTCCCGAGAGCCACCACGGGCCACAGTGACCATAAATCTGCTGAAGTCAAACAGACGGGTCCTGCTCTGCCCCTGCCACCAAAGTGACCGTGAGCAGACCGCTGGAGCCTTGGGCCTCAGTTTTCTGTCTCTGCACAGGGACGACAGGCCTGCTCCAAGGGGTGGGAAGATTCTGCAAAGCACCGCACACTGCCCTGCCTGAGCATGTTGTCACTGTCATTTTAAAACCCCACATTGTCGCAATATCATGTGGATTTTAAAGGCTCAATACGTTCAAAGATGAGGATGAGAGGAGTTCCCACCATGGCGCAGCGGAAACGAATCCCACTAGGAACCATGAGGTTGCAGGTTCGATCCCTGGCTTCACTCAGGGGGTTAAGGATCCGGCGTTGCCATGAGCTGTGGTGAAGGTTGCAGATGCAGCTCAGATCTGGCGTTGCTGTGGCTGTGGTGCAGGCCACAGCTCATGGCAACACCAGATCCTTAACCCACTAGGCGAGGCCAGGGATCGAACCCGGGACCTCACGGTTCCTTGTTGGATTCGCCATCGCTGCGCCATGACGGGAACTCCAACTTTCAAAATTATCCGCCAGCTCACGAGATTTTTCACTGTGGCAACCACACACATCTACCAGGGAACCGTGTGGGTAAGTGGGTAGGACCTCAGACCCGGGAGCAGGCTGTCTAGGTTCAGACCCAGCTCTGCCTCATCTGGCTGTGTGACCTCAAACTAGTTTCTTTTCTTTCTTTCTTTCTTTCTTTTTTTTTTTTTTTCTCGGTCTTTTTAGGGCCGCACTCGCAGCATATGGAAGTTCCCAGGCTAGGGATCCAATCGGAGCTGCAGCTGCCAGCCTATACTACAGCCACAGCAACGCAGGATCCCAGCCTCGCCTGCAACCTACACCCACAGCTCACCGCAATGCCAGATCCTTAACCCACTGAGTTAAGCCAGGGACCAAACCTTCGTCCTCATGGATGCCAGTCAGGTTCGTTAACCGCTGAGCCACAACTAGTTTGAACTCCTCAAACTAGTTTCTTAACCTCTCTGTTTTCACAACTGAAAAATGACAATAGCGGTAGCACCAGCCTGACCGTGCTGCACGTGGCCGTGGCCGTGCAGAGAAAGAACGTGGACGGTCAGATGGGACCATTCAAGCATCAGCCTCCCGCAGCCCCTCGCAAGCGAGAGTCCCATGAGGACACACGCCCTGTCTGTCACTGCTTACTGCAGCCTCCAGGCCCTGGCACACAGGGTTGCTCAGAAAGAGACACACCGCCTGAGCGCCGGCTCTGCCTTCTTCATGCCCAGGGATCTGGCAGAAGGTCCAGCAAGCAGGTTTGTGTGAGCGGGGGAGGAAATGAGACACTTTGCCTGCCCCCTCCCGTAGCGAGGCCCCCCAAGGAAGCAGCCTCTGGCCCTGTACCCGCCATGCCTTATTCAGACCCTTGTCCAGCTCTGCCCTGGGCCTCCCTCCGCTAAAGACGGCCCTCCCTGCCCCTCCCAGGCGGCAGATCCATCCCTGGGTCCCATGTCCAAGCCCGAACCCTAACTCTGAAGTTATCTGTGCCTTCCGCCTCCAGGACTCCCAGGGTCCCGACAGCCAGGTCCTCGGGGGTTCTCAAGGGGTGGCTTCTAGTCCAGACACACCTGGCCTCGCTGAGGGACCTGGCGCCAGCAGCTCCCACTCCAGGCCTCAGTTTCCCCATCTGAGAAGCAGATTTCAAGCTGCCCTACCTTTCCCAGTCCAGAGGCTGGGATAACCCCGTTTAACCCCACAAGCATTTACTGAGAGCCAGGAAGGCCTTCAGTTCAGCGCTGTTAAAGGCGACATCCTTCTTACAACACAAAGTCCTGTCTCATGCACAGACCCCCACCCACCCCTCCTCCAGCCCCCGGGAGCGTGGGTCAGAGCCAGACCCAGACATGAGGCTGAACGGGCACGGCCGTAAAAATGGACAAGCCGCTGCCCAGGGGGAGAGAGGGCCTGGCGGGAGCCTCTGCACCCTTCAGCCCTTGAGACTCTGGTTCCAGACCTTAGGCCCCGGAATCCGTGGATGCCCAGACTCCAATCTCACATCAGGGGTGAGGGCAGAAGCTGCGGCTCACTTTCCCCCTTTTAAAGAGAGCCTGAGCATCTCCCTGCAGGCTGCACAAAGGTTAAGGTGGACGCCGAGCCACGTGCACCCTGGGAAACCTCGCATCCAGCAGGTGCTCAGGGAAGAGCTGGTCCTTACCCCAGCTAGAGGGGCCTTACAGAGCCGCCGGCTGCTCTCCCGGCGGGAGCGGAGGATCAGGGCCCAGGAGGGGAAGGGTAGTCCTCAGTGGACGCTGGACCGGAGCCAAGGGGGCGCTTACCCAGGTGGGCGTTCCCCTTGCGGTAGTTGCCTGTCACGTGGGTGCAGCTGCTACCATCGCCCCGGCAGACGCCGCACTTGTCCAGCGTGTGGGTGGAGAAGAGCACGCCGTCACAGCCGATGGGCTGCAGGGAGGGAGGCGGAGAGGCTGCTGGGAGGGCGCCGAGGCCCGGGCCCCGGGGGCCCCCACCGCCTGGGTGCACCGGTGGGCGGCCGGCGCAAGGACGCCCGCGGGACCTCTGCTACAACGTTTAACAACCTCACATTTTCCAGACACGCAGACCCCTCGCAGGTCGGCGAGCTTGCAGGACGTGCCGTCGTGGGCGGGGACCATGAGCTGCCGCTGGCCGTCCACGGTGGTGCAGTGCAGGTCACACGGCTTGCTGGAGATGTGCACGTAGTCGTCTGCAGGGCAGACGGGGCCTCAGGGCGGTGGGCAGGGGGCAGCGTCGGGGACACCGCTCTCCTCTCACTGCGCAGATGGGGACACTGAGGCTTGGTGAGGAAAGGGCCTTGGCCGGGGTCTCGGTGGCCAAAACAGACCAAGACGCAGGTGGACTGGCCTGGCCCGGGCTCTGTGAGTTCCCGCCTCTGCCGCCCCGTGAAGGTCCCAGCGACCTGACGGCCCTGGGCTGCACGTTCTAGAGACCCTGCCCTTTGCCCGAGAGCCGGGAGAAGCCACGTCACATACACTGACGCCAGAACTGTTCGTGACCTGGGACAAGACCCCTCCCTCTGGGCCTTTTTTCCCATCTGCCCGCCCCCCGCCCCGGGTGTGGACATTCCCTCCCCTGCCCCCAGGAGGTGATTCATCAGGTAGGGATCCTTCCAGAGTGTTCCCCGCTGGGTGGCCCAGGGCCGCAGTACCGGGATACAGCGGCTTCCACTGGTGCGTCCGCCCGTTGTACACGCGGGAATTGAAGGAGATGCACTGCTCCTCGCGGAAGCTCCTCCCGTCCGCCGGGCACTCCTGGGACGCGGGAAGATGGGAGGGACGCTGCTGGAGGAACTCGGCCCGACAAAGGCATTTTTGTGCCGGCTGAGCAGGAAGTGGCTGCAGCCGGCCGGCAGCGCCGGGGCCGCGGCCCACAGGGTGGCCTCTGCTCGCTCAGTCCCTCGGGCTCTCCGGAAGGAGGGACAGGACCCTGCCTCCAACGCCCACGTGGGTGGCCTGCCTCGTGCTCTGGGCGGGGTCCTTCCCCCCCCCACCCCCCTCACCCACCCGCCTGCTCCCCAGCTGCACGTGGAGGGGCGGGGATGCTGGCCTTGGCTCCCCGCTCGGCCTGCATCCTCGGGCAGAAGCCTGTCTGCGTGTCCGCGGCTGTAGCCACAGTGCCTGGGACCCGTGCATGGACTGAATGGGCTCCACTTCGTGGAAGAGGAGCCCACGGTGGGAGGGGCCCGTGCGGGGCCGGGCCGGGCCGGTCATCCCCCGGCTCCCAGCAGCGGGCAGGTCTCCCTCTGGAGCTCCCCTCGGGAGAGCAGCTGACCCGTGAGGCCAACACAGAAGCCCTCAGCTCCCTCCAGCCCCTAACTCCCCACACGGGCATGCACAGAGACACACGGACACCGGGTCGTGGGGACCCACACCACCAGGAGGTCCGGTTCAGACTGGTTTCGGCCCCATTGAGAGTGGGCACCTGTGGCCCAGCCCGGCCACCTCCGTGCAGCGTGGGGTTAACAGGAGGCTTAGCTGCTGAGGGCGGGGAGGGCTGAGGCGGGTGCATGGTGGCTGCAGCTGGGACGGGGACCCCAGCGGACTTCAGTCTCCTGGCGAGCACCTGGCTCAGACCCATCGTGAGCACCAGGGGCCACAGCCTGAGACCCCAAACTTGAGGCTGGGTTCGAGTCCCCCAGCCAGAGTGGGTGCTTCTCCCTGGGGTGCCTGTAGCCCACAGCGGGCACCCAGATTGGATCTGAGGCAGGAGAGGGGGTTCTGAGCCCAGGAGCCTCACCACTCTCTCTCCATCAGGATGTGAGGAGCAGGCCCAGGATGGCGTGTCCACCAAGACGGCACCCTGAGCCCTGCCTGGGGTAGGGGGCCTGGGGCCTCACCTGCACTCTGCACAGCTGGTACCGCTTGGAAGTGCCCGTGCAGGTCCTGTTCCCGGCACCTGTGACAGACGTCCTCCTGGTGCGAGGACGTGGGCTCTGAGCTCGGGCCAGGAGGGGCCAGCTGCAGTCCGGACCCTGCTCCTGCTCCGGGGTGACCTCTGGGCTGCCCCCCAACCCCGAGCCCCCTCCAACTCCTCTGACCACCACCCGCCCACCCACCACGCCATCGGAGCCCTCCTGCCGGCTCCAGAGTCCAGGTAGTTTGAGGATGTTTCTTAGCCCTTTTCTCCCGGAGGGACGAGATCCCGCTTGTCTCCATGTCCCCGGCACACAGCACAGGGTCTTGGGGCACAAAATTAGTAACAATACAACCTCTGCCATGGGCCAGGCCCTGTGCCGAATGGCCACACAGCGTCTCTTGCATTCTCAGAAATGTCAGGTGGGCTCTAGCATGATCTGCATTCCAGAGATAAGGAAACAGATGTCCAGAGAGGTGAAGTGACTGGCCCGAGGTCACACAGCTAGGAAGTAGCAGGGGGAAGATTTGAACCCACATCTGGCCAACGGTAACCGCTGCACCGTACGATTTCCTCATGTTTATTCAACTCAGGTCTTCAGAAGCGAAGGCCAGGGAGGGCCTGACCCCTCACTGAATGAGCCTCGGAAATGGATCCCTCTCTGCCCAGCGTCCTAGAGCAGGATGGACCCCAGGAGACCCCTGCCTGGAACCCCGCAGGAGCGACGTTCCCCGCCTCATCAGCCGCTGCCCTGGGTGGAAGGCCGTGCACCTCCCAGGCCTTCCTTCCGTGTCCAGGCGGCCCCACTCTCACGCCAGGCCCGCGGGGCCGCACGCTCAACCCCGCACCTCTGCTGCAGGCAGTGCCGCTCCTGCGACGTCACGCCGGCCCCACAGCTGCGGGAGCACGCGGTCCACTTGGTCCACTCTCCCCACCAGGAGGCCGTGGCGTCGGCGCCCGCCTCCAGGCTGTTGGATGTTGGGCTGTTGTCCTGGGTGAGAGGCCCCACGGCGGTTAGAAGGAGGCTGGAGCACCTGGCCGGACGGGCCTGCCGTCCCCGTGCCCTGCACAGGAGGACAGAGCCCCCTGGGTGGGTTGCTCCAAGCCCGGCTCAGATCTCCAGCGTGGCCTCTGAGGGGGCTCCCACGGAGCTGTGGGCCTCAGGTCCTGCCTGACCCCGAGCTCTGGGACGTCCTGAGAGCCGGGTGGGATCCTGAGGCCAAACCTGACGGCCCTTTCTTCCCCCGATCAGCCTGCTGCTGGCCTGGGCTCTGCAGGACACACACCCACCCCGTCCACACACCACACTCCGGGCCTTCGCTCAGAAGGGGAGCCCAAGGCCCCTGAGGCCCCTGTCCTGTCAGACTGGCCAGTGGCCAGAAGCCCCTGCTCACGGGCTGGTCTGATTGGCTGAGGGGGCTCTGGGAAGGTGCCCCGGGACCCAGGGACACATGCCCCGCCTCTGTCACCCAGCCCCTCTCCATCAGCCCATCTGGGTGAGAGACCACGTCCCCCACTCACCGTGGCCCCCGTGGATGACGCACCCCCAGCCACAAGTGCCATAGTCAGCAGGGACCAGGCCCAGCGTGAAGGCTGCCATCTGCCATCCATCCTAGGAAGCAAGACCACTGTCACTGCCATGCCAGGCCCAGCTCCTCTTCCAGCTGGTGAGGGTCTGCTTTGGGGAAAAGCTCCGGGCGCCCACCCATTGCTGAGGCCTGAGGTTATCTGGGATCGATTAGTAGTGGCTGCCTGGAGGCCCTGGCAGCAGGGCCCGGTGAGCGATTAGAGATGCCTGCTGCAAGCCTGAGACCCTAGGGTGGTGGTGTGCGTGCTAAGCCTGTACCACCTGATCTGAGGGCATTTGGGGACATCGGCCCTACTTTGCCTCTAAATACCTGAGCTCCCTGAAGAATGCCTGGGGAGAGACCCAGGGCCACCTAGAGACCCAGGCTGCATCCATTGGACGAAGGAGCTGGGGTTCAGTCCTTCACACTGGCCCGCAGAAAGAGCACCTTGGGATGGCTATCTGCCCAGCACTGCCTGGCCGCTGGGAGAATGACCCTCCCACCGGCCATGTGGCGTTGCTGGGGGTCTGTGGATGCCATGGGCTCTGCCAAGCCCTTCCCCCCGAGCCACAGCTCCCCCTGCCCCTGAGGGACAGACAGCATCTGCACCCCTTCTCTCCCGAGAAAAGATGCACAGCCTCCATCTCCAGAGTGCTGGATGGTGGGGGCCCAGGACCACAGGGCTGTCTTCTTCCCGAGAAGTCAGCACCCCTGGCCCAAACACCACTTGACCTCCCTGCCAGGGGTCCCATCAAGGGGTGCCTCCAGCCTCCCAGGCCGTCAGCCTCCCCTCTCTGCCCCTGAAAAAGGAAGAGCCTATGGTGGCCTCTGTCCAGGGTTTATGTCCGCTGCCAAGTGTCACATGCCAGCGGGTCGAAAAAGGATTTCAGAAACCACCCACGCCATCCCCTTATAGCCTGGAACCAGAGAGGGCAGTCATTTTGCCCAAAGCCACCCAGCCAGGTGGTCGACTGTCCCCCAGCCCACAGAGTGAACTGGGGGACTAGTCCCCTGCACCCAGCTAACTCCAGGGAAAGAAGGACAGGAGTCCCCACAAGCCCACGTCTGCCAGCCCTGAAACCAACTCCACATCTGTCCTCCTCCTTCCTCCACCAAACCCTCATTTCCTCACAGCTCAACCTCCTGCAAATTTTCAGGAGGTACCCCAAGGACCCCCCTTGCACCCCAAAAATGAGGGAGGTGAGGGAGCAGTGCACTGTGATCCCCACCTCCCCCCAGTGCCTGCCAGCCACCACCCCACCTGGAGGCTGCCCCTCCCCCACAGGCCTCCATCTGCACCCCCCCACCAGCCTCCCGAGAGCACGGAGCCCCCTCGGCGGTCCCATTGGCTAGCTGGTGCCCCGGCTCCTGCCTGCAGGCTGAAGACAGGTGCTGAGCCGGCCGCACACTTGGTTTTCATTAAGGCTCCCAGACGCCGCTGGCGGCAGGCCAGGCGCGGCTCACGCGGGATCCATCCCTCCCTGGGGTCCAAAAACAGCCACCAGCCAGCAGGAGAGGCTTGCCGCGCAAACGAGGGCTGCAGGCACCCCACGGGCTGGGAGCCGAGGGGCCCCGCCCTCACGGTGCCCGGAGGGTCTGGACCCCTTCGGCGAGCCCTGCTCTTGTTACATAACGGCTCCCCCCCCCCCAGGGGGCCGGGGGATCCTCGGCCCGCCCTTGGGACTGCAGCCCCGGGGGCCCTGGGAGCGCTGCGGCGGGAGGCGGGATGGGTGGAGGTGGCCTACCTGGCCCGAAGCGAGATGGGTCGGCAGGTGGTCCTCCCGGAGCTGGGGCCGAGCGGCGGCGCCAGGTGCGCGCGGGGCAGGGGGAGGCTCGGCGGAGCGCAGAGAGCTGCGGGCGCTGCTTCTCTCCCTTCCTCCTCCTCCCCTCGCCGCCTCCCTCCTCCACTTCAAAGAGCACCCACGAGAGGGGGTTCCCAGGGAGGCGCGCAGCCCAGTGGCGGCTCTGCCGCGCGGCGGCCTTTATAGCTGTCAGGCAGACAGGGAGGAACTCACACTTCCCACCAGGCGGCTCCCCCGCCCGCCGCCGGCCGGCCTGGCGCGCACGTTAACCCGCTCCGCGCCTCTGGAGCCCGGCCAGGCCGGCCCAGCTGCCTGCTGACGGCCGCCGCGGCGGCGAGCGGGGAGGCCGCCTTCCCGGGTCCAGACCTCGCGGCCGCATGTCCAGGAGTCCAGGCGGAGCAGCCGCTGGCCTGGGGGAGCCCCGGGCTTGGTCTGTTGGACGTCTGCCTCCGGAGGGGGCCCAGGCTCGGACGCTCCCCAGAATGGAGTCCGAGACGGATGAGGCATCCAACAGGGCAGGTCCGTTGCACAGATGGAAAGCCTGAGGCTGAGAGGCGAGGCGGCGCTCTGAGCCAGCCTGGGAAAAGCTCTCCCGGGCAGCGGGGGCCTAAGCAGGCGGAGGGGCTGAGGGAGACACAGCAGGGCTCGGCCAAGGGTTCCGGGGGAGAGACACAAGGGCCCAGGGCCTGCTGACCAGACAGCCAGAATGGCCAGAGCCAGCGGAGGGGGAGGCGCAGGCAACTCTGCAGAGGTTCAGCACCAGCTTGGCAGGGCACAGCGGCCCAGCAGGGCCTGAGCCAGCTGGGCAGCCCCTGGCAGGCCGGCGTGGGGCTCCAGGCCTGTGTTCCCGCTGGGTCAGAGCGTGGAGCCGAGCACGGAGCAAGCAGCACGTGCTCAGGGCCCCCCCAGCAGACCCCCAGACTTTGCAAGCTGCACGCGAAGCGAGGCCAGGCACCCAGGCCCACACGGCAGGCTCCCCGGACGCACAGAGGCACCTCCAAACGGTGGGCCATTTCATCCATTCCCCTGCCTCCGCGCTGCAGATGTCGGAGGCTCCCAGTGGTGCCCGGAAAGCCCTCCCCCTGCCTGCATCCTCCCTGCCGGAAGGAACTGGGGCGAGCTCCTTCGGTTGCTTCCTTGGGCGGCTGAGAATCACTCCACCCCTGGGGAAACTCTGCCACCAGCAGGAAAAGTTCTGGCAGAAAGAGAAAAGCTAACGCCTGCTGCCCTGTACCCAGCTCCTCCTCGGTGCCTTCAGCTACGGGGCAGCATCCTCGCTGTCCCCATGCTGCAGACAAAGGCTCTGCGACCACTGAGTGACACCTGAGGTCACACATCCAGTAAGCAGCACATCAGGGACCCCAGAGCCCTGATCAATTGCACCGTCTCCACCTGGCGGGTCCTTCCATCACGTTCATCCTCCACGGAACCCTCTGGGGTGGCGCGGAGTCTTCTCCACCTCGGTTTCCCCCTGGGGCCTCTGGGACGTCCAGCGGCACCAAGACTCGAACCCGGGTCCACGCTGCCCCCTGCGGTTGGCGTGGTGAAGCGCAGGCATGATGGAGCCTGGCATGCTGCACTGGTACACACTCTCCCAGGCACACTGACCCACCGACCCCCTCACGGGCACACACTCACTCTGGGGGCCAGCGCCAGGGCCCAGCATCCCTGGCATGGCCTCCAGCTCTCCCAGCAGCGCTGGCTCCACGTCCAGCCAGCGCCAGGGTGGCTCACGGTTTCCCCAGCCAGCCGACGCAAACACTCCAGCGCCTTCGCTTAGCTCGGCAGGACAGTGCACAGGCCCTGGCACCTCCAGGAGTGGGTGACCCGGACCCGCCACCCATCCACCCCACCTGCTACCTCCAGGAGTCGGCTGGGGCTTCCCCTCCCCGACGGACACCAGCAAGCCCCCAAACTGCAAAGCCATAGGGAGCTGTGACACTGCTGGGTCCACTGGTGGCGGCAGGCTTCAGAGGCAGCCAGTGGGAGACAGGGAGGGGTCTCTGAGGCCCCTGGAGACCCTAGGAATCGGGCCCAGGCAGGAGGCACCCCTAAGACCCCGTCGCATGCCAAGGCCAGAGCTGCTGTCCCTTCCGGAGACCTGGTCAGGGTGGGCCCCCTGGGGGAGGCTTAGAGGCCACGGGGACCCACTCACGGGGTCGCCGCCAGGCCTGGAGGTCAGAACCCAGAGCACATAAGGGGCCTCCAGCCGGCTGCCCAGTGAGTGACCCGAACAGCAGCCCAGGACCACTCGGAAGAGGCCATGCCTGGGCCAGGCTCTGCCGTCACCACGTTGAAGGTCTGATCATGTTATCTTGGAATTCGCGTTCTGGAGGCGACGTGAGATGGGGCTTCTGCTGGAGGACTCCCAGCCCCCTCACCTCTCAGGACTGCCCTCTGCACGCCTGGGGACCCGGGGTCAGCATCTCAGGTGGGACCCCGGGCACTCACCCCAAGACCTGCTGCACCCAAGCAAGCACAACGGTAAGAGTGACTAAAAACGCGCCTGTTGTTCGGGAGGTGTCCCGGAGGAAGGAGAGAGCTCTGTCCTGCTTGTAAACAAGGAGCTCCCCATTTTGCACTGAGCCCCACAGGTCACCCGGGGACACTGGGAATTGCCACCTCCCAACCCCGACAATGCCCGGGGCTCCCTGGAGAAGTCCCTAAAAGAAATGGTTGGAGCCCGCATTTTGTTCCTGTTCCCCCCTCTCTGCAGTCTTTCTCTCACAGCCATCTGGACATGCATAGGCCTCCAGATGCTCTTCTGAGGCCGCCACCTCCAGGAAGCCCGCCAGGAGACCCAGCACGTTGATTTGGCTTCTCACACTGGGTGGCCTCTCCAAGGGCCGCTGCAGGTTCTCCCTGCATCCTCAGCACCTGCCAGGGCCCAGCACCGAGAAGGCAATCAGTACACGGCCGGGTGGATCTGTCTGGCTGCTCCTTGTCCTTCAGGATGAGGGTGAGGTGTCCCCTCTACCATCTGTGCGGTCCCGACAGGGCGCACAGAAGACCCCTGGGATTTGTAGGAGACTGTCTTTCCACCGGCGCTTTCCGGGTGTCCGAGGAGGAGCTCGGAATCAGGAAAACGGGAACAGTTCTTCAGACAGGTGGGGAGAGGCGTGGGAAACGGGGTGGGGGAGGGAGCCAGCTTGGGGAAGGGAAGATAGCTGTGCGGGGGAGGGGCACGGTGGGCCATGGGACGACCGGTGTGGAGGATAGCAACGGACGGCCCAGTGTCCGAAACGGAGCTCAGAAGGACGGGGACCATAGCCAGAGCCCATGTGAGGTGGGTCCTCAGCCATGGCACCCAGAGGCTAACCACCTGGACCCGGAGAGCAGCACACGTCTCCCCTCTCCCTGATGACCTGCTGCCCACCCAGAGCCTCGGGCATCCTGGGCAATGACAGCACAGCCTTCGCCCCTAACAGGGACAGGACCACCGAGGGACTTTGTGGCCAGTCTGGAGGCGGTAGGCCAGGACTGCAGGAAGGCCAGGCCCCAGAGGGGGGCCCAGCAGCCCATCTGCCCCCAGGAGCTCCCTGCCCAGCTTTCTTGACTCTGGGCCCAGGCTGGCCATTCAGAAAAACCCTCCCCCACAGAGCCCTGGGGGTCAGCAGGCTGGAGGCTGGACCACAAAACAGAGTTCTCTCCCTCCCTCTTTCTGAGCAGCGGCTTTTATCTATTAGGGAAAAAAAGCCAAGTCTTCCAGTTCAAAGGGGGGACTTGTGGGGGTTAAGCCTCTTTGCTCTCAAAATCCGTAAGAGAGAGGCCCCTTTGTCCCCAGATCAGGAGCAAGGACAGGCCCTGGGAAGCCGTGGCATGGCCAGGAAGTGAGCGCCAGTGACAGACCGCGGTGGGACAAGGGGCAGGGGGGCAGAGCTGGTGGGGGCTGTGTCCTTAAGCGCCTGGATTTCCCTGCCTGCCCAGGTGCTCAGGCCAAGCGCAGGGGAAGAGGGTCAGCCCCTGCAGGGACGGCGGATGTTGGTACCTACCCAGCAGCCCCTCCGCTGCCACAGGGCCTGTGCCCGAGGAAGACCGGGTGCCCAGGAGCCTGGTCCCCTCTCGGCTTCACTCTCCCCTCTGCGCAGAGAGGTGGGCTCGGTGAACAGCAGCACAGTGGCAGCAGTAGGAGAGCAGGGGAGAGCCCGGCTCTGCGATGCAAGCAAGCCTGGCTTCCCTCCCAGCCCCACGCCCAGCTCCTGGTCCTTCAGGCGGCCATCGCTCCGGGAATGGATGGCAAGGCCCACCTTTCAGGGGCTAATTGCCCCGGGCTCCCCAGGTTTGCTTTATTCCAGACACACCGCGCTTCCTGGGCCGGCCCCTCTCACGGCTCCATGCGCCCGCCGGCGCTCGCAGCCACCCTATGAGACAGACACAGGGAGCCCCACTTTGCAGATGAGGGGATGGGCTCACGAGGGCCAAGGACTCGCCAGGGACCCCACGCTGGGGAGGGGCAGAGCCCTCGCCCGGCTCAGGCAGGTGTTCAGGAGCCGGGGGTAGCCTGAGATGCCACTTTTCAGCCATTAGCTGAAGACACACGAATGTTGTCACAGAGGCCACAGATGGTTCTCTGGCCATGGGACCCCAAGGGAGAAGTCAGGAGCATCAGTATCCAGCCCCCCTCCCACCAGGTACAGGGGCCAAGGCGCGAGGGCTGCTGTGCTCTGGTCTGACCTGGAGCTGTGGGTCGGGTGTTCAAAACTTGGAGGCTGCGAAGCAGCAGCTGGCCCTGCTATCCTGGGCCACTGAGCAGACAGACAGCTGTCCGGGAGGCGGGAGCTGTGTGGCATTCCAGGCATTTCAGCACCTCTATAAAACCGGCCTGCTCCTGGCCGGCCAGGGGAGGGGGGCGAGGGAAGGGGTGGGCAGGGAAGTCAGCTCCCCCTCCCGCTCCCCAGGCTGGGGCTGTCCTGCCAGGGCCACCCCCGACCCCCAGGAACCGGCCCCTCCCGGGTGTCATTGGGACCAGCGCCATCTGCTGGGAGAGGAGAGATGCCGCCTGGGGCTGGGAGGGGCGGCCAGGGCGGCCTGCGAGGCTGGCCAGCGCAGGGGGTCCTGCGCTAGGAGCACGTGCCAGGAACCCATCTCCACGCCCCTCGGGGCCTCAGTGCCCCCCTCCATAAAATGGACAGAGAGACGTCTATCCCCTGTGCAGCTGCTGACAGGGCCCAAAGGGACAAAGTGGAAGAGCGCTTGGCACAGGCTGGCACCGAGTGGATATCTGTGTGCACAAGTGGTTTTCAAGACACTCGGGTGTGGTGGGGGTTAGAAGGGAGAGGCCACACCCCACCAGGCCAAGGGCTATAATACCGCCAGGGCGTCCTGGCCCAAGGAGGGAGGGCGGGCTGCCTGGGGGGTCTGGTTTGGCCCAAGCACCAGCAGGTGAGGGGTGCGGGGTGGGGAGTGCTGGAGGCGGGCTGGCAGGCGGAGGCCACCGGAGGCGGGAAGGCTCGGGGACGCCAGCGCACGTCTCTGCTGGCTCAGAGCCCGCCCGGCCTGATCCTGTCCCCCCCAGCCCTGTACCTCCAGAGGCAGCAACACCCCCAAAGCAACTAGCCTGTTTCTCCTCTGCCTCCCCGCTCCCAGCTTCTCGGGCCAATGGCTTCCCTGGCTGCAGTGAGAACCGAGGGTCATTTCAGTCCTGTTCAGAGCTGGACGCCTTCCCCTGAGCCAGCTGGTCTGTCTCCAGGCGGCCAGGTCTGGGACGGGAGCCACACGCAGGCTGTACCCCCACCTCCAGCCTGCACTCCACCCCCGGCCTCAGAGGGCCGCTCGAGTTCCAGCCTTTCTGCAGGGGGCTCCTCGGGCGGCCCCCCGGCCTGGCCACCTGTCTCCAGGCTTTGGGGCAGCCCCTCCTCGGCCCCCCTCCTCCTTAATTGCTATCACACATGTGTGCCTCCTCTCCTGTCTTCCCTGTCACCCCTCCCCCTTTTCCCTTCCCCAAGCTTGCAGCCCTGGCCCTGGGAGTTTACGGCTGCGCGCACACACACACACACACACACACACACACACACACACAAAACCAACTGTGGAATGTTTGCCTGCTCCTGAGTGGGGTTTATGGCTCCAAAGAGTTCTCTCCTAGCACCTGATATCAAGTCCATTTCCTCAATATACAATCTCCACTCCTCCTGGAAGCTGGGGCTGGGGACCCAAGGGGCTGGGGCTGGGCAGGAGCTGAAAAGGAGAGGTGGGCTGGTATGGCCAGGGCGCCTGCGACCAGCTGGCAGGGGGTCGCCTGCCTCTTTCCCGAAGCCGCACACACAGCAGGATCTGGTTTTCCCATTTGGAGAGGGACTGGGGCTCCCGACGCCAGACCGAAGTGCGCCACGGCCACGCCTCCTGCACGCTCATTCATTCTTTAACAAAGTCATTCATTCAGCCAGTGTCTGCAGAATGCCCCCCACGTGCCAGGCTCTGGCCCTGGGTATGGGCAGCGAGCCGGCCAGCCAAGCGGAGGGCACATCACCCAAGCAGCCCCAGGCCCAAGGCACCGCAGAGATGCGGGGACAGGAATGGGGGGCGTATTGGGGCCCAGGGCAGAGCCACAGGTGTCAGAGGAGGAGACTGTGTGTTCTTTGAAGAGGAGGCGGGGAGGCTGGGCTGTGCAGTGTGCAGGGGGCCGGGCAGGGATGGGCAGTGGTCTCCCCGAGAGCTTGGGCATCACACTGAGAGCTGTGGGTACCTCGGAAGGCGCTTGGGCAGAAGAACGAGGCGCCCAAATATACAGAGTAGGACCTTTCACTGCAGACAGCAGAGTTGGGCTCTGGCCAACACTGGACAAAAAAGAGAGTTCTGGAAAGGTGTGAGGGGGGTTCCGCACCAAAGGAAGGTAGAGCAGCGGGCCCAGGGCGGGAACAAGCCAGCAGCCTCGCCTTGAGGCTCCGACAGGCATGGGCGGCCCTTGCTGTTGCTCCAGATCCCAAATGCCAGAGCAGAAGTCCGGCCTAGCCGTACAGTGGACGACCTCCCCACGGAGACCAAAAGGACAAGCCACTTGTCACAATGTGGGCGTATCTCAGGAACATTCCAGGGCAGGGAAAGAAGCCGGCCCCTAAAGGATGCAGAGCACATGAGTCCGTGTCTGCTGTACAAGTAAAGTCAGGTACGAGAACCACGAACCATGAACCATGAACCATGGCTGCCTCTGCTGGGGGCTCGCGGCCAAGGGCACGGGGCACCCCCAGGAGAGATCACAGAGCATGCGTCAAAAACTCATCTGACCATGGAGTTCCCATCATGGCTCAGCTGTTAATGAACCCAACTGGCATCCATGAGGATGTGGGCTCCATCCCTGGCCTCACTCAGTGGTGCAGGCCGTGAGCTGTGGTGTAGGTCACAGACGCGGCTCGGACCCTGCCTTTGCTGTGGCTGTGGTGTAGGCCGGCGGCCACAGTTCCGATGAGACCCCTCGCCTGGGAACCTCCATGTGCCACAGGTGCAGCCCTAAAAGACAAAAAAAGACGAGACAAGACAAGAAAAAAGAAAAGAAAGAGCTCATCCCACCGTACGTTTTAAATCCGTGCCTTTTATCGTGGGCGGCATCATTCGATCACGATGAAAAACACAACGGGAGAAATGCTGTTCTTTTACTGACAGCAAATCAAGGGATGAACTCATGAAGCCAGCAATGATTCCGTCAGTCCCTGTAGGGAGAGAGGGTCGCCTGCGTAGCTCATACGCTCGGCCCATCCCTTGGCCAGAGGATGATGGCGGGGGGAGCATCCTGCCAGGCTGCTCCCTCGAGAGCTGTTCAGCAAGAGAAGGAATGTCTCCAAGGCCAAGGAAGGCCGAGAGCACCAGCATCCGCCTTGCCTTGGGGACACTGATAGAGGTGGTCCTGGCTTGCGTCCTTCAGGTTCAAAGCTCTGTGACCGCAGAGAAAAGACAGTGAGTTTCGCGTGTTCAGGCACCAAGGAAGCCTGCTTGGAGCAGGAGCAGGTGAGCGGGAAGGGCATGGGCGCTGGTAGGGTGGCTTCTTCTAGTGACTGGAACGGGCTCAGCCTTGGCCTCTCTCTCGCCCCCACCCCCGGGCCCTGTGCACACGTGACTCCAGCAGCAGGGTCTGCTTTCCTCTCGTGTCCTGGGCTCCTGAGCGCCCTGGAGAGGGGCGAGGATGGAGAGTGGCTGAACATCAGGGGTGCGGATGGGGACTTGGCTCCATCGAAGCTGTAGCCTCCAAAAAGTGGGGACTCCTTGAATCAACTGCTCTGATCACTCCAAAACAAAGGAGAGAGAGCTGGTGAGGCAAGGGCCGACCACATGCGGGATCAGCTGTTGGCCCTCCCCCCGGGCAGTGGACATGTGCACTCCCCTCCCCGCCTCGCAGGTTATTTAAACCGCAGCTGCCATCGGAGCCCCCGCTGGCAGGAGCGACCCTTCTCCCTGCCTTCTCCCTGCCCTGGGGACCCGGGAGGCCCGCACCCTCCCTTCCTCCCCAGCCCATGGGGACCGTCATGGCCAAACTGCTGCTGCCCACGCTGAGCAGCCTGGCCTTCCTCCCCACGGTCAGCGTCGCTGCCAAGCGGCGGTTCCACATGGAGGCCATGGTCTATCTCTTCACCACGTTCTTCGTGGCGGTAAGTCCGGGGGCCGGGCGAGGACCCGGCCGGGCCCCCCTCCGGGGCCGGAGGGCAGGGGCCGTCTTTCCCCCACTTCCCTGCGTTGGGTGATGCAGAGCAGGGACGGGAAGGAGAAAGAAAGGGCCCAGAGACAAGGAGAGGGGGTGGGGGGACCCCCTGGGCCTCCCTGGACCTCAGTGTCCCCAGCGGTACTGGCACGTTTCTCTGGGCTGGACCAAACCCCCGAGGCTGCTCACGGCTCCGGCTCCCCTCTCCCACCCGCCCTCCCGATACAGGCCCGGAGGGGGCTCGCAGGGTGGAGGGCACGTGTGGGGCCGGTGAGTCTGGTTCCAGGATTCTGGAGCTGGCCTCGGACTCTGGGTCCTTCTCTCTCTTTCTATTTTTATGTCTGTGGCTCTCGCTCGCTCACTCGCTCTCTGCCTCCCGCCTCCCTCCGTGGCTCCCTTTCCCTCTGTGTTTCTCTGACTGGTTTTCTCTGTGTCTGTTTTCTTGTTTCCCTTTCTCTCGGTCTGTGTCTGGTTCTCTTGATTTCTGGACCAATATCCCCATAGAATTTACCCTCTTCCTAAATCTCTTGGTCTCTCTCTCTCTAGCTTTGCTCCCTTTCCCTCCGCGAGCCTCCCCGGATCTGTCTATCCACCTCTGCGGCTTCGGTCTGTCTGTCTGTCTGTCTAGCTACCTTCCCATGCACTAACCAGTCACCTGCACGTCTGTATCTTACTAATCACCTCTTCTCCTGCCTGGTCAACCAGCCAGGCAGCCATCATCTCTCCACGGGTCGGTGCCTTCCTGCCTCCTGTCACCGTCCCTCTGAGGCTCCTCCCCCTCCCCCTCACCGCTGGACCCCGAGAGGGCCCCCCTCTCTTTCTCCATCTTCTCTGCGGGTCCAAGGAGCAAGGGCGGGGGACGGGAGCCAGGGCCCTGTCCTCTGAGCCCGTGTTAGACCCTGCCCTGGGAACCACAGTCACCACCAGGCCAGGCCCTCCTGCCGGGCTGAGCTGGCCCCACAGCTGCCTCCGCAGCCCACCCAGCCCTGCCCCGCCCAGCCAGAGCAGCAGGGGCAGCTGCCTCCTGTGACAAATGTCCCCTGGCCTCCAAGACACACCCGGCCCTTTTCTCCCAGAGCCCCCATGGCCAGTTCTGAGCCCCACATGGCGTCTTCTGTGTTCCAGCAGGACCGTGCTGTGACAATTGTAGTTTCTGTGCTGGACGCCCATGCTGTGTGCTTTGTCACGTGAGGTCCCCTAGCCCACCCCACAGAGTGGATGATCTTGTCCCCACTGGACAGAAGGCCATGCCCACTCCCTGGAACCATCAGCCACTTGTCTGAGCTCACGGGCCAGAGCCTGCTAGGTCAGCCTCCAGGGGCTCTGCTCTCTCCTGCCAGGCCCTTGGCCCCGCTGCCTCCTCAGCCAGTACCACCAGGCCTCATCAGTTGGAAAAGGAAGGGACACCTCGCAGGCAGAGAGGCCGCGTGTCCACAGCTACCCGGCCCTTCTCCTTGGCAGGTGGTCCCCCTGAATCTCACCTCCCCCACCTGTCCAGCAGAGGTGAACCCTGGCCCTCCTGGGCAAGCTCTCCTCCAAACCTCTATAAACACTGCCTCCTCGACCCTGCATTCACAGGCAAACTTGCTGAGCACCATCTGTGAGTCAGCTCTTCCCTGGGAACTGGGGTGACCGCTGGCACAAGGCAGATGGGGGGCAGGGCCCAGCGTCCAGCATCTCTCAGGGTTAAGCCTTTAATCACATGCGGGGATCTGTGCTACATAAGAGGCACAGGGGTCAGAGTCGGCAGATGGTGGGGCTCAGGTGGGGGTCAGGAGATGGAGTTCTGGAAGGAGGAGGAGGGCAGAAGAACATCTATGTCACTCACAGGGCCTGGTTCTGCCTGCCAGAGCCATGGGGCGCAAGTGCTTTCCTCCCTCTATTCCGGAAGTGTGAGCACCTTGATCAGGCCCTACCTGAAGCTTCTTTTTCCTGCACTAAATAGTCATATTCAACTGCCTGGTTCCCCTCTTCTAACCTCGTCTTTACCAGTGTCACGTCAAAGGGTGCAGCATCCAAAGCTCAACACAGTTCCCTAGGTGGGTCCGACCAGACAAAGGGGAGCAGTGCCGTCTCCTCCCCTGTTCTGGACACTCTACCTCTATTAATACTGCCTAGGTGCACCTTAGCTTTAGGTAAGGTAAAGTTGCAGTCGGGAGAAGCTCTAAATTGACCTCAACTTGCTCTGCTCACCAGGTGGCCCAGGGCTCCTGCTCTCCCACCCCCCACCTCCACCCCCACACCCGTAGCATCTCTGGCACCTCCAGAGGCGGCTGCTCTCCTGCACGCCTCCTCATCCTGCTGAGCTGGGCTAACCAAGAGTTGATTGTGCTGGTCCCCAAGCTTGTTTATGCCCTTGAACTTGTCAAAATAATTACCTCATGTAATTAAATATTACTTAAAATGATGAAATGCGTAAGCAAAAGGAGAGGGTTATTTTCTGTGAGAAATAAGTTGACTGCTTTGAAAAATACAGGCATTTTGCTTTAAAAATAGCTATTCAGTTAGGTATGGGGGAGAACCGGAGGAGTTGGGGGGAAGGAGGCCTGAGATGAAGATGCCAGGTCCAGCACCAGCACCGGGATCTCTGCCATCTTCCCGTGTAGAGAAATGGGAACTGAGAGCTGCAGGCCAGTGGTTCTCAAAGTAGGTTCCCTCTGGCAGCATCCACCTCAGCCCCAGAGCCTCTTACAAAAGCAAATCTCTGACCCCAACCCAGACCTGCACAGGGGGAGCTCGAAGGGCGGGCTCAGCACGTGCGTCTTGGGTGAGAAGTCCCCATGGGCCTGGGCGGAGCCAACGGGCACCCAAGGGGAAAGGCTTGGCCTCGGCAGACCCAGGGGTTGAGGGGATGTGTGGATCCGTTTGTGGGGTCCCCACTTTGGTAGGCTCTGTCCACAGGACCCTATGGGCAAACGGTGCACGGCACCCCCCGCCACCTTTTTTAAATGGAAAAACCAAGCCACTGGGCCACTCAGTGACTTGCCTGAGGTCCCGCAGCCAGCAGGTGCACTGGCTCACGGGCAGTGGCTCAGGGCCCAGCCCTGGCCCTGGGGCCCCGGTGCGCTCCTGGCCCCCTGACTGACTCACCGTCTGTGGGTTTCCTGGCAGTTTTACCACGCCTGCCACGGGCCGGGCCTGGCCATGATCTGCTTTCTGCGCCTTGACATCCTGGAGTATTTCAGCGTCTACGGAACCGCCCTGAGCATGTGGGTCTCGCTGATGGGTGAGTGCACCCCCCTCCCCACCTGTGCGCCCAGCCCTGCGCACAGGGTCCGGCTCCCCCGCTGCCTGCCGTCTCCTCAGCCAAAGCCAGGGACGGTCCCCGGACCCCTCGTCTCTGAGAACACCCCTCCTTACCTGGGGCTCTGGGCAATGCCTCGGCTATGGAAATACATGCAGCCTGGACTCCCATCTTTCATAAGCTTTTCAAATTGCTCACTTAGGGAGTTCCCATGGTGGCGCAGCAGAAACGAGTCCGACTAGGAACCATGGAGTTGCAGGTTCGATCCCTAGCCTTGCTCAGTGGGTTGAGGATCCAGCATTGCCGTGAGCTGTGGTGTAATTGCAGACATGGCTCAGATCCTGCATTGCTGTGGCTGTGGTGTAGGCCGGCAGCTGTGGCTCCAATTGGATCCCTCGCCTGGGAACCTCCGTATGCCACAGGTGTGGCCCTAAAAGGACAAAAGACAAAAAAATAAAATAATTAAAACATAAAATAAAATTGCTCACTTAGTAAACCCACTGCTCAGAGTGCAGGGTCCCCCCCGAAGCCCCCCAAGACTGTTCCTAAGAGTTACACAAACACTCACACACAGTTTCCAGCTCCATTTTTTTATGTAAATGGGATCATTCAAAAGTACGTTGTTCTGCAACCGTTTTTGTTTTTGATTTTGTTTTTTGGTCTTCTGTCTTTTTAGGGCCACACCCAGGGCATGTGGAGGCTCTGAGGCTAAGGGTCGAATAGGAGCTGTAGCCGCCGACCTACCCCACAGCCACAGCAACACCAGGTTGGAGCCACGTCTGTGACCTCCACCACAGCTCACGGCAGCACCGGATCCTTAACCCACTGAGCAAGGCCAGGGATTGAGCCTGGGTCCTCATGGATCCTAGTCAGGTTCGTTAACCGCTGAGCCACGATGGGAACCCCTATTCTGCAACTTTCTTCCTCCTACGTGCACCTGGGGTGGTGTCAGGACACTTGGTCTGTGTGCAGGCCTGTAAGGACCCAGGCCTCTCCCCTCCCTCACCCACGGTCTTTGTGTCTGCATCTGAGTGGTCCTCCCGGAGAGACTCGTTCTTGGTCACAAGCACATTGGCCTGGGTGTTAGGCCATCTTCCGGAGTTCCCGCTGTGGCTCCGCGGTAGTGAGCCCAACTCGCATCCATGAGGATGCAAGTTTGATCCCTGGTCCTGCTCGGTGGGTTAAGGACCAGGCATTGCCCTGAGCTGCAGCACAGGTCACAGACGCGGCTCAGATCTCGCGTTGCTGTGGTCGAGGTGTAGGCCCGCAGCTCCGATTAGACCCCTAGGGTGAGCGCTTCCATATACCGTGGGTGCAGCCCTAAAAAGAAAACATTTTTAAATTATTTTCAGGATAAATAAAATAGACTAGCTTCCTGCCGCCCTCACCCCAGCCGCTCTGCCTGCCGGAAGGCAGCCAACCGCCTATGCTTTAAAACCGTCTGCAGGGACTTCTAGCAGGTTACAAACCCCACTAGTATCCATGAGGTCGTGGGTTCGATCCCTGGCCTCGCTCAGTGGGTTAAGGATCCGGCATTGCCCTGAGCTGTGGTGTAGGTCGCAGACACAGCTCAGATCACACGTTGCTGTGGCAGTGACATAGGCCAGCAGCTGCAGCTCTGATTCGACCCCTAGCCTGGGGACCTCCGTATGCCTCAGGTGTGGCCCTAAAAAGCAGGGAAAAAAAAAAAAAAAAACCTATCTGTGATTCAGACCTTGGGGGACCAGGCTGGACCCTGGAGTCTCCCTGGCTGAGGGCACACGCCACACCCCGCTGCCTAACGGGGGGCCTCCTGGGGAGCAGTGGAGGGAGGGGTGGCCTCGGGAAGCCCCTCACTCACCCGCTCTCTCCTGGCAGCGCTGGCTGACTTCGACGAGCCCAAGAGGTCGACTTTCGTGATGTTTGGCGTCCTGACCATCGCCGTGCGGATCTACCACGACCGCTGGGGCTACGGGGTGTACTCGGGCCCCATCGGCACGGCCGCCCTCATCATCGCGGCCAAGTGGGTGGGTACCATCCCGAGCGAGCCCGCCCGCGGGGGGCACCCTCCCCCAGCGACGACTCCTCCCCGGGGAGTCCCCCCCACCCCCGCCTCGGGGGTTGGCAGGCTGGACACATGGCCTCTGCCAACCCACAGAAAATGACTCTCGGGCGCCCAGCCACACAGACCCAGTTTGTACCGTGGCTGCTCCCGCTAACCCAAGCCAACCCCTCCGCCTCAGTTTCCATAGCTATAGAGTGGGTATTACAGATTAATTGAAAGAATGCATCGTAAGGGTTAGTACAGGTTTAAAAAAAAAAAAAAAAAAAGGAGTTCCTGCTATGGCGCTGTGGGTTAAGAACCTGATGGCGACAGCTTGGGTTGCTGCAGAGGTGTGGGTTCGATCCCTGGCCCAGGGCAGTGGGTTAAAGGATCCCACATAGCCGCAGCTGCAGCAGAGGTCACAGCTGCAGCTCGGATTCAACCCCTGGCCTGGGAACATCCATATGCTCTGGGTGAGGCCATTTAAAAAAAAAAAAAAAAAAGGCCTGACACAGAACTTAGCTTCTGAGGTGCCCAAAAAATAGGAGCTATTATTATTGTGGTGGTGGTTATTGACGATAATGGCTGGTTTGGATACGCCATATCAATCGGAAGTGGCCTGGGGTATCTGGGAAGACTTCCTGGAGGGGGTGAACACCGAGCTTGGTTCACATGAGGAGGGAGGAAGGGACATGAGGCCGACAGGAAGCCGGAACTGCCCGTGAGCATGGACGCAGCCTGAGCAGGAGTTTCCAACACAGCTGGCCCTTGGCCGGGCACCCAGGGGCCTTTCGCATGTGGTCCTCGGGCCTCCCTGGACCCTCTGTTGTGCCAAGGCCCTCCTGGCTTTAGGGACTGCAACCCCCTCAAACCTGCCCCAGTGAAAAGGAATACTCAGCAGGATGGAGGCCCTGCTGGGCACCTCCTGGGAAGGAGCAGAGCCTTGCAGGGACCAGAAAGACCAGGAGAGCGGGCAGCTCTCGGGGGAGGGAGGGTGGGCTGGGCAGGTGGTGCAAAATGGGCCCACCAAGCCACTGCCTTGGGGCGGGGGGGGTGGTGGTGGCGGGGGGCGGAACAAAGCTCTGGGGGCCGAGCTTTCCAAACGCCCCCGCTGGTCTCGGCCCCGAGGGCGGAGGGCCGGGTCTGCCCTTTGGTGAGGGAAGAAGCCAGGCTCACGCGGTCAGCCACCTCCCAAGAAGTCACGGCAGGACAAGCGCAAGGCCAGACCCCAGCTCCCTGCAGAGGCACAGAGGGAAGGAGCGGCTTTCTCACCGCATCTTGGGGAAGCCGGGCTCGCCCTGCGCTGACCCGGGAGGCCCCTCGGAGGGGAGAGGAAGTGTGCTGGGGTCTGACTTGTCCGGGCCCCCAGGAAGAGCCATGTTAATGAACATTCTGGAATGCGTAAACACAGAGCGCTCTGATAACGCCCCCCCTCCCTGGCAGGAAGTGGGACAAAGACTCCTCCTTCTGCCCTGGAGACTGCTCCTCCAGCAGAGCTTGGCCAGTCCGAGCTGGGCCTGGATTCTCATTAGCCAGGATAAGCAGCCACTTGCCAGGGTCCCCACAAAGCCCCGCAGGAACCAGGAGGGCCGCCTGGCTCCCTGCTGCCGGGGCTCAAATTGTGTTTTCTAGGCCATTTCATGCGGAGTTTATTTTGGATGTTTAAGGGCAGCTGTTTCCTGGAATGAGGGTGGATTTTTCTCCCGGAGGCTCTTCCCTGTAGGAGCCGGGCCTGGGAGCAACAGCTCTCAGGGGAGGAGCTGGGAGGAGATGGGTGATGGGGGCTGCGGGGCAGGGCCAGGCCAGGGCGCCACCTGGGCTGGTGCCTGGTGTCCAAAGGGGCAGGGCTGGCCGGAGGGGGGCTTCTGGGCCTCGGCCGCCTGCACACAGGGTCGCACACTCTGGCTGTACCCACGCTCCACCCTCGCCACTGAAGGTCCCGATTCCTGTGTGATGGGCTTGTCAGGCAGGGTGAGGGGAGGTGAAGGTGGGCGCAGCAGCCCCACCCACCCGCCAGGAGCATCCACCATCCAGGTGCATGCGCCATGGACCTTGATGAAACGCAAACCACCCCGCACGCTGAAACACCCTGGCCCCTCAGGTTTGGGTTTTCAGGATGTGCACCCCAATTTTCATCCTTTCAGTGAACCTGAGCTTTTAAAAAATTCCTACTTGGGTCTTACTGTAGCGTCAACATCTGAGGAATGGCAGGGTTAACATGCTGGTCACGTGTGTCTAATAAGTTCTATAAGAAGTGCGTTGAGAAGTTCCCATCGTGGCGCAGTGGTTGACGAATCCGACTAGGAACCATGAGGTTGCGGGTTCGACCCCTGGCCTCGCTCAGTGGGTTAAGGAGCCGGCGTTGCTGTGAGCGGTGGTGTAGGTCGCAGACGCAGCTCGGATCCCGCGTTGCTGTGGCTCTGGCGTAGGCCGGTGGCTACAGCTCCGATTGGACCCCTATACTGGGAGAATCCGTATGCCACGGGAGCGGCCCCAGAAAAGGCAAAAAGACAAAAAAAAAAAAGTGCATGGACTCAAAGCCACTGGAGTCTCGCAGGGACGGCCACACGCCCCCTCCACGCCAGGGTCCCTCCCCCGCCAGCTCCCACACCGCCAATACCCCTTTGCTATAAATAACCACGTGTCTGGCCCCCAGGCCCCCCTCTGGCTGGAAATGTGCAAGTGTGTCCTTGCTTCACGCCAAGAGGCAGGCGGGCAGGGGGTCCTTGAGGACCAGGCGGGGGTCTCCCGGGATTCTGCAGCTGTAGGGCCGGATGCGTCAGCGCATCTCCCACCTGAGGGTGCCCAGGGCGCCAGTGCAGGGGGGCCAGCTCCCCAGCCGGCTCAGGACACTGTCCCCTCCCCCGCAGCTGCAGCAGATGAAGGACCAACGGCGACTGTATCCAGACAAGAGCGTGTACACACAGCAGATAGGCCCCGGCCTCTGCTTCGGGGCGCTGGCCCTCATGCTGCGCTTTTTCTTCGAGGTACCCTGGGGGGGGAGGGGGGAACAGCCCACCCGCAAGGGCTCCTGCCGCTCCAGCCCGCTGGGATGGGGGCTGACCGGGGGGCGCCCTCAGGAGGGTCGTCTCTCCTATTCCGCCTCCCTCTAACCCCGGCCCTTCCCCAGCACCATGGGCAGCCCCGTGAGGAGCTGGGGGATACAGAGCTTGCATCTGAGATGCGGGGCACATCCTAAGGGGCCTGGGGCCTGAGTCACACCCAGAGGCGAGGAAGGGAGGGAAAGGGGGGAGGGTGCCGCTCCAGCCCGTTGCCCGAGGTCCGGTGAGCTGGCACAGACCTTCTGTGTCCTGGGAGTTTGCTGGGCCTTGGGCAATGCCCCGGGGCCCTTCCGTGCCCTGCCAGAGTGAAAGATCACAGAGGGCAGGTCAGCGGGGGAACCTCCCCGGCCGGACTCCAGAGGACAGCAAGGGGCAGCGAGGAGCCCGCTGTAACCTCAGGGGCCATGTCAGGCCAGGCCCGCAGCCGGGCGGATCCGAGGGCCGGTGGGGAGGTGGGGGGCTGCTGGAGAAGAGATGGACTTGGGGGTGGGGGGTGGCTGAGGTCTCGCTCTCTGAGATCGGCCCTCTGCTCCTGCAGGAGTGGGATTATACCTACGTCCACAGCTTCTACCACTGCGCCCTGGCCATGTCCTTCGTCCTGCTGCTGCCCAAGGCCAACAAGAAGGCTGGAAGCGCAGGGCCGCCCGCCAAGCTGGACTGCTCCACCCTCTGCTGTGCTTGTATCTGACCGCGTGGCCCAAAGCTCCCAGCCCCCCCCCCCCCCCCCCCGCCCTGCCTGGTCCTTCCGGACTGGAGAAACGCCCCTTCTCAGAGCCTGCGGGCTCTCTGGGATCTGCGGAGCATCCCGCCAAGTGCTTTTTAAGAACCCACTTCTTCTGTGTCCCCCGGGTGCCAAGGAGGGTGCTGGAAAGAAATGAACATCCTGACGGACGGGTGTGTCTGCAGAAGCCCGGAGCCAGACGCTGCCCCCCCTCCACGTCCCCTCCCCACTTCCCCGGACAGCCCAAGCCCCGTCCCAGCCACCAAGGGGCCCTGCCTGCCACCCTGGTCCCACACGCTCCCCACACCCTCTGTTTCCTGCTCTTGACCCATGCCCTCAGGTTCAGCGAGCCAGGGCCAGCAGGGCCACTTGGTCCCTGCCCCAGGCCTGGCTGCCCCTTGGCTGTCCCTCCAGCCAGGTCGCTAAATCAAACCATTTCCACTCACTGCCTGCCCGAACTCTTCTCATTCGTCATTTCATCTAATTCTCAAAATAAGTCGGGAGAAACGGCGTGTTCAAGGCCCAGGGCTGGTGAGCACAGAGCCGGGCCCAGACGGCAACCCACTCTCCCGACCCCCAGTCGGCCACCTCGCTCTGGGTCCAACCCGAGCGCAAGGTCCTTTGAGCTCCGGCCCTGCCCGCGGCTGCCCAGCAGGGGAAGGTGGGCCCAGGTGGAGGGACCTTGAGCAGAGGCCAACGGGCCCCCAGGCCGGCCTCCCGGGGCAGGGCTCGCCGTGTGCTGGAGGGCAGCCTGCTCGCATCCAGGGCCTGTCTGCACCAGCCCCGGGGGCTGGGGGGCCGGAAGCCAGCCGCCCAGACATCACCTCACAAAGCTGAGCCTCCCCAGTGATCCGGGCACATCCGTCGGGCAGGAAGTTACCTACACCTGTCTGGGGCCTGTTTGTGTTTCCAGACGGTGCAGCTACCCACGTCCACGTCCGCCACGGGACGGCCTGCTATTTGTCCTAAAGTCACCTCATCCAAGCCTCGGGGGCTGGGAGACAGCTGGCTGCAGGCCTGGGGACAAGGCGGACCCTCCGGCCAGGCTCCCGTCTGTCTGTCAGCCTCCCTGACGGCCAGGCAGTCCCACATCTTGGGGATCTGGGCACGTGCAGCCTCGTCCCGCCGCAGCCCCTTGGTCCCCACAGCCCCGTTGACAATAGGGTGGCCTTCTTGGCCCTTCACACCCGAGCTCAGGGTCCTCGCCGTGTGCTGGGGGGCTTCAGGGCCAGCCACCCCGACCAGTCCCCACAGGAGGGTGCATTCTGCCTCGATTGGCTTTCTGTCCAGTCGTGGGATGTGAGTGCACATGGCACACACACACACACACACACACACACACACGTGAACACGTGAAGGGGCAGGGTCTGCTGGAGCCAGGGTCTGCTCCTCCGGCCCCGTCCCCCACCTCTGCAAGGGGAGACTCAGCATCACAGCACCAGGCGGACAGGCCAGACTCTGGGGGCCACGTGGGGGGAGCCAGGGGCCATTGCTCCAGAAGCAGCATCTGCAAGGTGGCCGGCCTCCGCCCTCGCCTCCCTCCCCCAACCCTCCCCCTCCAGCCCATTACCTCCCCCAGACCCCTCCCCCCAGCTCCCAGCTCTGCGGCAGCACATGGAAAATTGGAGGCAGCGGGGTGCTCCCGGGCAGGGAGGAGGCAAGGGGCCCGCCGTGCGTGTAAGGGCTGCGCTAACAGGCTGCTCGCTGTGGCCTCGCTGATTTATGAGGCTGTCTGGGAGCCCCGCCAGGTCTGTAAGTCATGGACGCCTGCCTCTCGGGCTCCAGGCCCGACTGCGCCCCCACCCCCACCGAGCAGGGTCGGCCCCCACGGAGACCCCTCTAAGGGCCCGGGTGCGGGTCCTGAGCCCACTCTGCAGATAAGGACACTGAGGCCGGGGATGCTGACAGCTGACCCGTCCCTAGGACATTGGCTGCTGAGTTGGTGGCCGTGCCCCAAGGCTTGCCGGTTGTCCCAGAGGCCTCTTCCTCTGGCTCAGAGGTCCACTGGGGGCCGGGGGGGGAGCGCCCAGGAAGGGGGACAGAAAGGGAGGCAGCCACCCCCAGTGGCCACCCCGACACACCAAGACCAACAAGGACCAGGAGTCATGGCCTTCGGACCCAAGCCCCTCTGAATTCCAGTGTCATCCAGCCCTGGTGTCCTCATGTCCCTGGCCTCTGAGAATCAGGTCACGATGTCCTGATGTCCCTCTGAGGCCTGCCCAGGCCACCTCACCTCCAGACAGGGGTGCCCCTCCCACCCAGCCCCACTGGAGGCCTCGGCATCCCTGGGTCCTGAGATTTCCACAACCATGTGCCTGAAAGCATGGTCCTAGAAGTTACTAGAAGCCTTAGAACAGCGCTGAGCTGCAGAGCTGGCTTTCATGGAGGAGAGGCTCACCCAGCTGGTCCAGCAGCCGCCAGCCACACAGGCTCCTGAGCGTCTGAGGTGTGGCTGGCGCCACAGAGGAGCTAAGCCTTTAAATGTCACTTAAGTTTAATTAACGTTAATGTAATAGGTACATGTATAGGGTTGCAGATAAGATACAGGAGCCTGGGGACGTGATTTTCAGATAAACAGTGGATAATTATTTTGCCTCAGTACGTCTTATATTTGGGACCCACTTGCATGACACATGCTAAAAACTGACTCACTGGTCCTCTGAAATGTACGTGTAAATTAAATCCTACATGTCACCGGGCCGGGCATCTCGTCCCTGTGGCTGGCACTCCCACGGGGCAGCATGTCCGTAGGAAACAAGTGAAACCAGCAGAGGGGCTGCAGAACCCACTCTTGGCTGTGGCCTCGCCCGTGGTGGGATGGGGTGGGGGATGGGCGTGCTCGGGGAGGGGGTCTGGGAGGTTGGGCAACAGCCACCCACCCCCTATGCCAGGGGGGCCTGGGTCTGGCTTCCAGACCCTGCAGAACAAGAAGCAGAAGCCGCTGAGGGTCTGCCCAGCACACATGAGCCCCGGGCCCAGGCACATGCCCTGTACCCCATCCCTACCCCCACCCCCACCCCCACGCGCATGCACGGGGACACACACACACACACACACACTCAGAGCTCAGCCAGAGGAGGGGGAGGGCGCCACACCTCCGGCGGCCCAAACGGAGAAGCATGTTCTAAACATTTACAGTAACGTAGACAAAACAGTCTATTGTAGCAGCCCCTCTGCCTCCCCCCACCCCCGCCCCCAGAGTTGGAGTAAGGTTGGCACAGCCCGGGAGTGCCTGGGCCCCCCGCCAGGACGTCCTCTGTTTGCACAAGCAGAGGAGGGCAGCCTGCATGCCGTGGCCTTTGTCATGTCTGCTACTGAAATTTCCTGTCTCTGCTATTCGCTTCCCCGGTAGGACCATCTGAAACCCAAAACTTTTATTGCCCCTTTAAAAAGGCTTTACAGTTCCCCATCTGCTGCATCGGAACCCTGCTCTCGGGCTGCAATTGTATTTAGGAGACGCTCGCTGGGTGCTGGGCGCTGCTGCAGGCATGGGCCGCGGTCCCAGCCGCAGGGGCTTGGCGGGAGGAGCCGCAGGGAGGAGGGTCAGATCTACGGGCAAGACCGAGTCTGCAGAGTCAGCAGGAAGCCCCGGTATAAAACTCGGGGGTCTTGCTGCTTAGGTGGTTAAAAACGCCAGCCGAGCAATGTGGTTCACAGAGGCACAGGGCACGTGCCACCTGGGGGCCTCGCTGCCGTCCTGGCAGCTCCTCGCGGCTCTGTGCCCAGGGGCCTGGCCTGGAAGCCGGCTCTGCACCCGCTTTCCCCACCTTTGACTGGCAGCGCCAGCCTCTCCCCGCCAGCCACTTAGGCCCGTTCGTTCTGGTGAATTAAGGCAGAGCTGGCTGCCCTGGAAAAATCTTGGGAAGGTGAAAAAGGCAGGAGGAGGCAGGAGCCCAGGGCTGGGAGGGCGGAGGTCAGGTGTAGCGGGGAGGTGACACCTGGGACGCCAACCTTCCCCGCTCGCTGCTCGCTGCTCGCTGTGCTAATTCTCTCTGCCTCCGGCCCTCTATTTGTAGCAGTGTCCACTTCACATGTGTTATGTCAAGATTAAATGAGATGATTGGTGCAAAGCCCTTAGAAGACTATTTTTTATTTTTTATTTCCTGCCTTTTTAAATTTTTTTTTTTCTTTTTAGGGTAGTACCCACAGCCTATAGAAGTTCCCAGGCTAGGCTCTGATCAGAACTGCAGCTGCTGACCTACACCCCAGCCACAAAAACCCGGGATCCTTAACCTACCGAGTGAGGCCAGGGATCAAACCTGCATCCTCATGGATACTGGTCAGGTTTGTTTCCACTGAGCCACAGTGGGAACTTCTAGCGGAGTATTTTTTAAATGGCGTTATTTTAACGGCGTCACTATTTCTTTCCTCACCAGTGGTCAAGGGCAGGCAAAAACGTAACAGAGGAGTCCTGATCTGCAGGGACATTAACCCCCAAAGACCACCATTTGAAAGGAAGCAAATGCTTCAGAGCAGGTGTTTATTATAGATTAAGGGATTAAGCAAGGCAGGCTGCCTGGAAGAGGCAGGTTTGAGACGGAACCTGGAAAAGCCCTGTGGACTGAGCCGCGTGAGCCTGCAGACACCTGGTTGTCCATGGTCCGAGTGACCCTCCCCCACGCCCTGACCGTCTCCCTCTCCCCCACACCCTTCTCGATGGCAGCAAGAAAACCACTGCTGCCCGGGGGGAGAGACGGGTGCCCACGGCTGGGCTGTCCCTGCCTCCGTTGCCGGCATGCGTGCCAGGACAAGAGAGACGGTTTGGCCTCGTGAAGTCAAGGTCCCCGGGTGGACGAGGAGGAAGATGCCGGGGGCAATGGGCCCGGGTTGAAGGTCGGCTCCCACCTGTGTAGCCACCGTGAGCCAAGCGGCTTTCCCACCCGCTCAGATTCACGGCAAACCAGCCAGCCCTTCCAACTCTGAAGTCTAGGGCTGAGGGGGGAGGGCTGGGCATCGGGAAAGTCTGCAGAGGCCGTGACCTGGGGGGTCTCCTTCGCCAACCCCAAGGGGAGGGAGGCCGTGGTCCAGGGAGAGGGCGAAAGATAAAGCAGCATCCCTCTGGGAACCGCAGGGGGTGGTGCGGCCGTGAAGGCCGTGGGCTGGGTCCCGAGGGTCTGAAACGCTGCCACTGCTGTGGGAGGATTTCAGGGGGGTGGCCTCACGGTCTGGTCCCCACTGGGGGGAGAAGGGGAGCCACGTGTGAGAAGGAGACCAGAGGCTGCTGCCCAGTGGGAGGCAGCAGGGAGCTGGCCGGGGCAGCGGAAGGGAGAGTGACAGGGGAGAGGGTGGCCCCAAAAGGGGGCGGTGGCGACCACAGGGCCAGCACACCCTCCCCGGCTCCCCCCCCCAGCAGGAGGGGCATCCAGGTCGAGGCCAAAGCTTCCAAATGGCCCGCTGGCTTTGCGGATGCGTGAGCCATCGAGGCCACCCCCATTTCCTCTGCCCCTTGTACTTCGGCATGCTGTGTGGACGGGGGAGAGAGGTGAGGGCCGTGGGTACCACGCACGCCAAGGGCACGCCCAGAGGACCCAGGAGGCGTCTGAGGCCCTCTGGGGTCTGGAAGCTCAGCGCTGGCTGGAACCTTCGGTCCACACCGGCTCCCCGCCCTCACTCGGCACATGTGTGCTGGACAACAAACGGGTACGTTTTCCCGTTTTCTGTGTCTGTCTTGGAGAGGGCAGGCTCGCGGCTCCCTGAAGAGCCCACACTGGAGAAATGTCTCGCCTGCGACCTGAGAGGTTTTAGCCCTCACCCCTTGCTGGCCTGTCCCCCAGGAGAGGACAGTGGAGCCCACGGGCTGAAAAGGGACCAGCTCTGGATCGCCCACTCCCCAGGGGCCAGGCGATCTCGGGTGAGCTTCAGCTCCCAATGCTTCCAGATGCAGGGATGCCCTGCTTACCCTGCTGGGGCGGCCCAATGGGACGATGCGGTAACAGCACCTCCGCCGTGGGAGACCACCCCTCCGGGCCCCAGAGGAGCAGGGGACCCTCCGTTCCACCAGCAAACAGGTACCATATTGTCCAGCCGCCAGGAGCCTCGGCCTAAGTCATCCCCCAGTGGAGAGTGACGGCTCCATCCAGCCCCCAAGGGAGTCCCTTGAGCCCAGGAGACTGAGGTGAGGTCCCCAGCCTGGAGGCAGCCAGCAGATGGCTGTGACCACCCCCTGTTCAGGGCACCGCAGGGCAGGGGTGGGCACGCAGGGATGCGTGAGGCCAGCCTCCACCTGGACCTGCGTATGCAGCCTCGTGGGCCCCTTCTCTCCCTTTGGGGAGGCTGGGCCTCGCGTACCTTTGCTGGGTTTTGTTTTCCCAGCAGCTCGGCCGACAGGAGCCTGCTGGCTGAGAGCCCCAGTCGGAGCCAGGCTCTGGGGTCGCTGCGGCTGCATCTGGAAGCTGTTTGGCAGAGCGTCCGCCCCCCCCCCCCCGCCCCCCAGCGGCGGCCACCAGCCTCAAAGCAGCAGCTGATAAGTGCCTACTGCCGGCTGGGTCTCCGGGAAACTGCCGGCCTCAGACCAACAGCCCTGACGTCCGGGGGTGGGAGAGGAAGGGCAGAGGGGACCGGGGTGCCCGCTGGCCTCAAGCCTCCAGCCAGTTCCAGAAATCACATCTCAGCAGGAGCCAAAAGGCACAAAAGAGGACCTCAGAAGCCGGGGAGGCCTGGCCCACGCCCCTGCCAACGCCTGCTCTTGCTTCTGCAGTGGCCTCGGGACGCTGTCACCCTCATGTCGGACCTTACAAGCCTGGAAGTAAAGGCTTTACACCTGTGATCACTTCCTCGTCCTCGTGGCGTCTCGGCCACGGCCCCGCACAGATTGGAAGACAGGGGATGGAAGAGCATGGGTGAGGCCAGGGGGGCACACCGAGAGACTTCTCAGTCCTGCGTGCTGTCCACAGGCCCCTTGGCCCTGCTTTCTGATGGGACCACAAGAACCTCCCTGGGGACCAGCCCAGCCTGTGGGAACCTGACGGGTGGGCTCATGGCCCCAACCGTGCAGTGGTGCCCCACCCCAACCCCCCAGTCGCTGCCCCGGGCAGTGCCCACCAAGCCTGGTGCATGACCGATCACGCAGGCAGCACCTGGTGATCAGAAAAGGAGCCCGGAGGATAGGAGGCAAAGGGAACCAAAGACCCACCACCGGCTTCCAGACACTTCCACGCGCTGCTTTGTGTATCATGCCTCCCAGGCCTCCCAGCCGCCTCTAAGACAAGCTCTCCGATTGCCCTGTTGCGGTGATACATTCTTGCTTGGTTTGTGGATAAGGAGATCCTCAAGCCATTTTACCATTGTAATTATTCCTGATTTCTGACTGGCTCTGAATTCAGCCAATGCTTCGAAACGTGCCTTGGTCACGGTATGACCCCGTGTGGGGTCCGTGGTCCTGGCTGCCCGTATTTGGAGAAGACCATCAGACCCGGCTGGTTGGGGGTGCTGCTTAAACCTCCTGCATCCTTACTGAGTAGTTTCGGCCACTCCCAGAGAGAGGGGCGAGAAATCTCACCTTCTTAAAAGGCCAGCCCATAAAACAAGGGATGCTAGAACAAACAGACAGCCACAGGGGAAAAAAAAAATCTCAAGCCTTACCTCACACCCTATCCCCCAAAATTAACTCAAAAAACCAGAAAGCTTCTAGAGAAATCATAAGAGAACGTGTTTGTGACCTTGGATAAGGCAGAGATTTCTTAGCTAAGACACCAAACACGTGACCTAGCCCCCGAAAAATCAATAAGCTAGACTTCATCAAAATTTAAAACCGGAGTTCATGGCGCAGCGGGAACGAATCCAACTAAGAACCACGAGGTTACAGGTTCGATCCCTGGCCTCGATCAGTGGGTTAAGGATCCAGCATTGCCGTGAGCTGTGGTGAAGCTCGCAGACGTGGCTTGGATCTGGCGTTGCTGTGGCTGTGGTGTAGGCCGGTGGCTACAGCTCTGATTCGACACCTAGCCTAGGAAACTCCATGTGCCACACATGAGCCTCTAAAAAAGACGAAAGACCAAAAAAAAAAAAAATTTTAAACCTTTCGAGTTCCCGTTGTGGCTCAGTGGTAACAAACCCAACTCATATCTATAAGGACATGGGTTTGATCCCTGGCCTCGCTCAGTGGGTTAAGGATCCGGTGTTGCCGTGAGCTGTGGTGTAGGTCACAGATGTGGCTCGGATCTGGTGTTTTGCATGCAGCTGTAAAAAGAAAAAAGAAAAGAAAAAAGAAAAGACAAGAAACAGACTGGGAGGAAATATTTGCTGAACATATGTACATAGTAAAGGATTTGTGTCCAGAACATACAAATATAAATAAACGTGGCATTCAAAACTCAATGCTGAGAACACAGACGACTTAAGAAAAAATGGCCCGAAGCTTCCAATAGACCCTTCACCAAAGATTTACGAATGGCCTATAATCTTTTGAAAAGATGCTCAACCCCATTAGTCACCAGGAAAATGCAAATCAAACCACAAGATACCCCTTCACGCCCACCCACTAGGAGGGCTGTGATCAAAATGGCAACATTTCATGTAAAGCCAGCATCATCTGGTTTCTCAAAGAGGTAAATCTAGGGAGGCTGAAACAGGTGAGTGGCTGCCTAGGACTCAGGGCAGAGAAGCAGGACTTGGCTGCACGTGGGCACAGAAGAACGGGGGTGGGGGGCTGACGGAAGCATCGGAAAACTAAAGTGTAGGCATTCCTGTCATGGCTCGGCAGTAACCAACCCAGCTAGTATCCATGAGGATGTGGGGGTTTTTTGTTGGGGTTTTTTTTTTTTTTTTGTCTTTTTGCCTTTTCTAGGGCCGCTCCTGCGGCATATGGAGGTTCCCAGGCTAGGGGTCGAATCGGAGCTGTAGCCACCGGCCTACACCAGAGCCACAGCAACTCGGGATCCAAGCCACGTCTGCAACCTACACCACAGCTCACGGCAACACCGGATCCTTAACCCACTGAGCAAGGGCAGGGACCAAACCCGAAACCTCATGATTCTTAGTCAGATTCATTAACCACTGCGCCACAATGGGAACTCCACGAGGACGTGGTTTTGATCAGAGGCGGCTCAGATCCCGCATTGCTGTGGCTGTGGTGTAGGCTGGCAGCTACAGCTCTGATTCGAACCCCAGCCTAGGAACTTCCATATGCCGCGGGTGTGGCCCCAAAAAGACCCCAAAAAAACAAAAAACAAAAAAAAACCTAGATTGTAGCGAGAGTCACAGAACAGTCCAAATCTACTAAACCTCTTTCAGTTTAACACGGGGTGGGGGTGGGGGTGGAGACTTAACGGTGTGTAAATTACACGTCTACACCTGTTTTTCAAAAAAAAATCTCCCACTCCAATAGTGGATTTGTTTTTCTCCTTGTAGTTCTGCCAAATTGTGCTTTATGTATCATGAGGGTTTTTTGTACATTCAAAGGTACATTGAAAGGAAGAAGAGTTATATCTTTGCAAAAAATCCATTTTTTATTATCAAGCACTAAGGAGCTACTCTATCTAGCAGTTCTTGACCTAAAGGGTGTTCCTCCAGCATTAAGTCCTTCCAAGGCTCTCTGGCTTTGTGTTTGCATAAATACTTCCTTTTCTACCTTTTTGTATCATTAGTTTTCAATATGTTTCTTACAAACATCAGTTGGACTTTGTCCTTTTCACCTGGCCTGGAACTGCTGTTCTTTTAACTGTAACTCTCAACTATTCTACTAGTTTCTATGTATCTAACGGCCAACAGGGTTGGGCTAATTTCTACCACCTGACTTTGTCTTTTTGTGTGTTTGTCTTATTTTGTCTTTTTTGTTTTCTCTCTTTTCTTGCCTTCTTTTGGATCCTTGAGTTTTTTCATTGTAATTTCCTTTCCATTGGAGGAGAATGGATGTGCTCTAGTTCCATTCTTTTAGCAGTTGCTTATCAAAGTCGATGCTAAGTTAATGCTTCTTCTTGGACAACCCAAGGTGTTTAGAATCTTTTCATTCCAATTACCCGCCCCCCAACTTTAAGGCCAGCGTTCCCTTGTGTTTGGGGCACTGTCTTCATTTAAACCCTACGCGGTGTTTTATTATCCATATTTTTTGCCACCTGCCCACACCTGTGACAGTGTCTGGCTTCCGTCCTTTCCAATGGTCCTATTGTCCATCGGAGGTTACTTTCCTCCGGCCTCAAACGTGTCCCGCAGCACCTCCTCAAGTGCAAATTGTGGGACACCATCTTGATTTTTGATTGCCTATCATCATTTTCATTTTGCCCATTTTCACTGGCTATTTGATAGTTTAATTTTCGTTTTACATCGGAGTAGAGTTGATTTAGTGTTATTTTCCGCTGTACCGCGCAGAGATTCAATTATACGTATATACATGTATCCATTCTTTTTCAGATCCCTTTCCCATATAGGTTATTACAGAATATTGAGTAGTTTCCTGTGCTATTCAATAGGTCCTTGGTTTTTACCTATTTTATTTATAGTAGGGTGGAGATGTTAATCCCAAATTCCTAATTTACACCCTCCCCCATGTTTTCCCTTTGGTAACCGTAAGTTTGTTTTCAAGGTCTAGGAATCTGTTTCTGATTTGTAAATAAGTTCGTTTTGTATCTTTTTTTTTTAGATTCCACATATAAGTGATATCATATATTTTGTCTTTCTCTGTTGGACTTAGGCCCATCCATGTTGCTGCAAATGGCATTCTTTCGTTCTTTTTGATGGCTAAGTAATATTCCATTGTATGTATGTACTGCATCTTCTTTATCCATTCCTCCGTCAAAAGACATTTAACGTGCTTCTATGTCTTGGCTCTTGTGAATAGTGCTGCAAAGAACATTGGGGTGCATGTATCTTTATGAATTGTGGTTTTCTCGGAATAGATGCCCAGGAGTGGGATTGCTCGATCATATGATAGTTCTATCTTTAGTTATTAGAGGACTCTCGCTACTGTTTTCCGTAATCGTTGTACCAATATGCATTCCCACCAACAATGTAGGAGGGTCCCCTTTCCTCCGCACTCACTCCAGCATTTATTATCTGTAGACTTCTTGCTGATATCCTTTCTGACCGCTGTGGCGTGGTACCTCATTATGGTTTTCATTCCTTTTCAGTGCATGTGACGTCTAAGCTTGGAAGTCTTTCAACATTTTGAAATGCTCAGCATTTTGAAGATACCGTTTCTCTATTTTAAAGTTCCCATTATTGCTGCTAGTGCCCAAGGACACGAACAGTGCCCTGAGGTCCCAGAGCCGGTCATCTCTGATCTGCCCTCCAAGCCGGACAGCCTGCCCCCGGGGTCCGTGCGCTTAGCCCTGCCTTTCTCAGCAAACTGGCGAATTCGTGCCTTCATCAAATATGTATTGGGCTGCTTCTGTTTGGCGCCCTGTCTGAGACACTTAAGAGGCAGCCGTGAGTGAGGCAGGTGGCTCCCTCTAAGGGGCTGGGACCCCCCCCCCAAGTGTCCGTGCCTCTGGGAGGCAGCTGCAGGGCTGAGCCCTCTATCCCCTGGTAACCCTGAGGCCCAGGCAGGCTCTGTGACCTCCCAGGCTCCAAGGCTGAGCTGGCCTGGAACACGGAGCCCTCAGCATCCCCCTCCCGGTGGAACTAAGTCTTCCAACCAGGACTCAGGTGAGAGCCTCTGGGCTCTCTGAGCCTGGACCTCAGGGTCCAGGGAGGGCAGAGGTCACAGCAGGGGACTGGCCTCCCTCTGCCAGTGACCCTGGTGGTGATGCTGAGGGGTTAACGAGCTGGCCCATGGGAATCTGGCACCACCACTCACTTGACAAACCTGAGCACCGCTGCCTCTGAGCAAAGTGCACCTGCGCTCGGGCGTAGACAAAGCTCGGCGCCGTGGTTCCCGAGGGACATAGCGCATCAGTGCTTTCCCACGACGCCGTGAGCCAAGCCGGCCCTGGCCTCTGTCCTGTTACCCCCCAGGGTCTTGGGTCCCCAGGCGGGTCCTGACACCTGCATCCACTGGTCAGCCGAGCTGCTGGGGAGGGGGTGACGATGACACTCGGGGACCAGCTGGGCACAGCTGTATCCTGAAGACGCTGGCCCGGCCGCGCCTGGAACACAGGGTCAGACACCGATCCCAGCACTGGCCCCGCTCCAGAAGGCCAGGCCAAGGGACGGCGTGTCCTGGGGGCCGGTTGGCCCCCGTCCCAGGCTGACAAAGCAGTGGAGGAAGGACAGAGCCGGAAGTGGGGAGACGTCCAGCTTCCTCTCCAGAGCCCCCGCCCCAAGTGGACGCTCCCCGTGGGGTAGGCGGGGGTGGCCCAGGGTGGCTGGGGGCAGGAGAGTGCCTTGAGCTTCTGGCACCCCGTCTGTGATTGCCCTCCAGCTGCTCCGAAGCCACCCCTGGGATCTGAGAACGTGGTGAAGCCTGTCCCCAGAATTCTGCATGTGGGCCCACAGGGACTAACCCGCAGCTAAAAAGCCCTGCTCTCTGGCTCCCGCCAGCAAGGCGCTGGGGACCAGGTCGCCACCCAGCCCAGCCGGAGTCCCTGCTTCACAGCTTCCCCTGGTACCTGCCACCTGCCTGTCAAAGCTGCCACCCCCAGCGGGCTGGACTCACCTGCTCTGTGGCTTTGTCCCCTGTCACAACTCCAACACCCACACCTACTTAATGGCTCCACGGCGGGGGGCGGTGGGGGGTAAGCGGGCAGATGTGGGAGTGGGGGTGAGTGGGAGGGTGGGTGGATGTGGGTAGTAAGTGGGGGGGTGTCATTGAGGTGGGGGGGTGAGTGAGTGTGGGGGGGGTGAGTGGGGGGGGCTGAGTGGGGGTGAGCAGTTGGGGGGTGGAGGGCTGTGTGCTCGGTCTTCCCAGCACCTGGCCCCTCCGTGTGCTCCCTGCTCCCTGTCTGTTAAAATCACGCCCATCCTCCTAGACCTGCTCAAGGCCCCCCCCCCCAAATCCATAGCCCCGACAGCCCCTCAAACTGCCCGCCATGGTCCCCTCGCTGGGTTTGTCACTCGTTGCCAAGGCGTATCCTGCATCCACATGCATCCCCCACAGACCCCACCCGCCCCACAGACTCGGCCTCCCCTCCGGCTCCGAGCCGTCAGCCTGCAATGGATGAAGAGCTGTCTAGTGTTTTTATTAATTTCGACTTTACTTTTTACCCCCATAGGCAACAATTCTAGGTTCATTCAAAGCAACCATTTAGCTTTTTTTTTTTAGGGCTGCACCTGCAGCATATGGAAGATCCTAGGCTAGGGGTTGAATTAGAGCTGCAGCTGCTGGCCTACACCACAGCCACAGCAGCGTGGGATCCAAAACCCACTGAGCAAGACCAGGGATTGAACCCACATCCTCGTGGTTACTAGTCGGACTCGTTTCCTCTAAGCCACAGAGGAAAACACTTAGCTTTTTATAAAAGGGCCCCAGTCATTCATCCATACACTGTAGAAAAATTCAGATGCACTGGTGAACCAAAAGAAGCTCATTGAAATCTCCTGAAATCTCCAAGGCCGCTCCCGTGTGAGCTCCCCGAGAGGAGGTGACGCTGGCATCCGTGTCACAGCAGAGGGCAGAGGGCGGAAGGTCTGCTGCAGCTTAGCCTCCCAGACGCCGGGGCCTGCTCCAGGCTCTCCGCGGTCCAGGGCAGCCAGCTTCCGGGGGAGCGAAGGGGGGCCCCCGGAGGTGAGGGTCCTGCCCCGACCTTATGTCCAGACCATAGAGGGCTCTGATCATGAGAAAACCTCCCCCCCACCCCCCGCCGCCCCCGTCCCCAGGAGCGCGAGGCCCTCGGGACTGATGGGAGGAAGCGCTGGGTCCTGGGATTCTCAGATCTGGACGGTTTCCCTTGCTTCTAAAGGGCCTCCCGGGATGCGGGTGCCCTCCTGCCACCGAGGGGGCCCCCCGCCATCACCACGGAGCTGCCCACAGAGAGGGGTGGGGCTGGCGCCACCCAGATCTGGGGGGGGCCTCGTGCCAGGAGTGTCTGGGAGCATCTGAACTGCAGACCATCGGTGGCCTTTCCGGGCCCAGGCCCTGTGCGTGGAGTCCCCAACTCAAGCACGTGTCTGGACTTTGAAAAAAAACAGAGGGAAAAAGACAGGCTGGAGGGGCCGTCTGGGGGGCTCGTTTCTAAGCAACAGCAGAGGAGCCGAGTGGACGCAGGGGAGTCCTCCGGGGGGCCCAGAGCCCATGACGTCAAGCTGGTTAGAGCTGTGTCCAGCCAGGGGTCAGGATCCCAGAGGCCGTCCAGCCCACTCTCAGCCCCGCCCACAGCCAGGCCAGCTCCCAGGAACGTTCCAGACAAAGGGAGGTCTGACCCCAGCAGCCCCTCCCCCCACACCACTTCCAGCGCATCCCCCCCAGCTCCGTCCACCCAAGCCTGCCAGCCAGTCCCTCTGAGAACTGCGGGGACCTAGTCTCCATCCTTCGGGCCCAAGAAAGCAAATCCTTCTCCTCCTCTGCTCAAGGAGCCGGGCTTTGTCCGCAGGGCCATTTCCTTGGCCAGCTAATCTGTCAGCTCCCAGACCGCGAGGTCTTTGCAGAGCGCGGAGCCGCTGAGACCCCGTGGCCTTTACTGGCTGCCGGGCCTTGGTATTGCTGTGGGCCGAGCGCCCCAGACAGAGATTCTGCATATTCCGAGACGAAGCCTTCAACGTCTAACCTTTTCCCCCGGAATTGCAGCCATAATTCCAAACACAGAGCAGCTGGAAGCCAGGCCCAGGCCGTGGAGACCCAGGGACGTAAGACACACACGTGGCGCACACGTGGCCTCTGCGAGGGTCGCCCCACACCCAGGCCAGCCTGCTGCCCCCTCCCAGAGCCCGATGCTCCAGACACATCTGCTGGATGCAGCCCCCACCACCCCGTCCCCAGCCACCCCCCCACCCTGGGCCTCTGGGACCCCCCTCACCCCTTCCCCTCCCACCCCCAGCCCCTGGCCAACTGCGCACGACCGACCGCTTCTACTCAGCTCAGGTGCCCTCCACCTGCCGCCCCCACTCCAGGCTGCGTCCGGGGCCCTCTCCCTGTGCCCTCCTGCCCCGCTTTTGTCTCCCCGACCAGAACCCGGGCTCCCTCGGGGCAGGGCCATCCCGATCCCACCACCGGGCAGCATTCGAGGACAGTGTAGACGCTGCAACGAAGCTCAGGGGACCAAACCAGGCTGTCCAACAGGGAGTGGGTCCCTCCGTTAACGCGTGCGTATGCACACACACATGCCCGTGTGCACATATATACACGCACACGTGTGTCTGCTCCCCTGTGCACGTGGAGTGGGCTCGACCCCCTGCTGGCACAGCCGTGGGCCAGGCAGCGATAGTGAGGCAGAGAGCCTTCTGCACCCCAAGGAGAAGGGCTGGTGGGAAAACAGTGTGCCCCGTTTCCTGCAGGACGGGGAGCCCTGCCCTGGAGGCTGCTGTCCAAGGTGTGCAGACAACCAGGCTCCCCGAGGCTGGGGGGGGGCCCCAGACTCGGCCAGCCCCCAGCCCGGAGACCCCCATTCCCACGCTCCCTCCTGGAAGCTCCCTGTGATGGGCCTTGGGGCCGGCAGAGGGGGCGGGCCTGAAGCTCCTCTCGCCCCCCAGGCAGTGATCTGCCACCCCCCACCTGCCTCTTCCCAGAGCAGGATTAGGAACCCCCCCACCCCCCGGGCACCGAGGGCTGGGGCCTGAGGCTGGGGCTCCGGCTGCTCTGCGCCTGAGGTCAGCAGATGTCCCCCCAGGCTGGGAGGGAGGGGTGGCCTGGGCCCTGGACGAAGCCCACCAGGCAGACCCCAGCCTGCCTCCTCAGGCAACCTTGAGCCATAATTCTGGGCGGAAGGCGTGGTGGTTCCCGCCTGAGACACTGGAGTCAAAGGGCCCATGCAGATTCCAGGGCCACCACCACAGAGACCCTAGAAGGAGATGGCCAGAGCTGGTCTGGTTCTTCTAGCTCTGAGCACAGACCCCTGGGGTGACGTGGAGGCCCCTGGAGCAGGTTCTGCCTGTTCCTCTAGCCCCCCACCCCCAGCCTGGCCCACCTTCGTGGCTGGAAGGGTGGCTGCCCACATCAGGGACCCGGAGCATGGGCACAGTCCCCCCTCCGCTGCCCGCCGTGAGGCTTGGGGGAGAGAGATACCCCCATGTTACAAGGAGGGGGCGCTTCTCCGGGTCGGCTCACGGACGGACTCCTGCTCCAGAAGCGTCGACAAAGAACAGCTGCAAGAAAGAGCCCCCGAGGGCGCCCTCCTCCTCCAGCCCGCCAGGAACCCCAAAGGTCTAGTCCCAGGGGACTGGCCATGTCTGGGGGCCCAAGCCCCCGCTCCCCACCCCCACCCCCCAGGTCTCCCAGTGGAACATTTTTGACATATTCTAAGCCGTCAGCAAAACAAGATTAAAATTCAGTAATTGCTTTTGGCAGGGAGTCCACAGGCTGCGCAGGGGCCAAAAATAACTGAAGGCAGGGTTCCTGGGCCACCTGCGGCCCCCAGGGCTCTGTGTGGGCTCCGTCTGAGCCCGGGGCCCAAGTGGTCCCGGCCTGACCCTGCCGCCGTCTGGGCCAGGACGTCGGGGGAGACGGGGACGGGGTGAGGCTGGAGGGAGCGGCCGGACAGAGAGAGGCTGTCGCTTACGCACGGCCAACCAGGAAGGGTCCAGCCATCCGAAAAAATGAAATGTCACACTTGAGCAAGAAAAGCAGCTGGTCTGCTACTTAGCCGGCCACAAACACTTGGCCGAGACCTGGGAGAGGGTGTTGGCCGAGGCTGTTCAAAGCAGACACGCCAGCCTGGCCGCGCTCACCCGGCCCCCCCACCTCCCCTGCAGTCTCCGTAGGCCTGGCCGGCCCAACAGCAGAAGCAGGGCTCTGAACCCCAGGGGGTTCGAACCGGGGTCACCGGCTCAGCTGGCTGGGGCGGGGGACTGGGTCTGACCTTTCCCGGCACAAAGGCCAGAGCGGGAGGGAACTCACTTTCTCCCCAGGCCCTGGGTGTCTATCTGCCAAACCAGGGCTGAAAGCAGGAGGTCCAGGCCACAGGCGTCTGGCTCAGGCTGGGCCTCTGAATGAAGGCTGGGCAGCCCCATGATGCAGACGAAGAGACAGGCTTGCTGGGGCAGGGCGGGGGGTGTTGCCGAGTTCACACAGCAAGGACTTAAGCCCCGGTGGCCTGGCCCCCCTGCCAGGACCCAAGGAGGGGCTGACACCCAGCACAGGGAGCAGGCAGTCTCATCCTGGCCTTTTCCTGGTCCCTCTTCAGGCCCCAAGCAGGATGCACCTGTTACACAAGGCGTGCAGGGCTGAAACCCTGAGAAGGCTCCAGAAGTGTCTATGAAGGGGTGACTGGCCAGGTCTTTGGTGAGAAGAAGACAGAGGGGTCCAGGCAAGGCCAGGCTCTCAGGACCGGCTGCCCCACGTCATGAAGAAAGATGGCTGCCCCATCGGCCACCTGTCCACCTGCTGTCTGTGCGAGCCCCTCAGTACGCTCTCCGTGGGTGGAGCAGGGGGCTTCCACCTGTCACTCCATTCCTGTCCCTCTTACCTTCGCCTTGTGGAGGACAGAGAATGGAGCAGGCCCCGGAGCCCCAGGCTGTGCTTGGTCTCCAATGAGGGCCCTGGAGGTGCCCACCTCCCAGGGGGAGGCCAGGCCGGGCTGTCCTCATCCCTTCAGGTGACAAGGGGGTTGCTGGCCTGAACCAGTTAGGAAGGCGAGAGGCCACAACACACGGAAAACCAGCTCGCACAAGGTGCCCAGGCTCCCCTCACAGAAGAACCAGCTCCTGCTTCGTCCCCACCCACCATCCGGGTGGGGGCTCCTACCTCCTGGTGGCAAGAGGGCTGCTGTGCCCCCAGGCAGCACCATTGGATTCCAGGCAGGAAGGAGGGGGAAGAACCCCAACCTCTCTGATCAAGAAGAGAGCCCTCGCTGGACACTCCTACCTACTCCTCCAGCCAGAATGGACTCACGTGCCACCCAGTGCAGGGAGGCGGGGGAACCTGTGTTTTCAGGCAGGCACGCCACCACCCCAGACAAACACAACTAGGGGCATTTTAGGAAGGAGGTGGAAAGGCGTGGGGGTAGCAGTGTGGCCCCACCGCACAGTGCACTGATGACAAAGCAGACTCAGGCTGCAGAGTTTTCCCAAGGCCTCAGCCAGAAAGAGGTGGACAGAGAGGAAAGGACGCAAGCCTCTTCCCAAGGAGATGCCCCCCGGGGGCCACTGGAATGCGGACTTGCAGACCCCGCAAGCCCGGGCCCAGGCTGGTAGGAAAGAGGCCAGCGCCACTTGTCCCCAGGCTCCTGGAGAGAGGCCACGTGGATTAAACACATGTGCGCGTGCACACACGCACGCCTGCATGTACACACACACCCCTACATATAGACACGCACACACACACAAGCACATGTACACAGACTTCTGCCCCCACATGCGTGTGTAACGTGCCTATGTGGTACATGTGTTTGCAGCACATGGGCACACATGTGTGTGCAGACATGCATGTACACATACACCCCGGCACGTGCGTATGCATGCACGCACACACACACACACACCTGCAAGAGGCCAGCTCCCTGCAACTCCCGGCTGGGGCTCGCCCACCCCAGGCCCAGCCCACCCGCTCACCCTCGGGTGACATCCAGCTCCCCCTCCCCGCCCCAAAGCACAGACCTTCCTAACTTCAGGCAGCCGTGGAAGAGGGGGGCAGATGGGGCAGGAAAGGGAAGCTCGGCATTTACCAGGCGGGCACCGAATTACACAGAAGGCTATTCCCTGGCCGTGTAATCCCTTCCCTGACAAGCTTTGCACAGATCCCCGCGCCGGCCTCAGGCCCTACAGAGGGGCCTCGGCGCCTGCGGAACCACGGCGAAGTGCGTTGGAAGCCACAGGGCATTTTCTTGGGCGCTGGGCTGAGGTGCAAACACGGGCGCATCCCGCAAGGGCTGCAGGCAAGGCTGAGGCCTCAGGCCCCCCGATGGGGCTTCTCCTTCCTACACTGCTCCCCAGGAGGCCGGGGGATGCCCCCTCCGCTCACCAGGGTGCCCCCTCCCTGCACCCCCCAGACCAGAAGCCGCCTGGGGGCGTGGTCTCACAGCGGGAGGGTGGGGCCAAGGGGCACATGGACCTACTTCCCAGGGTATGAGAAAGCCCGGGGCTTGTGCCTCTGGGGGCTTGTGACCCCCAGAGGCCTCGGCCCAGGGAGGAGACAGGGAAGGGAGCAGGAAGGAGGGAGGAGGAGGAGGACAGAGCAGAAAGCCCCCCAGCTCCCTGGGGCCCATTCACCCCACTTCCTCTCAGTGCCTGACGTGCAGGAAGGGTCTCCACCGGTGTTGCTCATTGAGAGACAGAGGGATCCTGGGGCCTCCAGTCGCGACCTGAAGGTCCCCATGGCCCTCCCACCCCCAGAAATGTGTGTCTTCCTTTGTCAAGATCCAGGAAGGGGCTGAGGTGGGACAGGAGGTCACCGATGACCTTGGGCGGACCACCCCTCCCCGGCCCCTGCCGCCCTGCACACAGCTCTCCCCACCTCCTCTGCCTCTGCTCTGACAACTTTTCCATAAGGAGGTTATAGATGCAGAAATAGAGGGAAAGAAAAAAATCATACCTTGAAAAGATACATGCGCCCTGATGTGCATTGCAGCCCTGTTCCCAATAGCCAGGACAGGGAAGCAACCTCAATGTCCCCCAACAGAGGAGTGGATAAAGAGCATGTGATATGTACATCCCGTGGAATATTACGCAGCCATAAAAAGAACAAGAGAGTTCCCTGGTGGTCTAGTGGTTAGGATTCATCCCTCACACTGCCGTGGCCCAGGTTCAATCCCTGGTCGGGAAAACTGAAATCCCACATCAAGCCCCTGCATGCTGTGGGGGAAGGAGGGACGGAAGGGAAAGGGAAAGAAAGAAGGAAAGAAAGGAAGAAGGAAGGCAGGCAGGCCATTTGCAGCAACATTAATGCCCCCAGAGATTATCATACTAAGTGAACTAAACTCGGCAGAGACAAACATCATGTCACTTATATGTTGAAGCTAAAAAAAAAAGATACAAATGAACTTATTTACGAAACACAAACAGACTCAGACTTTGAGAACAAGCTGTTGTTACCACGGCAGCGGAGGGAGGGACGGGGGACCTGAGATCAGCGTACCCCACACACCATCGTGCACAGAACGGACGGTCGATGGGCACCTGCCGTGCAGCAGGGACCTCCACCCGAGATTCTGTGATAACCCTTGTGGGGAAAGAACCTGAGAAAGAGTGGATGCGTGTCCATGTATAACCGAATCACTTTGTTACACAGCAGAAGTTATCACAACCTTGCGAATCAACTCTACGTCAATAATAACTTCGAAAGAAGAAAAAAGAAGTGGAGGGAAAGAAGATAAATAGCAAATGATGAAAGAGGTTCTCCCTGGGTAATGAGGTTTGTGCGTATTCACAGGCTCAAAAGTCCCACCTTAAAAAGAGAAAACACCTTTCACCTCCATGGCCCTGAAAGGAACCCCAAAGGGCTCTCGCAGCAGATTGTGATTCTAAATTCAGCCAGCAGGTGGCGGTCAAGACCACGGCATCCCCCCTCTGATGGGCCTCAGCCCTGGCTGCCAGCGGGGATCGGGACCGGCGTTGGGGGGCCGGGTCCTGGGCTTCCCCTAAGGGTTTTCTGGGTCCGGAAAGAGGGAGAGGGGTGGACGCAAAAGGAGACTGCTGCAGAGGTGACCACAGAATGCCTAGCCACGGGTGGACCCTCCCAACAACGCCCAGGACTAGGTATGGCCACCCTCCTTCAATGACTGGGGAGGAGTTCCTGTCTGCAGCAGAGATGACTCTGACAAGGAACCATAAGGTTGCAGGTTCAATCCCTGGCCTCGCTTAGAGGGTTAAGGCTCCAGCATTGCCATGAGCTGTGGTGTAGGTCGCAGACGCAGCTTGGATCTGGCACGGCTGTGGCTGTGGCGTAGGCCGGCAGCTGCAGCTCCAATTAGACCCCTAGCCTGGAAACCTCTACAGGCAGCGAGTGTGGCCCTACAAAGAAAAAAAAATGACCAGGAAAACCGAGGTTTAGAAGAGAGAGGGGCCTTGTCTGCTGTCACACGGCCCAGCCTGGGTGGAGCCTGGGCTGGAACTCTCATTTTTGACTCAGTTCACAAATACCCTGGGTCACCAAGCTTTATTTGCAGCAGTCAGGATGGGGACCGGGCAGCAAACGGGGAGAAGTGATTTCAAGCGGCTCTGCCATGCTCTTTCACTGCCCCGGGTTCTCAGCCCACCTCCTGTGGCCCCTGTGAGGCTCCAGCAGCAGCATTCTGAAGCGCAGTCCGGGGCTCATCCAGGTTCCTGCCCTCCAGTGGGGAGGACTCGAGGGTCTCCCAGGGTCTCCTGGGGTCGCATGGGCAAGGGCTAGCTGGTCACAGGGTTTGGCTGCAATGCCCAGCCAGCCCCATCCCTGGTTCCGCTCCTGCCACTCCTGACCCTGGGCCATGCCCCCTCGAGCCCCTGCTCGGGACCCACGTTAGCAGGAGGGTTGGAGGGACCTGTCCCACACCAGCCAGGTGGAGAGCAGGAGGAACAACAGGACCAGGGCTGCGGCCAAGGTCAGGGAGGGCACCAGGTCCAAGTCCTCGGGGCCAAGGATGGCATCGGCTGGGGCGCGGTGGGGGGCGGCGGGGGCGCTGGAGAGCTGGGTGGCAGAGACCTTCTCCCTGGGGGGCCCTGGCCGGCCCATCTACAAGAAAGAGGTAAGGGACGGGATTTCCCCTGGGAAGGACCCACCACCCGCCCTCTGCCTGTTGCGCCCATCTCCCCAAGCCTCCCCGACACAGCAGGAGTGAGGAGCCAAGAGGCGCCCCCAGAGGGATGCGGGGCAGTGACTCCCTGAGCCTCAGCTTTTCCCTCGGGAAGTGGGGATGCTGAAAACCACGGCGGCAGGAGGCTCAGGACCGGACGAAACAGCCCCTGGGCTCCTGGTGTTCCCTCCAGCCTCCTCACCTTCTCCCTGGAGATGAGTGCGCTGGTAAGTCAGGTTCAGCCCCCTTGGAGACCTCTTCCCCCCATGCCAGGGAGTCTGGAATGCAGCTGGGCCAGTTTTCTGGCCAGTTGGAAGCCAGCAGGCTCCTCTGGGGGACCTCTGTCAAACTGCAGGAGAGGCTTCTCAAGGCTGCCAGCTGCTCTCAACCCCCAGGGGCTACAGTAACATCCTTCTTAGAGATGAGAAAGGTGAGGCTCGGAGTTCCCGCTGTGGCTCAACAGTTAGTGAACCCCACTCGTATCCATGAGGATGCGGGTTCGATCCCTGGCCTCGCTCAGTGGGTTAAGGATCTGGCGTTGCCGTGAGCTGTGGTGTAGATGGCAGACACAGCTCAGATCCGGTGTTGCTGTGGCTGTGGTGTAGGCCGGCGGCTGCAGCTCCAATTCAACCCCTCATCTGGGAACCTCCATGTGGCAAAAGAAAAGAAAAATGAGACTCAGAAAAGGAAGCGCCTCCTTGGAGCAAGGCTCCCTGAGCCCCAGAGTCGGGCGGAGGGGCTCATGGCAGTGAGATCCGCTTCTCTTCAGGGACGGAGTTGAGACCAGATCGCTTATTAAGCCCCAGTGCCCTAGATCAGCCAGGGACGTCCAGGATTCGGGTGGTCTCTGCTCAGAACCCCCCAAGCCCTGGCACTTCTGCATAACATTTACCTTCCAGCCATCGGGTCACCCACGTCCTGGGAGAGGCGGTCCTGGGAGCTGCCACGTTCCCGGGGGAACAGGCCCCCGTGAGTGGCAGGCTGAGTGGATCCACTAAGGGTCCTTTCCTCTAAAGAAACCACCCCGTCTGGGGCTTCCTCCAGGGAGGGGCTGGCACTGGGGGGCGGGGGCGGGGACTTGAGGGCCCCAGCCCCCAGTAGGTGTGTCCAGGCTGAGAAAGGAAGCAGCTCTGCCCCAGGCCCAGTGGACCAGTGCTTTCTGCTGCCCCTAAGCTGAGACCTACTGCCTGGGGGCCAAGGGAGGCTAAGATAGAGGGTAAGGGACCTTGGGGCATTGGCTGTGTGCCCAGGCTGTGCCGGGCATGGGCTGGGCAGAAGAGGTGGAAAATCCCATCGCACACCCGGAGGCCAGGTAGGGAGGCTAAGATAGAGGGTAAGGGACCTTGGGGCATTGGCTGTGTGCCCAGGCTGTGCCGGGCATGGGCTGGGCGGAAGAGGTGGAAAATCCCATCGCACACCCGGAGGCCAGGTTCCTGAGCAGCCTGTCTGGGTGGCCCCAGGTGAGAGCCTTCAGAGGCATGATCTTTGCTGAAGGAAACAGGCCTTTCAGGGCAAAGCTGTCCATTTGTATTGCTGATTTTCGAAGCGTCTGTGACCTAAACCACTGTTCATGGCAACGCTGGATCCTTAACCCACTGAGTGAGGCCAGGGATCGAATCTGCGTCATGGATATTAGTCAGTTCCATTACTGCTGAGCCACATCGGGAACTCCCAGTGTCTTTTGTGCAACCACTGTTTCTCCGATTAGACCCCTAGCCTGGAAATCTCCATATGCCTCCGGTGTGGCCCTAAAAAGACAAAAAGACCAAAGTGACAGAAATCAGAGTGGTGGGCCCTCAGGAGGGTGGGGTAACTGGGAGAGGGTCCTCAGGAATTGCTGAGATAATCAGAAGTTTCCTTCTGGATCTGAGGTATTTCCTGGGGTGCACACAGGTTTATTTCTTGAGCTGTACCTTTAAGACGATGCTAGCAACAGGTCGGGCTGCTTGCCGTTATTGCAGAGACAAATGTTGGTGGAAAGAAAAGATTGCCTGGAGTTCCCTTTGTGGCTCGGAGTAACGAACCCGACTCATATCCAGGAGGATGCGGGTTCAATCCCTGGCCTCGCTCAGTGGGTTAAGGATCTGGGCTTGCCGCGAGCTGTGGTGTAGGTTGCGGATGCGGCTTGGATCCCGCGTTGCTGTGGCTGTGGCTGGCAGCTGCAGCTCCGACTGGACCCCTAGCCTGGGGATTTTTATATGCCTCGGGTGCGGCCAGAGAGAGAGAAGAGGGAGGGAGGAAGAGAAAAGGGAAGGAAGGAAAAAAAAGGGTTGCTTTATTCAGGAGGCCAGCAGCTTAGGGAGAAGGCAGCCTGGTGATCAAAATGCAGCTCCCAAGTGCCAACTGGGGCGAGCATTTTTAAAGGGGAATTTCAGGGCTGCACAGGCTGGAGGAGGGGCCACATGCGGAACAGCGTGATAAGCTCTGACGGTCACCTTGAGACTGGTCCCGCGGCGGTCTCATCAGCATCACCGGATTGTTTTAAGGCGAGTTCATCTTCAGATCCAGGGCTGGTTTGTTCCCATTTCTTTGAGGCCATTCTTGGAATCGTGTGCAGTGGAGCAGCTTGTGTCTTGGCCACAGTCTGGCCATCATGTCGTTAACTCCTTTCACCTGGTGGGGGGTGTCAGTATCTATAAAACAGTTCAAAGGGTGTGACTCAGAATGTTATCTATAGCCTTGGAGGAGGAACTAAAATTCCTCAACTTTATTTAATGACTGTACTTTACTGTTTTATCCTGCTTGCTTTTCTCTGCCTCTGCATTTTTTTTTTTTCATTTATCTGATTAAATGTATTCTTTGGCTGAAGTTTTTCTACAGGCGAAAGGCAAGTGGAGGAGATGGTGGGGGTGGGGTGGGGGTGGGGTCTGTCCCCGGAAGACCCCATAGGTTTCTTCCCAGTTTCAATGGGTTATGTCTCAATTTTCAAAAGTCATGAGGGCTACGACATTATAGCAAGAGTCACTGGTTAGGGGGCATGCCTGTATCCAAAGTCCCTGATGGCAAGAAAATGCACAAAATACAGTGTCAAGGAGCTCCCGCTGTGGCCCAGTGGGTTAAGAACCTGACTGCAGTGGCTCAGACCCCTGCAGAGGCAAGCGTTCGATCCCGGGCCCAGCGCAGTGGGTTAAAGGATCAGCTGTTGACACAGCTGGGATTCAACCCCTGGCCCAGGAACTTCCGTATGCCACAGGTGCAGCCATGAAAAAATAAATAAATAAATAAAAACAAAAAGCAGTGTGAGGTGGTCACACGATTGGACACACACTCAATGGGCAAATGTGCAGAATAACATGGGATGAGAAGGACCAGACACTACACTGACGCAGGGTGAGGCTCTTCTCTGAAAACGTCCAAGGAGAGAGTGGGAACTAGTGATTCAGTTATTTTTTGAGGCTGGGCTTCCAGGGAATTTTCACCTTCTGTTTTTCTTTCTTTTCTTTTTTTGTCTTTTTAGGGCCACACCCGAGGCTTATGGAAGTTCCCAGTCTAGGGGTGGAATCAGAGCTGTAGCCGCCGGTCTGTGCCACACACGTGCAGCAACATAGGATCCAAGTCACATCTTCAACCTACACCATGGCTCATGGCAATGCCAGATCCTTAACCCACAGAGCGAGGCCAGGGATCAAACCTGCATCCTCATGGATGCTAGACAGATTCGTTTCTACTAAGCCACAATGGAAACGCCCCGCTTTTCCTATTTTTAAACGTTATCTTATTACTTGAATGATTTGCTATAAGCCCAAGTTATTTCTGTGGTCATAAACGTGAGAAACCCAAGTCTCGGCCACTGGCACGGTCACCCCTGGCTCCCTCTCCTTTACGCCACACCCTCGGCTGTGGCTGTCCTGGATACTCTGGAGCCTGATTTCATCACATCAAGGGCGACGCGAGTTGGCAGGCAGAGAGGGAGTCGAGCGCAAGGCGGAGGCCACAGCCTACTTTTGGAGGGAGACGAGTGTTCGCTGTGTGGCCTTTGCGAGTCACAGCGCTTCTCTGAGCCTCAGCTTCCTTCCTGCCCAGTAGCAGCCGGGACCCGGTGGGAGGCTGTCTGCGCCACAGTGCTGGTACCCAGCTCGGACCCCCACGTGGACACAGACGAACAGGGAAGGCCTCTGCCTCCAGGCCCCGCACGACCTTCAAACGGCTTCCTCCCTGATGGGTTCCCATCTTCTCGGCGAGCCCCGGGGCCTCCAAGGGCGCAGGAAGGGCCTGCGACTTCCAGGGAAAACCCCTGCCGCCCCGCCTGGGTTACTCCGCCCGGCGCGGGAGGCCGCGCCCCGGCAAAGTCCGACCACCCCGCCCCGGCGCCATGCTCAGCACCGGCGCCTGCCCGGGGAAAGCCCGGCGGCCCCACCCCAGCTCCGCGCCTGCATCCTCAGCATCCGCACGGCTCGCGGCCGCCCCATTGGCCCGCGCCCGCTCTGCAGGGCCGCCCCACAGCCAATCGCCTTCGGGGGGCGGAGCTGTGGGCCTGGCCCTGAGCTCCGAGCCGCTGCAGCCCGAGGCGCCTCCGGCCAGAACAGCCCGGCCCCTCGGCGGCGGCACACCTTGACAGGAGAGGCGGGCCATGCAGGAGCCGCTGCTGGGAGCCGAGGGCCCGGACTATGACACCTTCCCCGAGAAGCCGCCCCCGTCACCAGGGGAGAGGACGCGGATCGGGTGAGAGGCGCTCGGCATGGGGGCTGCGGGTGGAGGCTGGGGATGGCCCTCCTGGTACCCTCCAGTCGGCGGCTGGCGCCCACCTTGGGCCTTCACTGACCTTCAGTGAGTGGCTGGGCCCTCTGGTCCCTTCCTGCCCCAGACACTCTAGTCCTGTTTAAGGAGCTGGTCTCCCGAGTACTGGGCCTGGCCCCCAGTTGGCAGAAACAGGGCGAATGAGGCCCAGAGAGGGCGAGGGGCTTGCCTAAGGTCACACAGCAAGCCTTGGATAGCGACGCTGGGAGGAGAAACCAAGCCTCCTCTTCTGGGAAACAGCACTCCAGCACCGGGGTCTCGGCCACGGCGATGGGGACTGTCCTCCCTCTCCGGCGACTTCCCAAGGAAGCCGGTGCTTGGGCTTGAGAGGTGGCCGTCTGACCGTCTGGGCTCAGCCCTCCCCAGCACTGCCCTTGGAGTGGGTAGCCGTTGTGCTCTGTTAGCTGAGAAGGGACTCCAAAATCCTCATCCCTCTACACCCCCCCTCCCCAGGGCCCTGCAGAGCAAGAGGGTGTTGCTGGCAGCCTTCGCCGCTGTGCTGGGCAACTTCAGTTTCGGGTACTCCCTGGTCTACGCGTCCCCTGTCATCCCCGCCCTGGAGCACTCCTTGGATCCAAACCTGAGTCTGACCAAAACCCAGGCATCCTGGTTTGGGGTAAGAGCCATGCTGCGAGCTGGGGAGGGGGAGGGCAGGGGGCCCACTGAGCTCTGTCCCCAGCTGGGAACCCCCTAAAAGCTCAGCCTTGGGACCCCCTCCGGGGCCCCGGTGTGCCCCTCCCCCACCCATCCCAGGCTTGGGGGGCAGGGCCAGAGAATGGCCCTGAAATAAAAAGAGGAAGTGGAAGATGACGGAGGAGAAGGGGTGGGAAGGAGCAGGTGGGGAGACGTCCTCAAGGTCTCGGCTGGGTCAGGTTGAGTGGAGACCCCCGCCCCACGCACACCGGGAGCCTGGCTGTCTCAGCAGAGCAGACGCCTCCCTGGATGAGGAGAGGCAGGGCCATCAGGTACCAATGGAAAGAGCGCAGCTGGGCCAAGGGGGGATCCCAGGACACCTGGTTAGGACGAGCAGAGGTCCCCAGAGTCCCAGGATTCTGGAATTGCAATCTTAGCAGCCTCAGATTTACAACTACGACCAATTAGCTGAGATCTAACACCCAACGTGAACTGTGCATTCAGTATGTGCCAGGCCTGTGCTGGGCACTTTCCATGTGAGCCAGTTCACTGCAGGGCCAGCCCTACGTAATGGGTGCTACTGCTCTCCCCATTATGCAGCCGAAGAAACTGAGGCTGGGGCAGGCTAAGCAACATGCCCAAGCGGATCATACTCACTACCCTCGACAGGGAATTTGAGGCCCCCCAGACCGCAAAATCCCGGGGGCCTCAAGTCACACGCATCTCCCGCCTGCTGCATTACAGTGTTCAACGTTTAAACATCAGGCTGGACAGACCCACTGTGCACACTCATGTGGATTCCTACTGGGGCAACCCTAACGAAGAATTGTCCACACACTGCTTGTATACCTCTGGGGACAGGAGGCTCACCACCATTCGGTCCCGAGTCCTGCAGCGCGGGCTCTCGGGACAGCCTGGAAAAGCAGCTCTAGGCTCCGATGGGATGCAAGGGGAGGGGGTGCTGGGTGCCCAGACATATCTGCCCTGCACCCTTTCTCTGCAGTCCGTGTTCACCTTGGGTGCGGCGGCCGGAGGCCTCAGTGCCATGGTCCTCAATGACCTCCTGGGCCGGAAGCTCAGCATCATGTTCTCGGCCCTACCCTCGGTAGCCGGCTACGCGTTCATGGCTGGTGCCCATGGCCTCTGGATGTTGCTCCTCGGGCGGATGCTGACGGGCTTTGCTGGGGGTCTCACGGCTGCCTGCATCCCGGTAAGGCCAGGACACCCTCCCAGGGCCCTCGCTGCCACAGTACTCAGCTGAAGCCCCCTGGTCAATGGGCCTATGTTTACCAGGAAGTCTCAGTTCACCCCCACCCAGGCAGCTCATTTGGGGGAAATCTGTCCCTGTAGCCCCAGCTGTCCCCACTCCGGACTCCCCAAACTTCCTGCCCTGAGTCCTAACAGACAGATTGCTCAATCGGAGAAATTTCACATTGGGCAACACAACAGGCCCCAAAAGGAAGTCCCTGCCCTGCACCCTCCGTGGGACCCCTCGTCTCAGCCACCACTCCTCACACCCATTCAGGGGCTGGGGAGCCCAGCAGGGCACGAAAACCCCTGGGAGAAGCAGAGGCCAGAGTGTGTGGGTTAGCCCCTGGGCCCCCCTGATTCCAGCTTTGCATCCCCGCTTCAGAGCTAAAGGCTTCTACCCACTGGACAGACAGGGCAACTAAGGCCCAAGGGAGGTCATGCAGAGTCACGATTGAGACGAGAGCTCACCAGGAGTCCCCACTTCCTGCTTCCCAAGCCCCCCCAGAGCCACCTGTGCCATCACGGCCAGGCCCAGGCACCTGTGTTACCTGTGTTCTCAGCACAGGTGTGGCCGGGATATCTTGCAGGTGTACGTGTCTGAGATCGCTCCCCCTGGTGTTCGTGGGGCCCTAGGTGCCACACCCCAGCTCATGGCGGTGTTCGGATCACTGTCCCTCTACGCCCTTGGCAAGTAGCACCCAGGTGCACACCAGGCACCTCCTGTGGGTAGGCTCAGGGGTGCCACGGTGCCGCTGAGCAGATGTGGGTAGAAAGGGAAGAATATGCCCCCAATGACCTCCACGCTCAGAGGCAAGAGATATGGCTTCCCTGGTGCTGTGTGCCTCCAGGCAATTTCCCGCACCTCTCTGGTCACGAGGCCCCATCCCTAACTGAGCAGTGAGGGCTTCTCTTTGGCTGGCAGTCTTTAAACTGTCTTCTAACAGCAGAGTATTTTCTGTCAGTCTTTGGTGGAAGTCCATAGAGAAAAGTGATCAGAGGGAGTTCCCTGGTGGCTCGGGGGGTTAAGGATCTGGTGTCACTGCTGTGGCTCTGGTTATACCTATGACTCGGGTTCAGTCCTTGGCCTTGGAATTTCTGCATGCTGGAGGCCCGGCTCCACCCCCCTAAAATGAACTGATAAAATGATCAGAGTGTAGCTGGTTGTGGTGAGGGGTGGGGTGGGGTGGGGAAAGGTTGGTGGTGGAGGCCCCAAGGCCTTGCTACTCAGACTGCTCCTCCATCACCCTGCCATGGCCCCCGAGACCCACGGGCCAGGGCAATCCCTGTGACCCCTCTTGATCTAGATCACAGAGGCCTGGAGCAGTCAGGGTGGGCTTCCTGTAGGAGGCGGCCCCAGAACCAACCCTGGAGGGCGGGTGAGGTTGCTCAGAGGCTCCATGTCCAGCCCAGCCCCAGCGCCTCATCCCCTCCTCACCCCCAGGCCTGCTGCTGCCCTGGCGCTGGCTGGCTGTGGCAGGGGAGGGACCCGTGCTCGTCATGATCCTGCTGCTCAGCTTCATGCCCAACTCGCCTCGCTTCCTGCTCTCGAGGGGCAGGGACTCGGAGGCACTGCAGGCGCTGACCTGGCTGCGAGGGGCTGATGCCGACATCCGCTGGGAATTCGAGCAGATCCAGGACAACGTCCGGAAACAGGTCAGGAGGGGTGGGTGCCCATAGCTCCATGGGGTGACGGCCAGTATGAGCCTCAGTTGCTTTTCCTGGAAAACGGGGATAACTGCAGTGTCCACCTCCAGGAACGGGGGTCCGGGGTGGGGGATGTTGCAGCACCTACCCCGGGGCACACACACCGCACAGTGGCTGCCTGGGGACCGGGTGATATTGCCAAGCAGGATCTGCCTTGGGCTGACCTGCTAATCCAAGAGCCTGGTCCAGGTGGGGTGTCCCCGGGCCTGTCCCCAGAGCCAGGGTCGCCTCCGTGCACAGGCTCTTTCTTGGAGGCGGGGAGAAGGGCGTCCCCCATGGGTCCCATGCAGCCCAGGGCAGGGCAGCTAGGCTGGAGGGCGGCACAGCCCCTCAGCGGCAGCCTCATGTCTCCAGAGCAGCCGCATGTCGTGGGCCGAGGCCCGGGACCCCCACATGTACCGACCCATCACCATCGCCTTGGTGATGCGCTTCCTGCAGCAGCTGACAGGCATCACGCCCATCCTGGTCTACCTGCAGTCCATCTTCGACAGCACCGCCGTCCTGCTGGTGAGAGCCCCGCCCCCGCGCCGCCCGACTCCGCCCCCAGCATCCAGGGAGGCCGCCCCTCGCTGAGCACCTGCTCCTCCGGGTCAGGGTCAGGGTGGTGCCCGTGTGAGGACACCAGCACCTCTCATCCAGGTGTTTCTGTGCCACACACCTGTTCTCAGAATGATGTTTGTAAGTAAAGCTTGCATGTTTTAAAAATGAAACATGCAGGAGTTCCCACTGTGGCAAAACGGGACTGGCACAGTCTCTGCAGCGCCAGGACGCAGGTTCCATCCCCAGCCAGGCACAGTGGGTTAAAGGATCTGGCATTGCCACAGCTGCATTGCGTAGGTCACAGCTGTGGCTCGGATCTGATCCCTGGCCGGGGAATTCCGTATGCCACAGGGAGGCCAAAAAAGAGAAAAAGAAAGAAAAAAAAAAACGAAAGTAAAAACACACAAAACAAAGCTTGCAGAATGACAAGGGAAGCCAGTTTTGCAGAAGCCTAGGCCCCGGGAGGCACAGATCCCAGATTCAGAACATCAGCCGCTCGCTGAGAAAAGCCGCTTCCCCCACAGACCTCAGCTTCCTCCTCTGTGAGCCGGAGATAGTGGGGAGCATGGCTCATCGGCCCGTCCCGGGGCTCAGAGGGAGATGAGATTTGAAGATTAGTGACAGCACAACACCGCAGCCGTCATCGTTATGCCTGGATTCTGTGCCAGCCCCAGGCTTAGCAGCGAGCATAGCAGTTGTGCCCCTTGCCCAAGAGGCCCCTGGGCTGGGCTCGGTGACCAGCGGAAGGACCTGGCACAGAGCAGCTGAGCCCGGGGTGTGAGCCTGCAGCCCCCCCGGGGGGTGGGTGGAGAAGAGGGCAGGCTGGGGTCCCACAGCACCATGGCTTCCTCCCTGCAGCCCCCCAAGGATGATGCAGCCATCGTGGGGGCCGTGAGGCTCCTGTCCGTGCTGATCGCCGCGGTCACCATGGACCTGGCCGGCCGCAAGGCCCTGCTCTTCGTCTCAGGTGAGCACTGGAGGTCATCTGCGTGCGCTCATTCTCGGCTTCAGCAGCTGCTGCAACACGCCAGCCCTCGTGGTGAGAGTGCCCGGGGCCCTCAACCTCCCCAGCACCTGGCGCAGGGCCCAGCATCCAAGTTCTGCCGGGGAGTTCCCGTCGTGGCGCAGTGGTTAACGAATCCGACTAGGAACCATGAGGTTGCGGGTTCGGTCCTTGCCCTTGCTCAGTGGGTTAACGATCCGGCGTTGCTGTGAGCTGTGGTGTAGGTTGCAGGCGCGGCTCGGATCCCGCATTGCTGTGGCTCTGGGATTATGCCGGTGGCTACAGCTCCGATTGGACCCCTAGCCTGGGAACCTCCATATGCCGCGGGAGCGGCCCAAGAAATAGCAAAAAAAAGACAAAAAAAAATCTGTCAAAGTTCTGCCGGGACTCGTGGGAGCAAATGAGCCAAGACAGAGGCTGGGTGTGACGGGAGCCCACACTTGGGCTGGGCAGAAGCTTGCTGCCTGCTGGCGGCCTCCAGTCACAGGCGACCAGGATGGCAGCCTGATGGGGCCTGGGGCCCGTGGGGTGCCAAGGGGCTCCCCCTCAGAGGGTCCTTCCCGTCCTCTGAGGGCCGTCTGTCTGTGCACAGGAGCCACCATGTTTGCTGCCAACCTGACACTGGGGCTGTACGTCCACTTTGGTCCAAAGGCTCTGACCCCTAATAGCACCATGGGCATGGAGAGTGTGCCCACGGCGGGCACAGAGCAGCCCCTGGTCACGCCCACCAGCTACCTCACCCTGGTCCCCCTGCTGGCCACCATGCTCTTCATCATGGGTAGGTGTGCCAGTGCCCCCGGGGGCCGAGGGCGGGCGTGGGAGGTGTGGGGACGCGCCGTGTCTCATGCGCTGGGCCCATGCCATCCTGGTGGTTGGGGAGGGGTCCCTTAGCAGCTCAAAGGAGACAAGAGACCTCCCCCGGCCACTGGGCAGGGCCACTGGGCAGGGCCTAAGCCCGCCCCTCGCTCCCTTCCGCAGGCTACGCCATGGGCTGGGGGCCCATCACCTGGCTCCTGATGGCGGAGATTCTGCCCCTGCGAGCCCGCGGCGTGGCCTCGGGGCTCTGCGTGCTGGTCAGCTGGCTCACCGCCTTTGCCCTCACCAAGTCCTTCCTGCCGGTGGTGGTAAGGGAACAGCGCTGGGACCATGGGGACCTGGAACCCTCTCTGGCTAGTGCCAGGGGCTGTGCCCAGGACTCTCTGCATCCTTTCAGCCTTGGCACACACCCCCTTCACAGTGAGGCCAGGGGCCTTCAAGGCACAATGTAGCAAAGACTCCTTATGACAGACACGGCTCAGGAAGCGGTCAGGAGCAGTCGGGTGGCTGACCTCCCAGGCCAGTGTGGGGCCCAAGCCCAGAGAGCCCTCCTGTCACACACACCCCCCCGGAGGAAGCTGGGCCTTCTGTCCGGTTTGGGCCTTTGCTGAGCATCCCACGAGCGGCATGTGCGCGTCCTTGCCCCAACGCGCACACACAGCCCCTGCCTGGCCTCACCAGCCTTTGGCTCAAACTCCCTCGGCCCTGACGCCCACCAGAATCTCCAAGTCCCGGTTCTCTGACGGGACAGCCCAGGCAGTGTCCCCCCCCCACCCCCCCGCCACTGCAGCCAGTGGGGCCACGACAGGGCTGGGGGCACCCAGAGTGGGTAGGCCAGCTGGAAGGCACAGCGTGCGGTGTGGGTGGGGAGGGAGGATGGGGCCCAGCATGTGGGTGCTCCCAGCCAGGCTACGGGCAGGCCTCCTGCAAGGGGGCGCAGAACAGCTGGAGATTAAAGGTGGCCACGGGGACAAGGCAGAGGTGGTTGCCCAGCCAGGGTGGGTGCCAGCCGAGGAGGAAGAAGGCTATCACAGCCCCAGCACTGGAGCAAGGCTGTGTGCAGGCTTCGAGGACCTCGAGTGCCTGGCTAAAGCATTCGGCTTTCATGCTGGGGGCAGTGGGCGCTCCGGGCAAGGGTCTCCAGGCGGGGCCCTGATGCTGGCTTGTGCTGGGGCGGGGGAGGACGCCGGGCTCCCTCGTGACCCGGCCCTCTCCACCCCCAGAACGCCTTCGGCCTGCAGGCCCCTTTCTTCTTCTTCGCTGCCGTCTGCTTGGTGAACCTGGCGTTCACCGGCTGCTGTGTGCCCGAGACCAAGGGCCGGTCGCTGGAGCAGATCGAGTCCTTCTTCCACTCGGGGAGGTCCGTCCTGCACTAGGGCAGGGCTGCCGCCCAGAGGGCCCAACCACTGGGCAGCCGAGCTGTGCGCTCGCCCCATATCCGCACTCCGAGTCCAGGAGGCAGCGCAGCGTGTCGTCAGCCGGGGCGCAGGAGGACCCGCCAGAGGCCTGACGGCCCGCAGCACACGCGCCAGCTCCGGGCAGCACCGTTGTCCAGCCTCGGCCCCAGCTCAGGTAGCCTGCGAGCCACGCTCTTCAGCCGAGGCCCACCAGCGGAGGGGGCAGCCACTCGGCCTGAGGGTCTGCCGGGCGACCTCAGGCCTAGCTTCCACTTCAACGGAGGGCTGGCCTTGCTGAGGACAGGGACAGGGCTGGAGGTGGCAGAGCAGTGCCACACAGGGACATCCTGTTCTCATCACTTAGCGGCCATCGGGCCTCTTGGCTTTGGGGAGGGAACTGCACCTGTGAGAGCCTGTGGCCACCCCAGGGAATGTTCTGGACTCCCACAGGCCAGGGCACAAGACCCAGCATGGCCACTTCCTCCTGCACCCGCCCCACTGCTGGCAACAGGGGGCGCTCAAGTGCAAGCTGTGCTCACCCTATTTATAGAAATAAATCAGGCCACGGCCTGGGAGAGGAAGGAGTGGGGTTTACTCAGGTGGGGGAGCCCTCCAGCAGCCAGGCTAGACCAAATCCTCAGCCAAGGTCAGCAGGGCCTGCTGCTGCCCTCAGGCCACCTCTCTGACCACAGTGAGGCAGAGAAAAGGGGCCAGGCAGCCCAGGAGGGAGGGCCGGGCCGAGGGGCTCCAGCTCCTCCTGGCTGGTGGGCTCCAGAGAGCCACCTTCCCCTGAGGCGCTGTGAGCTGGCAGGGACAGGGCCTGCAGCCCAGCGGGGCCTAGATGCCCAGCAGTCCCTCCCAGGGCCCCTGCTCGACCCGTGTGGGGGTGGGGTGTCCCCACCACTCAGGACACCAGAGGGAGCACACGAGCAGGCATGCAAGCCACCACCAGGCTTTATTGCTGAAAATGCGACCTGATGCTGAGAGTGAACACAGACCACAGAGGACGGAGCCTGGACCCAAAGGTGGGCGTACCCCCCCACCCTCCGCCACCCCGCATGGTGGCCCCCCGCCCCCTCTGGGAGACAGGATCACAGCTCCGGGAACCTCCGCAAGCGACCTGCCCACCCAGGCCAGCGGCCAAGGGGGTAGAGAGCCCGCCCAATGCCCACCCAGCTTCCCAGAAACACAGCCAGCCCTTCTGCAGCAAGGAGAGCCCTGCCAGCAAGGCCCCGAAGGCAGGGGCAGGAGCGACCCCAGAGGGCCGCTTCCTGGGGAAGAATGAGCCAAGAGGGGCGGGCAGGGCCCTCGCTCCTCCGGCGAGGTAGACAGGTCTTATTCACAGCACACGCAGGAGAAGACGCACACGCACGCACACGCCCCGCTGGCCTGGAGAGGCCTGTGGCCCACAGCCCTTTCATCACAGCACTGGCCTGAGGAAGGTGGGCCCGGAGGACCCCTGAAGGCACGTGCCCCGCCCCCACCACCCAGGGCTCAGCCTGCTCGGGCTCCCTGGAGAGCCGCTGGGGGACGCTGCTGTCCCCTGGCCAGCGCCTGCCTTCCCAGCCCCAACACTGACACACGCCAGAGATGCGAAGTCCATCCAGGAGCCAAGTGAGCAGGCCCAGCCTGCGGGCCTGGGAGGAGCAGCGGCTAAGACCCAGACCAAGCATCTCCACGTGGGCTCACCTCTGCCCCGGGCTGCCCGGGCCCCTCTGAAGTCCAGTCTGGCCAGAGTGGCTGGTGGGCAGAGGCGGGAGGAAGGGATGGCAGGGCAGCTCCAGGCTCTGCCCGGCTCCTGAAAGACAGGCAGGTCCCTGCGGGCAGCCCTGCCCTGCCCACTTCCTCAGCACCAGGTCTGGGGTGGGGAGACGCTGGGGACAGTGGGCCCACGGGAAGTGCTCCGGTTCTGCGCTGGTCCAAGGCCCCAGGGAAGCGGGGGGATGCCCCCACCAGCAGTTGCGTCACTGCCAAGGCTGCCGTCGTGGGCACTTGAGGGGCCTGTGGGGAGCACCGTGGCTCGCACGGAGGACAGTGGCGGGGGCCCTGGGCAGCAGGGCGGGGGGGCCTGAGGACAGGAGGACAGAGGCGGCCCAGCTTCCAGGATGCCCACGGGCCTGAGAGCTGAGTGGAGGCCCCTGTGGCCGATGCCCAGGCCTGGGCTGCCGGGCCTCTCACCTCGAGACAGGACCAGAAGCAGCTCCTTCCTGGCGCTCAGCAGGACTCCAGTGGTCCTGCCAGCATGTACGTCTGACACCCATCCAGGCGGCTGGGAAGACGGGGTCAGGTGAGCTGTCCGCAGGGCCGCGCAGGCTCTGCTCTGGGTCACCCGAGGCCCCGGCTGCCGGCCCCACCGCCCCAGAGCCCTCACCCAGGGGGCGAAGCAGACAGAAGAGGACTCCGGGGTGGGGACAGGTGAGGGGGACTGCGAGCCAGGCACAGGCTCCTCTTCCGGGCTGTCCCTCAGGGTCGTGCCCCTACCCACATCACAGCTCCCCCTCCAGCGCGGCCGTGAGCTTCTCCTCGTCAGCCTGCTGCTTCTGCTGCTGGATCCTGGCGTAGGAGATTGCGTCGCCCCTGGGGAGAGTGAGTCCATGTCACACAGGGCCCAGACCCCAGACACACAGCCTTCCCGCCTCCACCCCACCCTTGACCTGTGCCCCAGGTGGGACCTGCACACAGAGCCCAGTGGGCCTGCTGGTTTCCCCAGAGAGCCTGTTGCTAGGCTGGCAGAGACACGTCTTGTCACCGCTAAGAGCGGTACAGGCTGCCTGGGATGCTGAGTCGACAAGGATTCGGACTCTCAGCCTGGGCTCTGCAGGCGGCAGCTGACTGCCGCGGAGCCAGGTGTGGGCCCTGCAGGGATGCGGCTCTTGGGAGCTGAGCATCTGCCATCCCTGCTGTGGGCCATGGCGAGGCGGGCTGGCCCCCAGAAAGTCCCCTGACCTCTCATGCCCGACAGCCGGGATGCCCTGGAGACACTACGAGAGCCTCTGCCAGCCTCGGTGCCTCAGCTTCCACACTGGGTATCAGGGGCCACCCCAGCCCTTCCTCCCCAAGACGCCTTGGGAGGCAGAAGAGCCCCCAGGGCCGGGACTGGCAGACGCACTTTTTGCCCAGAGCAGAGAGTCCGTAGAGCACTCCGGTGGCGAAGGCGATGGCGTTGCCCAGCAGCGTGGTCAGGGTGAGGCTGATGACGACGGGAACCACAGCCATCCTGGGGGAGAGGCAGGGGTCAGGGGGCGCTGTCTCTCTGCAGGCACGCGCGCATGCGCGCGGCAGCCCTCAGCTCCCCACGTCTGCACAGGCCCCCCTCACAGCCAGCCGGGCGCAGGCAGGGCCCCAGAACTCAGATGAGACAGGGGCTCAGGGCCAGGCCTCGTGAAGTCCTCAACGTCCGTGACCTCACCTGCAAAAGTCTCTGCATTTTCTGGGGAGAGAACCCAAAGCTTTCATAAGATTGTTTTGTTTTGGTCTTTTTAGGGTCACACTCACGGCATATGGAGGTTCCCAGGCCAGGGGTCGAATTGGAGCCGTAGCCACCGGCCTACACCACAGCCACAGCCATGCCAGATCGGAGCTGCATCTGTGAGCTACACCACAGCTCACGGCAATGCCGGATCCTTAACCCACTGAGCAAGGCCAGGGATCAAACCTTGCATCCTCATGGATACTAGTCAGGTTCATTCCTGCTGCGCCACGACAGGAACGCCCCCATCGGATTTTTGAAAGGGCCTGTGGTCCCAAAAGGGTTACCAGCGAGGAGCTGGTCCAAGTCCCGGGCAGACTGGAAACCCAGTGTCAGCTCCGTCCTGACTGGTTTTGCGACTGTGGGCAAGTTACTTATCTGAGGCTCAGTCTCTCCCCTGAGGTTTCGAGACTGAACGAGGTAAGGCGTGTTACTACCCCACACGAGGCGAAGCAGCATTAGCACGAGCGAAGTCTTGGCTCCTGTGGGCGCAGTAAAACCGGCCACATCTCAGCGAGAAGATCCCAAAGGTTAAAAGGCAGGAGACTCGGAGCTTCCGCGTTGCAAGGCTCCCACCAGGAGCCGCCAACTGGCTGAGGAGGCAGCCCCGGCTCTGTCTGGTGTCCCCTCCGGCTGAAGCGTCCGCGGGGCCGACCCCTGGTCCTGGCTGGGATTTCTAGGCCAGCGGCAGCGGTTCGAGTTAACGCACACACGCTGTGTACAAGAAGACAAGGCTGGAGCCTCTTTTCAGACTCGTAGACACTCGGACTCGCCCGACTGAGTTCTACCTGAATTTCCATTCTGGCAGGACAGGTGATCATGAGGTTTTACTGCAGTTATAACATTTCGAAGTAATAAAAGAAAAATGGAAATTGCAGAGGGTGGAGTCCCCGTCGTGGCTCAGAGCTAACGGTGGTAACGAACCCGACCAGCACCCATGAGGACACGGGTTTGATTCCTGGGAGTTAAAGGATCCCGTGTGGCCGTGAGCTGCGACACAGGTCGCAGATGTAGCTCAGGTCCCGCGTTGCTGTGGCCGTGGTGTAGGTGGGCACTGTAGCTCCGACCGGACCTCTAGCCTGGAAACCTTCATATGCCACCGGTGCGGCCCTAAAAAGACCAGAAAAGAAAAAAAAAAATTGCAAAGGAGAAAAAAAGGACCACAGTGGGGGAAAGTCTGTCAAAACAGAGTTAAAAGTGAACACCAGGCTGGAAATACATTTGCAGGAAATACCACAAAGGAGTAAGAAAAAGCTTTAATACAGAACACATCTCACCTACGAAGTACAACATTTTGATGTCAATAGGTAAAAATAAACTAGATTTTAGGAAATGCAGTGAGTGAAAAGCACACGGGAAAAGACTTCGCCTCTTGGATAACAAACACCAACGTGAAAATAGCACTCAGCCGCCGTCCAGGCGGGAGGAGGAGAGACTCAGGCAACCTCTTTGCAAAGCAGTTTGGCCCCACGTTGGATCCTTTGGATGACTGAAATCTCTGACCTAATAATTCCACCCCTGGAAATATCTCCTACGAAAACCATCACGAACAGAAGTTTTCAGCACTCAAATGTGCATCGCAGCCTCATGGGCACTACAGGTTACGCATTTAAGAAAGCAGGATGCATCCCACTGAATACATACTCCCAGCACTAAAAGTCATCTTATGGGAGTTTCCTGGTGGCTCAGCGAGTTAAGGATCGGGCGTTATAGCTGCGGCAGCTTGGGTCGCTGCTATGGCACAAGTTCAATCCCTGGCCTGGGAACTTCTACATGCTGGGGACGCAGCCAAAAATAAAGTCATCTGGAGTTGCCGTCGTGACGCATCGGAAACGAATCCAACGAGGAACCATGAGGTTGCGGGTTTGATCCCTGGCCTTGCTCAGTGGGTTAAGGATCCAGTGTTGCCGTGAACTGTGGTGTAGGTCGCAGACGCAGCTTCGATCCCACATTGTTGTGGCTGTATGTAGGCCGGCAGCCATAGCTCCAATGGGACCCCTAGCCTGGGAACTTCCATATGCCTCGGGGGTGGCCCTAAAAAGCAAAAAAATAAATAAATTAAAAAAATAAAGTCATCTTATGAAGTATTTGTGGTAATACTAAAAACGTTTCTACCATTTAGTGATAGATAGTAAGTGAAAAACAAAGCAGGATAAAAATTTACTTATGGTTGTTAAAACTGTGTAAGAAGCAGGTTTTAAAAAGATGCCTGAGGACTAAAAGGACCCACATCAAAATGCTCACAGGTGGTGGAGCTTCGGGTCACAGCTTCCTCTTTTCCACGTTACCTTTGATGGGTGTGTGCTGCGGTCACACAGTTACATGTTACTGTATGTTTCTCGGCATGTGGAGTTCCAGGGCCAGGGATCAACCCCACGTCACAGCAGCGATAGGAGCCATAGCAGTGACAATGCCAGATCCTTAATCCACTGAGCCACCAGGGAACTCCCACTGTGAACACTTTAAAATACATTCAGAAAAATAAAGATCAAGGCAAGGGACATGCCGAGGCACAGTATTTGGTGTTCTGCTGTGATTCAGACAGAGGGCGATGGCTCTAGAACTGAGCACGCACCTTGGGCTCTGTCAAAATTACTGGGCCTCCAGGAAGGAAGAAACGTTCAAAATAAAAAGCTCCATTTTCTTGCTAAGGATAATCCAGATAACAATAAGCACCGCTGCTGCCAGAAGCTGCTGCGAGCCTCCTAGGCACCAGGCGCTGTTCTAGCAGCTGCGCGAAACCCATCCTGAAATAGCTCCATCTCATGACTCGGTTGTAAAATACTACAGCTGAACCTATGGTTAGAAGTAGGAGGAGACAGAAGCTTATTTGGAAGTTTCTGTTCTGCAGCTTGATTCTTTCCCCTTTCATGATGAGACAGCTAGACCACAATCTTCTTGTCCATTTTTTTTTTTTTTTTTTTAATGGCCACAGCACATAGCTGCTTGATGTGGAAACTCAGTTCCCAGATCAGGGACTGAACCCAGGTCACAAAAGTGAAAGCACCGAATCCTAACTACTGGACCACCAGGGAACTCCCACAGGTCAACCACCCTCTTGAAAGGCTGCACATGGAGTTCCCGTCGCGGCGCAACAGAAACAAATCTGACTAGGAACCATGAGGTTGCAGGTTGGATCCCTGGCCTCACTCAGTGGGTTAAGGATCTGGCGTTGCCATGAGCTGTGGTGTAGGTCGCAGACGCACTTGGATCCCGCACTGCTGTGGCTGTGGTGTAGGCTGGCAGCTACAGCTCCGATTCGACCGCTAGCCTGGGAACCTCCATATGCCACGGGAGTGGCCCTAAAAAGCAAAAAAAAAAAAATGCAAAAAACAGCAGAAAGGCTGCACAGAGGGACGTGTGCATCTATCTACCAGAACCTGCTCCACGGCTCTGCACCGACGGGCCCAATCCCAGGCATTCTCCCTTTGTCTACTACCCGCAACGCACCAAGGCGAGCGTGTCTCACGCCGGAGTCCCCCATAGCTGGAGCGGGGTGGGGGGTGGGGGCAGCTGAGAGCCCCGCCAACACCGTCACCTGCGGAAGCAGGGCTTGGGGAGCCGCGGCCTGGGGCCCCTCACCCGCAGTAGAAGACGGCCTTCTGCCAGGAGCGCAGCCGGTCCACCTTCTCCGCCACCGCGTTTGCGAACTCAACGAACTGGCAGCAGAAGGGCGCCTCGCAGAGCAGCAGGATGAAAGCGTTCATGCTGGGGGTAAGGGAGAGAAGGCCGACACCCGCTGGGTCCCCTCGCCTCCTCCCGGGGCCCCCTCCCCCCCCAGAGCCACTCCTGCTACTCCCCACGCACGGTCTCCCTCCCTGAGCTGGGCTCCCGGAGGGAGGGAAAAAGCTGGGTGACCAGACACGGCGTGCCAGGCCCCTCCACCTGCCCCCAAGCCTGGAGGGACAGAGGGACAGAGGGACAGAGCCCTCGCTCCGCCACATCACCCCCTCCACATCCCAGCCGGGCCCTGCCCTGCCCCCTGAAGCCTGGGTCCAGCACCTCTCCCCGCCAACCTGCCGTCCCTACTGCCTCTGGCCAGAGGCCCCGTGCCCTCCCCACGGCAAGACCTCAGCCTCGCCACCAGCCTGAGGTCTCTGAGGGCAGGGATGCGTCTTGCTCACCTCTGCGCCCCTCCCAGCGGCAGTCTCATGGGGCACCGACAAGGCATGGAGCCCAGTGCCACCTCTCCTGTGCCTCGGGTGGGGCACAGGCAGCCAGAGCTGCACGGCCAGTCCTCACCCCGCCCTTCCCTCCAACGGCACCCAGAGACCCTGGCAGGAGGTGGGCAGAGAACCCAGCTAGGGCACCCTAGCCCCTAATCCTGCACCAACTCTGATCTGCCCTGTGGGGCCGGCACTGCTCGCCCACTGAGCTGGCTCTTCTGATCCCAGCTCCGTCGGAAGCTGTCCCTCCAGCCCAGCCCTCAGCCACCCCTTATGGCCCCAGGAGGCCAGGCCCATGGCAGTGACCTTGGTGCCGGGACAGTCTGACCGAGTGGATGCTGGGGAAATGGTGGTGGCCCCGGCCCTGACGAGCATTAAGGAAGCAGAACACAGCGAGGTGAGCCTCGGCAGGGCGCCCAGAAATCTGCATGCCCCCCCCCCGACGCCGGGGCAGGACAGCCATGTGGCTACTCACATCATCCACACACCGGCCGCGATGTTCAGCGGGTGGACGGTGATGCAGTTGAAGAGGCCGGAGACGGCACAAGCTTGGAAGCAAGAGACACGGAGCACGAGTGAGCAGGGAAGAGGGGCAGAGCCCTCGGGGGGGAGGGCGGCCTGGGGAGAAATCCCAAGAAGCTGTGCCCATCCCAGCGCCTGGACGTCTCTGCGCTGCCATCGGAGACAAGTGAGGCCAACATAGCAGATCCACGCCCCCGGCGAGGACAGAGTCAGGTAAAGCAGCCTGGACCTCAGGGCTGGCTCGCTCGCGGGGCTCGGCGAGGCTGCACCCCATCCTCTCCCAGTTCTGCTCAGAGGTACATCCTCTTCTACCCCTGAAAGCTGCTTCTCTGACACCCCGAATGTGGAACCTTGCTCACCCTCCCAGCTGCGCCCCACGGCAGGGTCTGCACACTCGCCCCCCTCTCCCCACAGTCCGGCTTCACCAAGGGTTCCAAGAGCCCGCCAGACAGTGCCAGGAAGCCAGCCCAGGTGGTAGCTGGGACGGGACAGGGAGCTGGGCGCTCTGAGGCAGCAATTAGCAACCAGTTCATTAAACTTGCAGCAGCTCCTTCTGCACCTGATCCCTGACAAGGGCCTGGAATTCTCCTGCCGTCTTCCCACGTAACCCTATGCAGACAGCAGGCGATGGAACAGAAAACCAGACGACGTGAACCCAAGCTGCACTGGGACTGCCCTCCTGGGCCCCCCAAGGTCTCCCACAGTGACAGACATACTTCCGGCCTTCTAGAAGGGCAGCTGCTGTCCTGGACATGTCGCACGCGTGCAGGCGGCAGGGTTCCCCAGATGTGGGTGCAGATTTGAGCAGCATGATAGGATGCTGCCTCTGCCTGACAGCCAGCCACGCCTGGTCTCACCCGCCAGCAGCTACTCTACCTGCCGCCGTTAGCCCTTCACCTCTAGCTCCAACCCTACCCCCACCGTCCTACCAATGCCAACCTTGGGGGAGGACCAGGTTTCAACTCAGACCAACAGGCTCCAGCCAGGCGCCCTTTAACAACCAAGGGCTGGATGACGTCCCCTGGGGGCCTCCGATGCTCTTGCCAAGTAAGGGAGGTGTCCAGTGCCAGCCTATCTCGTCCCAAGCTTTTGCCTCCAGAGGAGGAGCAGGACCTGAGCAAAGGCCTCTCCAAAAACCCCACCGTAGAGGACGGTGACGCTACCCCAAAGTGACCAGCCGGAAGCACAAGGCTTTTTTGAATTCCCAGCATCTCTAAAACTCCTGTGGGCTCTGGACTCTGCCCTGCATCATACTCTATGCAGCGTGCACGTGACAATCGCTTCCCCTAAATCTGCAGGGAGAAACGGACATTTCAGGTGATGCCACAGGCCTCTCCTGAAGCTTCCTCTGTGGCCCCAACACCATGAACTCCTGGGGAGGCCCAGGTTTCTCACCTTGGGAAGCACAGGACTGGGGAGGGGGGGTGCCAGGGTTAACGAGGGAGTTAGCAGGGTCGTGCTGCCTCCAAGATGGAGGGAGGAGGGTGATGACCCACAGGCCACTGTGGGGCGCTCCCCCCAACCAACCCCCCCCCCCGACACTGTCACTCCCACAGCAGCCTCACTCTGCCCACAGCAGCCGCACTCTGATGTGGCAGGGAAACAGCTACCCAAACCCGAGAGGGTCTCTCCTTCCAAGTCAAAATAGACTTCCTCTGAACAGCAGTGACGGGGACTGGGGCGGGGGCTGGCCTGTCCCCTCATGGCCTCTGATAAGGGCATACCAGGAGGGTGGGGGTGGGGGCAGCACCCTCCTAACGGAACTCCTGAGCCTCCTTCCAGCCTCTACCACCCCGGAGGACTGTGCCACTGGAAAGGTGTTCCTTCTGGCGTAGCGGATGGGGATCTGTCCGGCCCTGGCCCTTGCCCTCGATGCCAGGCAGGCACTGCTCAAGTCCTGAGGATCCCCGGACAGACACCCTTCCCAGACCTCGCGATGTGCCCATCCTCCTCCAGTAACTCACAGGGGTAGGGCAGCAGCCCCATTCAAAGAGACCTGCATCTGCCTGTGGACCCCCTGCCCAACGACTTATTTACTTCTGCAGATCCGCCCTCCTACTTAAGTTCTTTGGGGGCTTGTGCTAAAGCGCCTGGCTTCCCAGGAAGCTTGAGGTCGAGGTGTGTGTCCAGGATGGGGCTGGGGAAAAGAAGGCTGAGAGATGAGGAGGTGGCCGTGGCCAGCAGAAGCAGGGCACTGGCCTCCAAGGAGACGGTGAGGGGTCAGAGGAAAGGCCACCTCCTTTAGCTCACAGCCCGACCCTCCCTTGGGAACTTGCCCTCAGGGAAGCTGCACCCGCCCCACTTACAAACAACCTTCGCCCAAAAGTTAAGGCGGCCGCGGCCCACATCGGCGTCAACAGGTGGGGTGGCCTCCAGGCCGGGCTGAGCCGGAGCTTTATAACGAGCATCTGGGCAATCTCAGAAGGCCTCCGGAGGAGGTGCCGCCCTGCCCTCACGCTCGCAGAAGCCGTAGAGAGGCAGTGACTTGGCCGCGTGGAGTCCACCGCTCCCCGCCGGGGGGGGGGGGTGTCACCCCCCATTCCCCCCATCCCCCGCCTCCGGAGAACGACTCTAGCGCTACCAGGCAGCCCCGGACCCGGGAGCCCAGGCTGCGGGCCGGTAACTATGGCAACCGTAGAAGCGTGCACCTCCCGCCACCCCAGCCTCTCCCCTGCCCAGCGCGTGGCAGCAGCGCCTGACCCCAACCAGAACCACTTTCGGGAAGGGGCGGGGCGGGGCGGGGCGGGGCGGGGAGGGGTGGGGGGAAGCCGGCGCGCATGCGCAGCTTGCGGTGGGGCCTGCCCCCTCGGCCCCTCCCCCGGGCCGGATACTCACAGACAGCCCCTAACACCCCCGACAGGCGACACAGCCAGCGGTACCACCATGTCATGCCCTCCTCCTGTGCGGGCGGCGCCGAGTTCACGGACGCTACCGCCGCTCCGCTTGAGCCGCTCATGGTGCCGCCGTCCGGCGATGCCCGCCGCCCTCACAAAGGGCTCCGGAGCCGGCCGCGTCGTCCCGGCGCGCTGCCTTGTGGGAGAGGCGGCCGCTTATTAGCATAGGGGGCGGGGCTCTCGGGGGTCGGGCGAAGTTCGCCCCGAGGCTCGGGCTCATTAGCATAGAGGTGGGGCCGCGGCTAGGTGTGCCCGAAGGAGCCCCAGTTCTCAGCTTGGGCGGGGCCCACAGGGCCTCGGACATGGTGCGCCCGAGGGGCTCGTGCTTATTAGCATAGGGGGCGGGCCCTGGCGCCGCGAGACTCCGGGGCAGTCAAATACTCCCACCCGGACTAGCGTAAGGGCGGGACCCCGCCGAGAATTAACAGGTGCGCCAGCCTCAGGGCCCGGTTGTGACTCCGACAACCTCGCCTCCCCTCGCTGAGTAGGAAGTCGATCGCTAGGGGCGGCCAGGGGTTTGCTCAGATGTGGACTAGGTCTGGAGCCCAGCCGCGGCCAGGGAATCCCCGCCCTGCCATGGGGGTGGGTTTTCTAGCCACACTTGGACAGGTTAAGTAAGGAAAACGCCACTCAGACCGCACCTTCTGTTTATTGGTACCGAGGGCCTGGGGGCTGCCTTTCTGGAGCCCCCCCTCCCACCCCGCAGCATTTTGCACGTTGGAGGAGGCCATAAAGGAAATACTTAAGATTGGAGGGAATTCGAATTGGAAAGGGCTCAGACACCAGAGTTACCCCTCCAGGGCTGGCCAGGCACCTAACAGGGGATGATCACAGATGTCGGGCTCCTCCCCTTCCTTCCAGGACTGTGCCCACTGGTCAACTGTGGGATGGGCTTTTGGAGGGCGCTAAGGCAGGGCACTGCTGGGCTAATGAGCTCCTTTCTGGAGGGTCCAGTACTGGCCCCGCAGGCTGGTGTGGGCGTCCAGGAAGCCCTGACTAAACTCCATCTCTGCCTGGCTGCCCTCTGACTCCCAGTAGAGCGTCTGCTGCCCATGAAATGCCGTTGTCCTCAGGCTGTGGATGTCCCGGATCTGGGAGGAACACACACGACAATTAGCTATAGCAATCAGGAGCCCTTAATGAACCAGGTATCATCCATCCAGGGTCACATTTAATCCTCACACAACAGCCCTACCAGGAAGACACTATCATTCTACCTAGGAAGCTGAGGCTCAGAGAAGGTGTCTTCTTCCCCCAAAGACACACAGCCAGGATGCCAGCCTTGGAGTCTGAGCCCAGATTTGTCTGGTTCCAGAGACCAGGCTGCCTCCTGCAGGGAGCTGATACCTTCCAGAGGCCAGTTCTCCCAGAACATAGGAAACCAGGGGCGGGGTCAGGGGCGAGGCCAGGGGGAGGGCTGGGCCCACTGTTCTAGTAAAATTATAATGGGGTCTTGAAAGATGCTTCAGTCCTGGGTGAACTGGCAGTCTACGTCAGAAAAGGTACTTTCTATTTCACCCCAGTAGGGAGCTCAATAAACATTTGCTGGTGAATAAGTGGAAGAATCTCTCATTCTCTCACTAGTGATTTTGAAGGTTCTCGTCTGAAGGAAAGTCAGTGGGTCCTCTAGCCCAGCCCCCTCAGTCCTTGTCCCCAGGGATGCCTGTCCAGACTCATAGCAAAAGTCAGCCCATTCCTGTCCCCACCCAGGTAAGCCTCACCAAGACGTAGCTGGCATCGGTGCCATCGGTTCCGGTGGCCGCGTCCGTGACCAGGGCGTGGATGGCGATGCGGGCCCGGGGAGCCACGCTAATGAAGATGCGGCAGCCCCCCACGTGCCTTCCATCTGGGCTCGTTGATGGGCTCACGATTTCACCCCTGGGTCCAAAGAGCTGCATGTCACACTCTGCAGGGGAGAGCAGGAGGACAGACTGGGTGTAGGCTCCTTCAGGGACATGGGGGCCGGGCAGAGGCCAGGACAGCTCATAGCCTGGGAGCAGTGGGGGGAGGGCGCCGTGTGCCCTGTGACCAAGATCCGGGCTCCCAGGTCGCAGGTGGAACCTCTGAACAGCAAAGCAGCCATCAAAGTATCCCCACGAGCTACAGGTCTGCTCCAGCCTGGATTCGTCGCCACCTCAGAACACCGTCAGACTTTTCTGCCTGTTTAAGCGTTGGCCAGCTAAGGATTAAACCTACCGCCTGGACCAGACCCCACCACCATCCCACGACTATGTGACTCAACCCACGAGCCCTGCCCTATAAAACTTAACTCTCCCTAAATGATGGGGGGGGGGGGCTGCGTTCTCCTTTCTCAGTGCTCCGGGCCAGCTCTCTGGTCCATAAAACCTGCCTGGGACCCCACTGCTCCAGTGGACTGTCATGTCGTCTCTCCTGGGCGCTCACACCAGGCACAAGTCCCCTCTGAACCCCACTGTTCCACCTCCCGGCTGGGTGGTGGCCCTGGGTGAAGGCTGTAACCGCTCTGACCTCCAGCCCCCTCTTCTGGAAAGTGAGGGAACAGCAGCGCACGCTGGGCGGGTCGGTTTTTAAGAGGACTCAACAGAGCCACTAGTGCAGAAGTGCTTCGCCCTGAACCTGGTGCAGCCACGATAGCCCCTCCTGCCCACGCCTGCTGGGCCTTCCTCGACGCCCACTCCTGAGCGTGGGGAGGCTGACAGGTGAGGGCGACAGGCAGGCAGCTGGTGCCTGTGCTCCACGCAGAGGGGCGGGGAGTGGGACGTCAACTCTCTGCAGAGGAAGAAGCCCCCCAAGGCCTCTCTTCTCACCTGAGACCTGGCGAGGGTTGGGGGGAAGAAACCTCTCGAACTACTGGGGCAGCCCCCTTCAGCCAGGTTGGACTGTCAGAGGAGGGCAAGCCCCCTGAAGCAACCTAGAAGGCTACCCGTGGGGCCGCGGGCGAGTGGAGGTCTTGGGCGGGGGGGGGGTCACTATCCTCCGCATGCGCGGTGTGCGAGCACGCACATGCCCCACTCTGGGGGGGGGGGCAAGAGGCCGGTGCCCTGGGCGGGGCTGGGGAAGGCGGTTCAAGGGAGGACTGTAAAGGCTCTGGAAGGACCGGAGCCAGAGGGTGGGGCCATGGTGGCCTGAGGGAGGGAGTGAGGATGTGGCCGGAGTTCCGTGCCCACCCATCTCGCCACAGGGCCCCGGAGAGGAAGGGACAGAGCATATCCCGCCCCCGCCCCCCCCCCCGCCCCTTTTCCTGAGCGCAGGCGCAGGGGCGGAGGCGTAGGCAATAGGGGGCGGCGGGGGTGGGGGGCCGTTTCCAGGAAGGCACTGCTTTTCATGGTCAGTCTGCTCAGCTCCCTGTCTGCCTCGCCTGGCCACCGACCCTTCGGAACTGGCCCCGTTGGCAGCAGCTCCCCCCAGCCAGCCTCTGGGGACGCGGGGCAGGCTCGCTGTACCTCGGTGGAAGGTTCCAGGGGCAGGCTGGCTTGAATATCGCAGCAGCACCCCGCCTCCCGGCTGCACGAGACGCTGCCTCACCACCAGCGTGTTGGCTTTGGTGCTGAAAGTCATGCCAGACAGTCTCTCGCACTTCTTCCTCCATGTGAGCCTGCCCCAAAGCAGCAGCATCTCCCCTGGGAAAATGGGGGTGCAGTGAGGATCCGCCCCCGCCACCCCTACAGGTCAGCAGCTCAGGGGTCTGGGGTCAACTGAGCTGAGTTCAAGTCCTGACCCTCCCACTTACTGGCTAAGTGATGCTAAGTAACGGCTCTCCTAGCCTCAGTATCCTCATCTGTGAAATGGGCAGTCACACCCGTCGTGAGATGGCTGTGATGGTTACAAGTGGGGACGCACTTAGAGGCCCCCCCCATGGGGCGCCCTGGAGTCATGCTCGCTGGCAACAGCTGCTCACATGGCCCTGGACGTACCAGCGCTGCAGTTGAGGGAGCTCTCAAGGACTCGCAGAGTCACCACCTCCCCCAGGGGCCGCCCGATGACTACTGCACAGTCAGCCTGTTCCGGGCCTCGCATGTCAATGGTTCCTGTCGGTTCAAGGTACTGCTGGCCACAGGCACCTGGAAAGGGTGCGGGAGGGCAGGTGAGCAAGAGTGTCCCCCCAGCAAGGCAGTGTGGGGGGCTTTCCAAGCTGGGCAAGAAGAATTCAAGGCTGGGGTGGCTAGGGGGTCCTCCTATAGCCCCCCCCAGACCCTGCCGGAAGCCTCAGGCAAGGAGAAGGCTGCGTGGGTCCCAGCATCATCACCTAAGGCACAGAGCCGCCCCTGATGCTCCAGCAAGAGGGAGGCGGTGTGGACAGTGGGTCACAGAGGCCAGGATTCCGACTCTGTGAAACCTTCAAGCTACCTTCCCATGATGAAATCAAAGTGACCAGGCAGTCTCCCCATGAGGAAGAGGGCCTGCCCCGAGCCCAGCCCCACGCATCCCAGCATCCCGAGAGCCGCAGCCACTCTCAGAAGACCCCCGGGAGGAGTACATCCCAGATCTCCCAGGGATCGGTGCCTCGGCCCACCCCCCCTCAAAGCCAGCCACCCGCCCGGACAGAAAGGAGGGAGAAGCATAACTGGACTCCGCTGGGCCCTCCTGGGGATGCAGGGAGAGGAGGCGGTCCCCACGCTGGGGCCACGCCGGGGAAGCACCAGCAGTGGCAGCTGTGGTCTGGCTGGGAGCAGTGGCTTCCTCGAGAGATGCGGGGCTGGGCGTCCTTTGGCCTGCACAGGGCCCGGCCCAGCAGCCCTGCACGGTCACTGGCTTGGGCAAGTGCTGGCAGAAGACGGCTGGCACAGGCACCTGGCCCTGGGGTCCGAGGCAGGCGTCGTGCCGGCGCTGGATGCCATCCCCACAGGAAACAGAACACTGCCAGGGAAGAGGGGAGGGAGATGGGGCTGGCCCTGCCACAGGGTGACAAGGACAGCGGTGACCACAGGCCAGGCAGGATCTGATATAATCTTTGCACAACATGGGAGGCAGGCAGTGTGTCCATTCTACAGGCGAGGAGACTGAGGTTCAGAGATGTCACCTTGCAAGGGTCACAGAGGGAAGAGGAGCAGGGGTTCCAGCCCGGGTCTGACTGTCGCCCTCAAGCCTCTCTGCCCTCCAGACCTGGAGCAGGGACCAGGCAGCGTGGCTTCCTCCTCCTGCCCTCTGGCACTCACTGCAGCCCGGTGTCCGCCCTCCTGCCCTCCTGCTCTCCTGCCCATCACTGCCCTGTCTGAGCATCCTCTCCCCCAACCCAGATGCCCAGGCGACAGCGGCTGTCTGCTCTGCCTCTTCTCCCCTCCACACTGTGAGCGAACCCCCTCTGGGGGGACCCAGCTCTATTTACCTGTGTCTCCCCAGTGCCTTGGGAGGTGCTGGGTGTGGGGTGGCATTGGCCGGTCTGGGTGGGGTTACCTGTGCTCCATCTCTGGGGGCTTCAGGCCCCAGGACCTCTTAAGGCTTAGCTGCCCCCCAGTTCTGTCTTTTACCCCAAGATGCCCTGACTGCCCCCTCAACAGACCCAACTCTCCCCCTCCTTTCTGGGAATCACAATGACCCAAAGCCTCCCATGGTTCCCATGTGGGAGGATGCCCCAAGGATGCTCTTGCCAGGCCCAGCGGCCGCGCTTACCTGCATCCAGGCGCCGACATGCCACCGGAAGGCGCAGTCGGCAACGACACAGGGGATGCTGGCCTGCGGCCGCACCAGACCCACACAAGCCGCCCCATCCACCTCCGTGTCCTGGCCTTGGTCCAGCTGCACACAGGCTACCGAGCGTGTGGCAGTGCCCAGACCACAGCTGGCCGAACACGGGCCAAGGGATGTGACTTTCCACCTGCGGGAGGAGAAGACCCCAGAGAGAGGCTGAGTATCCCGCAAGATGGCACTGCTCCCTCAGGCTCCTCGGACGGCCAGCCAGGATGGGTTCCAGGGCCACTGAGACCCAGCAGGACGGCCCCTGAACCCCTCCTGTCTGGTCACAGGGCTCACTGGTGAGGGAGAGGCTCCCCCTTTCGTCCCCTCTGTCACAGAACACCGTGGACACCTGGCTGCTTGCTGGTCCACACAACAGGGAAGGGACGTGGGAGCGATGCCCTGGGATGAGGGGTAACAGAGCTCTGTATCGGTTAGTCAGTCAACTAGCAATAATCATCACAATAGACTAATAATAATGGCCCACGTGTTTCAGAGCCAGGCCCGGACCCGGGCAGGCTGCACCAGGCCTGGAGTCCCAACCACTACATGATGCAGCCCTCATGGCCCTGAGATGCCCCCTCTCAAATGCGTGCCTTCTACGGGCCTGGTGCCATCGCAGAGGCTGGGATACAGCCATGAGCCAGACCAAGTCTCCCCTGCCCGCTCCCTGGAGCATCTGTGCTCCTCCACCTCAGCACCTGTGACCTGTGGGGGCGGGTGGGTATCTCTACAGGGTGAAAAGTCCAGGTGCGCCCCTGGCCTCGACCTGCTAGCTGCCCACCACCCCCAACTGTGACAATTGAAACATCTCCAGACATTGCCACCTGTCCCCTGAGGGGACAGAATTGCCTGTGTCAGAAAGCACTGCCCTAGAAGGAAGAGAGAGGTAATGAGCAGAGAAATAAATGCTAGGCAGTGGCTGTAAAACAGAAAGCAGAGCCGAGAGCCTTGGGGTGGGACATGTGTGCCACCGGGAGCTCAGGGGGGACCCCACCTCTCCATCCCAGAGCTTCAAGCAGAGCCTAGGAAGGAACATCCAGAGGAGACACATTCAGGCAGCGGGAAGGTAGGTGCATACCCTGGAATCTTCTAGAACGTCAGAGACCAGGGTGGCTCTGGAGACATTGGGAGGGTAACCAGAGCTCCCGGGTGTGCAAAATTCCCATAAAAGTCCCAGGTTATCTCAAGGAAAATAAATGGGGTGCACATTTGAGCATAAGCGAAGAAATCAAGAGATACGGGTAGGGATGGCAAAGGGACCACAGAGCTACAGTGTCCAAAATGATTTGATGTGTCAGAAAGGGAAATCAGGGAAACAATCCCATTTACCATGGCATCAAAAAGAATGAAATACTTAGGAATAAACCTACCTAGTGAGACAGAAGATCTGTACTCTGAAAACTATAAGACTGATGAAAGAAATTAAAGATGACACAAACAGATAGAAAGACATACATGCTCGTGGACTGGAAGAATCAATATCGTCAAAATGACTATACTACCAAAGGCCATCTACAGATGCAATGCAATCCCTATCAAATTACCAAGGACATTTTTCACAGAGCTAGAAGAAAATATTTTAAAGTTTACTTGCAAGTACAAAAGATCCAGAATAGCCAAAGCCGTCCTGAGAAAGCAAAATGAAGCTGGAGGAATCAGGCTGTCTGGCTTCAGACTATACTACAAAGCTAGAGTCATCAAAACTGTATGGTACTGGCACAAAGACAGAAATATAGATCAGTGGAACAGGATAGAAAGTCCAGACTTAAACCCATGCACCTACAGCCAACTAGTCTATGACAAAGAAGGCAAGAATATACAATGGAAAAAAGACAGCCTGTTCAGTAAGTGGTGCTGGGAAAACTGCACAACCACATGGAGAAGAATGAAATTAGAACACTTCCTGATACCATACACAAAAATAAACTCAAAATGGATTAAAGATCTAAATATAAGACCAGATACTATAAAACTCTTAGAGGAAAACTTAGGCCAAACACTCTCTGACATAAACCACAGCAACATCTTCTCAGATCCACCTCCTAGAGAAATGACAATAAAAACAAAAATAAACAAATGGGACTTAGTTAAACTTAAAAGTTTCTGCACGGCAAAGGAAACCCTAAACTAAACAAAAAGAGGACCCCACAGAATGGGAGAAAATATTTGCCAATGAAGCAACTGACAAGGAATTAATCTCCAAAATTTATAAACACTTCTTGCAGCTCCATACCAAAAAAACAACCCCATCCAAAAATGGGCAGGAGATCTAAACAGAGAATTCTCCAAAGAAGACATGCGGATGGCCAAAACACACACGAAAGGATGTTCAACATCGCTCATCATTAGAGACATGCAAACCAGATCCGCTATGAGGTCCCACCCTGCACCAGCCAGAATGGCCATCATCCAAAAGTCTACAAACAAGAAGTGCTGGAGCGGGTGTGGAGAAAAAAGAACCCTATGACACTGTGGGTGGGATTGTAAACTGGTGCAACCACTGTGGAAAACAGTATGGAGAGTCCTCAGAAAACTCAACATAGAACTGCCATTGGATCCAGCAATCCCACTCCTGGGCATCTATCCAGAGAAAACCACGACTCGCAAAGACACATGTACTCCCATGTTCATTGCAGCACTATTTGCAGAAGCCAAGACATGGAAACAACCTAAATGTCCATCGACAGAGGCGTGGATCAAGAAGAGGTGGTGCATATACACAATGGAATATTACTCAGCCATTAAAAGGAATGAAATACTGGCATTTTTAGCAACATGGATGGACCTAAAAATTATCATGCTAAGTGAAGTCAGTCAGACAGTGAGATACCAACATCAAATCTTTCACTAACATATGGAATCTAAAAGAAGGACAGACTGAACTTCTTTGCAGAACAGATACTGACTCACAGACTTTGAAAAATGTATGGTTTCCAAAGGAAACCGGTTGGGCAGTGGGGGGATGTGCTGGGGGTTTGGGTTGGAGATGCTATAGAATTTGGTGGTGATGATTGCTGTATGACTATAAATGTAATTGAGTAATAAAAAATGCTATATAAAAATAAAATAAAATCTACCGGAATGAAACAAAAGTGATTTGATGGGGAGGGAATGATTTGAATGGGAGGGGGGACAAAAAAAACAAAAACAAAACAGCAGACCTGGTAAAAAGCCTTGACACAGACCCAACACCCAGGAGAATTTCGGGTGTGATGAAGGGGTGCCTGGGGAGCTACAGCCTATGCTGCTGCTAATGATGGGGAAAATCTAGTTTGCTCCCCTACTTTGCAGCAGACCCCAGAAAGCACAGGCAATTAAAGGTTCTCATGTAAATGATGTCTCATCCGTAAGGTGTATTTCTTTAAAACCCAGGTAACGTAGGCAGGACACATGGCAATATGGTGGTTAAATCTGTTAAATCTCCAGGTGGGACAGGGGTGATTGGTTTTGGGGGTTGTTTTGTTTTTTGTTTTGGCTGCACCCGAGGCCAAACCCGAGGAAGTTCCCAGGCCGGGGATGGGGTCTGGGTCACAGCTGCAACTTACACCACAACACTGGGTCCTTGACCTGCTGCAGGGGCCAGGGATCAAACCCACACCCCCACAGAGACAACACGGGATCTTAACCCGCTGCCCCACAGCGGGAACTCCGGGACACGTGTGGTTATGTTTTTTTCTGGACGTTTACTGGGTGATACAGAAAAGCATTCTCCCCTATTTAAAATGCAGAATTACAAAGAAAGCTCGGAGAACCATGAACAAGGCAGCTGACTGCTTGCCCTTCCCCACTGAGCCAAGATCCCTCTCCGGACCCCATTGGTTTGGGCCGCTCTGTCCCTTGTGGCTTTGGCAGGGCCATGCCCCAGCTAGGCTGCCCTCAGCCTCCACTCAGAAGCTGCCTCCTCTACCGGGAAGACCCCCAGCCCTCCCCACACCCACACCTCCATTAAAACCCACAGCACTGCCTGGGTTTTGCTGGGACGTCACTGGGCACCACCTGCCGGGTAGTCCTGTTACCCGTGCCACTGCCCGGCCCTTTACCCCCCACAGCCCTAGCCCAGCGTGGACACACACGAGGAGCTCAGGCTGACCACTGTGCCTCTGGGGGCTGCTGACCTGGGCGGGCAGGGCTCCGGGCTGCAGGCCTCCTGCTGCTCTGGGCGAGGCAGCCCCTCGCACTGGGTATCCGGCAGGATCTCCTCGTCCTTGTCCTCTCCGTGGGCCCGGGCACAATACAGGATCCTCTGCACCACGCCCCCGCCACAGCTCACGCTGCAGGCCGCCAGCTTGTACCGCCACCTGGGGCAAACTGGAGTCAGGGGGTCCCCAGGAGCGGGGCTTCCCCTTACTTCCCCGGCCTGAGAAGGAAGGGTCTGGAAAGGTTCTCTCAGGGTGGAGGGGGTCGCTGTTACATCTCCACTGAGGGCCTCAGGGCGGTGGACAGAGACTGCGCAGAAGACTCCATTCTACAGAAGGGGAAGCTGAGGCCTGATGTGTCCACAAGGCCCTGGGGGCAGGGGCAGGGCCCCGGAGGGAAGCTGCAAAGACGTCTGTCTCCAATGGGAGTCCCAGCCGCCCGCCACTGGACCTGCCCCTGCCGGGACGCCAAGGCTCCCTGCTGCTGCTGGCCACGCGGCATCAACAGCATCCATTAAACGATACGTGTCCCCCCCTTGATCATATTTATCACCCGTGGCCCCCAGCATCTGCTCCAGGAGGGCAGGGGAGCTTGTCCACCTCGTTCTCTGCTGGGTCCCCTGGTGCCAGGCCAGTGGGTGCCCAGTGAAGAGCAGGTGAGGAAGAAAGGGACCATCCACCACATGAGGCCACAGCGTCTCTGATCCTGCGTGAGGCACGTCACAGCCGCTAACACCCCCCACAGCCTTCGGGGCACCAGCGGGACCCACTCCAGAGGGTGAGGATGCCAGGGGTCAGGAGCCGGAGGTGATGGTGCCACTTCCAAGGACGCCCGCCTGGGACCCCCTGTCTCCTTGGGAAGAGGCCCACCTGGCAGGGCAGGGCTCGGGGCTGCAGTCCTCAAAGGGCCTGGGCCGGGGCAGCGGCCAGCACTTGGCGTGAGGCAGGGGGACAAGGCGGCCGCGGTCCATCCGCACACAGCGAACAGCCAGCGGCACCTGCCCACCTCCGCAGGTCACCGGGCACGGGGCCAGGGCTCGGGTCTCCCACCTGCGGGAGGGAAAGGCCAGTGCGCTCGAGGGAGCCACACCCAGGGTCCGACTCCTTCCTCCCTGGGGGCCCAGACTGCTGCCCCTCTGCACAGCCTCCCTCCGCGACTCACCATGCCGGGCACGGGGCAGCCTGGCAGACCTCCTGCCGCCTTCCAGGCCTGGCTGCCGGGTCACACATCTCTTCCTGGACTGGGGTCCCGAGGGCAGAGTCCACGCACATGAAATACAGCTCCATCAGGCCTGCCGGGGGGTAGGAGGGACCGCGTGCCCCAAGAAGAGGGCTCAGCCAGGACCACGGGTGCCGGGCTCTCTGGAGAGCCCTAGCAGAGGAGGCCCGCGTGGGTTCGAGTCTTGGTTCTGCCACTCACAGCCGAGTGACCTTGCACGAGTGACTTAACTTCTCTGAGCCTCAGGTTTTTCCTCTAATGGTGCCACCCTTGGAGGGATTTTATAAGGTTGTTTTTTGTGGGATTTTTTTTTTTTTTGTCTTTTTAGGGCCACACCTGTAACATACAGAAGATCCCAGGCTAGGGGTCAAATTGGAGCTCCAGCTGCTGGCCACAGCCACAGCCACAGCCACACCAGATCCAAGCCGCATCTGCAACCTACACCACAGCTCATGGCAACACCAGCTCCTTCACCCACTGAGCGAGGCCCGGGATTGAACCTGCATCCTTCACAGATACTAGTCAGGTTTGTTACCGCTGAGACACAATGGGAACTCCCAAGAACACTGTGTATCTTAAAACTCACTTTGTTTCTCTGGTTTGGCCGCCAGGAAGCTCAGAGCTAAGTTTGGGGCCCATCTTAGACCTTAAGAACGTGCTCTTAGGTGCCAATTTGGCCACTTTGATGACAATTTCCTATCTTCCAGCCAATCAATGAGCACATTCATTTGGCTTGACCATACTTGGCCCCAAGCTCCTTGCATTTAAAGGCATGTTCTGATGCAGCTGGATATTCCGGAAGCCGCCTCATATGGTTTTTAGAGTTAGTGGGCGCTTAGGAGAGCGGGGGGCCTCACCTTGACCACAGGAGACGGAGCACGGCCCCGTGAGGGGAGTCCACACGTGTGCGGCCTGAACCTCCAGCCTGGCACTGCCCTCTGGGGACACAGCCTCTTCGCCTGGAGACTGGGCCTCCAGCTGCGGGGCCACAAACAAGCTGGTGGGTCTGGGCTTCCTGCCTCCAGCCCCCCGGGCACCTGGCTCTCCACCCCCTCCCACCCTAGCCTGTGCAGGAGAGAATATCAGTGTCACCAGCTCCCCAGAGGCTGCCCGGCCCCGCTGCCCCTTTCCCGGGAGCCTTGCTTTCTGGCCCCCAGCGGATGCCCTCGCCGCACGCCCTGCCTCGGCCTCTGCAGCCACGTGAGCAGTCACCGTGTGGCGGGGGTGACTGAGCGGGGGGTTCAGGAGCCAGGTTTGCAGGCATGCTTGGCCCTGAAAGCCCCACCAGCTCCCGAGGGCCCCGGTTGGCCAGCACCCTTGTCTGAAGCAAGCCCACCCAGCCTGAGCCCATGGACGCCGGCAGGAGCGTGGCCGCGTTTCTCCACGTAGCAGAGAACCGACAGCAGCTACCAGGGTCTGGAGTCCTGGGCCTGCGAGCCTTCGGGAAGGAGCCTTCCTAGAAGCCCTGACTCTAAGTCCATCCTCTGACCCAGGGAACCCCAAGGACCGCAGCCCTGAAGATGGGCAGTCTTCCGGCTCCGGCCAGGAGGCCAGTGGGAACCAGTGCTCCCCGTTCTCCTGGCCAGAAAAGGACCCACAAGCCCCAGCCCTCTGGTGCCCAGGACACTCACATGGCCCCAGCCTGGAGGACATGTCACCTCGATACACGGCTCTAGGGCAGATGGCTTCTGGTCTGTGGGGCAGGGCCCAGCAGTGGCCAGCGCCCCCATGCCCTCTGCCCCCTGCACACACGTCACATTCTGCACGGCCAGTTCTGCTCCACAGGCTGACGGGCAGGTGTCCGATGTCTCTCTGAGGATGGCACGGGATCGCCATCAGGCCTTGCCCGTGCCATCGAGCTGCTGGAGCAGCCCGGCTCCCGGGGCAGGGAGGCAGTGAGCCTACTCCCCAATATCCAAGAGCCCAAAGAGGAGTCCCCACAAAGAGGCCAAGACCAGGGGCCCTTCCCTGAAGACTGGGGAGCTGCCACTGGCCCCTGACTTGACACCCAGGGTGCAGGGACACAAGCCCCAACCCACCAGCCTCCCAGAAGCAGAGGCGGGGCCCCCGACCAGCCAAGGGCGTTGCTCCACACAACCTAGAGGGTGCCAAGGAACAAGTGCCAGGCACAATCAGATCACCAGGTTGGGGAAAGTCAATGCGTCCCCTGTGCCACCGCTGAGAGGTGGTGGCTGCTTAGAGTGCTGTGTTAAGGAGTCTGCGGCAGGATCAGCCCTCAGCAGAAAAGAGTGGTGACTGGCTGTGACATGTGCCACGGATGCAAGGTGGTGGAAGGTGCCCAGAGCCGTGTATGGACCGCCAGTGACCTAGGCCCACCCCCACCCCCCACCAGACAGGTAACAAAACGGGCCCAGAGAGGGAGGGGACTTGCTCAGGTCACCCAAGTCAGTGGCCAATTGGAACGGCAAGTTTCTGCCAGCTAGGGCACAGTGGGGGGACAATATGGTGACATGACAATAGCAATGACAACGTGACATTTATGGCTTTACCTTCGTGTCCTCACAGACCCTCCACGAGGAAGTGCCAAGGGAAATAGCCAACCCAGGGCCTCCTGGGTAGCTGGTAATTTGGAAGCTGACACTCCCCTGCAGCGGGGGCGGGGGTGGGAAGGGTGGGGAGGTGCAGCCAGAGGCCTTGGGAAGCGGGGACACTCAGAAGGGGCTCAGCACAGGGCCAAGCCCTGCTGGGGAGACCCTGCCTGGATCTGGCCTTGGGGGGGACCCGGCCCCACCCTGGGGCTCACCTCGTGGGGCAGGGCTGTGAGTTGCAGGTCTCCACAGCCGCCGGTTGCTGGGCCAGCGCTCTGCACCGCGAGCGGGGCAACGTCCTTAGGAGGCCACCCTGGGCCTCCACACAGCGCACCGCCCGCTCCTGCAGGCCTCCCCCGCAGGAAGCGCTGCACGGGCCGAAGTCTCCAACTGCCCAGCTGAGGAGAGGAGCAGAGCATGGGGCCTGGCCAGGACGCAGCCCAGGATGCGGCCCGGGCTGGCCCAGGACTCGGGCGCAGGGCAGGAGGCCAGCTGATCTGCAAGGTGACTCATGTCCCTGCTCTGGGCTGGACCCCTGCTCTGGGCTGCAGCGCCCCAACCTTCAGCTCTCCAGGCCCCAAGCTGCACCCGAGCCTGAGGACATCTGTATAAAAGTGTCCCAGGAGTTCCCTGGTGGCTCAGCAGGTTAAGGACCTGGCATTATCACTGCTATGGCTCGGGTGGCAGCCATGACACAAGTTCAATCCCTGGCCCAGAAACCTCTGCTTGCTGCGGGCACGGCCAAAAAACTTAAAACTGCCCCTGCCCTGCACCCAACAGACAGCCTTGTCCCTCGTGTTCCGTTCTTGCCAGCAGCACCCGCCAGCTCCCTGATCTCCCCCACCCTCCCCCACAGGGCGATCATCTCCATCGTGCGGGGAACTGCCCGCAGACAAGGTACAGTGGGTGCAGGTCATACCAGGCTGACACTGTCACTCGTGTCTGCCTGTCTCACTGTCCTCACCTCCTACACGGGGACAATGACAGAATCCACCCCACAGGGAAATCTCCAGAACTGGAGGAGAACACTGTTGGCCCAGGCCATGCTAGAGGGCCCACGAGCCAGGAGAGAGCCCAGCGGCCCTGGTGAGCCCGCTACGACACTCACAACGGGGGGCAGGGAGCAGGGGTGCAGGACTCGGACCACGCCGCCGGCCGCCGGCTCCCTGCACACAGGGCAGCCTCCACCCATGCATTCCGGGCCTGGTCCCAACAGCTGTAGGTCACCTGACGCAGCCCTGGGAGGGAAGAGGGAGGCTAGGCCACCTCCAGGCAGGGGGCAAACCGGGCTCCGGGCCAGCCCTGCCCCGGGCCTCACCTGCCCCACAGCTCACCGAGCAGGCCCCCCGCACAGGAGCCCACGCCCAGGCCTGCTGCTGCTCAGGCTGGAAGTAGGTGAAGGTGATGTCTGGGCGGGCGAGGCGGCCGTACTCCTGGCCGTAGCGCCTGTAAACCTGCACGAGACACACGGAGAGGGCCACTGTCACAGCCACCTCCCCGGGAGGCCTTCAGCTGTTCTGCCCTCCATGCCCTGGCTCCTTTCCCTCAGCAAGCAATCACCTGCCCCCATGCCACACTCTGGGGACAGCACAGCAACCAGGACACTGTCCCAGGCTCCAGGAGCTCACGGTGGGATGGGGTCAGGTGGGTTGGTGGTGACAGATGGTGACAAAGTACATGGAAGTTTCGGGGATCGGGGAGCACAGAGAAGGGCCCCTAGGGTGGGGGGGCAGGTCAGGAGGGCCTCCTGGGGGAGGCGGGGAGGCCGGTGAAGGGGACGTTCCAGCAGCCAAGAGTCTGGGCCCGGCCTGGGGTGAGACCAGCACAGCACGGGGGCAGGAAGGGGGTTGGACAGGGGTCTGGGCTCGACCCCGAGGACACGGGGGCTATAAGGAAGAGTGACCACAGGGGGCCGGCCTGCCTGTACTTGAAAAGGGTCACCGGGTCCTGTGAGGGGCCAGCCTGGAGGGCAGGAGGGGCCCCCGAGATCCCAGCACCTGCCCCCACCCTGGACACCTCATCTGGCTGCCTGGCACAGCCCAGCCGTCCTCCCCCACTCCCAACAGGTCCTGGCTTAGTGGCTCCAAGAGGGGCTCAGGAATCTGTGTTTTCACCCTCACTGCAAGGAGGCCGCCAGAACTGCTTGGCAGTTGGCGTCGGGAACATTCCCAATGAACTGGGCCACATGGGGAGGCAGGGAAGGGGTTAACCGCTCCCCTCGGGGCTCACCTGGCCTGGCCTTCTGGGGATCCCCTGCCGTCTCCCCCAGCGGTGGGAGCAGAGGGTGGGGCTGCTAGACCGATGTCGGGGGCCATCAAGACTCGGACCCTCCCCACCCCCCCAAGGTGCTCAAGGACTATTTCAGGCCACACTGCCTTCTGTCCACACAGGGGGCCACGTGCAGACAGGCTCACAGTGCAGAGGACACATCTGAACCCAGCCTGGAACCAACATCTATGCAGAGCTGCCTCTGGGCCCGGGGCCTGCGGCCAGCACTGCCCGGCCCACGCATCAGGCCGGCCCATAACCCCAGGCCGTGGGACGGCCATCTCGTCCCCACTGGGCAGGGAGGACCTGGGCCACCCAGCATCCTCACAGGAGGAGAGCAAAGCGGGAGGGGGACATCAGGTTCCAGTTCTGCCCTCACACCACCCGCCCCTTTGACCCAGAACTTCCGACGTCTCATCCCACCGTCGGGATGGGGCAGGCCAGGCCTCTGGGCCCTTTGAGATCCGAGTCAGCATGCAGCCTGCGGCACATAGCATGCAGCTCGCAGCGTGTACCATGCAGCGTGGCTACCTTCCAATGCTCGTGGGGTGGGGGGCAGACACTCTGCCAGAACCTTTACCGTGTGTTATTTTGAAAAAAAAAAAAAAAATGCACCTTCACAATAGCTTTTCATAGGCATGCTTAGTCTCATTTTGCAGATAGGGAAACAGAGACTCAGAAATGCTGTCTTTGTCCCTTCCGAGCTGGGATTTGACCTCTGGGCTGAGTCCCTAGCCTGGGTCCTTGAGCCCTGAGTCACCCTGCTTCCAGTTCCTGGGCCACTTCGCCTGCTGGAGGGCTGCCCCCACCCTGGCTCCCTATCCTGAGCCTGGGACCAACCAGTCTCCCCGCTGTCTCGCTCTCCACGCCCCACCCCCCACCGCAGCTCCCCAGACCCCCAAGAGAAAGTGGGAGCTCCTCCCATGACCAGCAAGGATTCCAGCCACCTGGAGGGAACCCTTTCCTTCCCCCGTCCTAATCCCCATTCCTGCGCACACACTGTTCCCTCAAGATGCCACCCCCACCCCCTACCCCTGCTCGGCCTGGCAGCGGTCGCCCATCTCAGACCTCGGAAGCCCCCAGACCTCCGCGCAGGGTTCTCCCTCTGTCCGGCTCAGAGCTGGGGGCTCCCCGTGGGCTCCGAGCACAGGGACCTCACGCCCCCCAGTGGCCGCTGAGACAATGAGCGGTGTGTGTCCGCGGCATCGGGGAGGGAGCCCCCGGAGGCCCCACCTGGATCTCCAGGTCCTCCTGGGTGGGTCCCCGGATGCGGAGCTCCTCCCGGTGGGGCAGCCGGTCCTCAGTCAGGGCCACTCTGTACTCGACACGGCTGTCCTCCAGGAGGGAGGGGTAGGTGACGCTGGGAGAGATGCTGGCATTTCCAGCCACGACGTAGCGCCCGCGGATCCGCACGGCTGTGGGGGGAGGGATAGTCAGCACCCAGGGCGGCCCCCCCTCCCACCGCGGGAGATGGTACCGCCCCCTTCACAGACGAGGTGCTGTTTAAGGAGCAAGGTGGAGGTGACGTCAGGGCCAAGGGGAGGCCAACTTCTCAGTGGCCGAACCTGCCACTCCCATACCAGAGTCCCCAGCCCTCCCGCATTTGGGTGGTCTCTGAAGAGGGCACGCCCTGCTCCGCCACCAAGCGCACTCAGACCTCCCTCCATGGGGGCGGGGGTGGGGGGGTGAGGAAGAGGTTGGTTCAAGGACCCAGGGTAAACGCTCCCACCCCAGATCCAAAGGTCAGGTGAGAGCACCCCCTAGAAATAAAGACCCATGGGCAGGGAAGAGGGGCTTGAGCAGTCAAGAGATGGGCCTTGCCCAGGGACAGATCTGACCTTCACCCTGTGTCACACCTGAGCCTCTGTGCTTAGGGTAGGGACTGGCTGCACCAGAAAGGCCACCCACGTGACTGAGGGCGGAGGGGGGGGAGGGGGGGACGGGGTGGGGGGAGGGACGGAGGGGGGCCTTCAAGTCACAGAGCAGCAGCCAAGCTGGAGACTGGGGGGGGGGGAATGGACCAGGCCCTCAATCAATCTACTGTAATGGAGCCCCACTAAGACCGGGACTCGGGACTCAGGGGAGCTCGCTGGGTAGGCAGTGCCCCGCGCGTGGTGGCACGACTGGGTGCCTGACTCTGCCCCAGGCGTCTCTTCCTGTGTCTGGTTTGGTCATCTCCCCTTGTGCCAAGCCATAACTGGGAGTGTAACAGCTCTAGGTTCCGGGATCCTCCTGGTGAGTCACGCAACTGAGGGTGGTTTGGGGGCCCCTCCCCCAGCTTGCAGCTGGCATCAGAAGCGAAGGCATCTTGGGGCTGTGCCCTCTGCCTTCACAGCCTGGCTAAGCCTGGAGGGCATCCTCCAGCCAGCTCACCCAGGTGCGTGAAGAGAGGCCTGTGGTTGATGACATGGATGTTGGTCAGGTTGGGGGTGACAGTCAGGAAGGTGACATACTCTAGGAGGAAGCAGAAGGGGGGGCACTCAGGTGGCTTACATCACAGTCCGAGGGGGCAGATGCCAGCCGGGCAGATAAAAGGGCCTCAGCACCGAACGCTACCAACGCAATGGGACTGCCTCAGGCAGCAGTGAGCCCCCTGTCACAGGAGGCAATCAAAGCCAGGCTGGAGGCCATCAGTGGGGACACTGCCCCACCCAGGAGGGACTAGATGCCAGGTTCTGGGCACAGTGTGGGGCCTGCCACAGGGCGTGGGACTCAACTCCTCGACTGACTCTGCAAAGGACCTGACCTCTTTTTTCTTTTTTTTTTGTCTTTTGTTGTTGTTGCTATCTCTTGGGCCGCTCCCGTGGCATATGGAGGTTCCCAGGCTAGGGGTTGAATCAGAGCTGTAGCCACCGGCCTACGCCAGAGCCACAGCAACGCGGGATCCGAGCCGCGTCTGCAACCTACACCACAGCTCACGGCAACGCCGGATCCTTAACCCACTGAGCAAGGGCAGGGACCGAACCCGCAACCTCATGGTTCCTAGTTGGATTCGTTAACCACTGCGCCACAACGGGAACTCCTTTTTTCTTTTTTTTTTTGGTTTTTTGGGTTTTTTTGGCCACCCTGTAGCATATGGAGTTCCCGGGCCAGGGATCAGACCCGAGCCGCAGCTGCGGTAATGCCAGATCCTTAATCCACTGTGCCAGGGATTGAACCTGCGTCCCCGCACTCCAGAGATGCCACCCACCCCACTGCACCACGGCGGGAATTCCCTGACCTCTTTTACAAATAGATCAAAGTCAAAGATTTTCCAGTATCGCATCTCTCCAGCTCAGATTCCTCGAGCAGGAGAGGAGAGGCCAGCCCACCGCAGATTTCCCAAGGTCCATAGTTTTTCTGATTCGCAGCTACAGGGGGCATCCGGGAGTGATGGGCAGCAGCCTCACCACCCAAATCCGAGCCTCGTGGGAGGCTGGCTCACAGGGTTCAAGGTGAGGATGTGGGTCCCGCCACTGCGGCAGCTGGCACTCTGGCTCTGGGCTGCAGGGTTCCCTGGAGGCTGGAGCCCCGGCCCTTCACCCCCAGGGAGGCCCCTACCTCTGGCCCTTCCAGCCGTGAAAGAGCCGTTCTGTGGCCTGCACGTGCTGTTGTCCCCGCCGCACACCTGGCACATGTCTGGCACCTGCCCGGAATCCATCCTGCCGTCACAGCCAAACATCTGTGCCAAGGAGAGTGGCAGGTGAGATCCTGGGGATGCCACAGCCAAATGAGGCATTTATGCGGCTTCTGACGCCACTCAGGAGGTAAGCTTAAGTGACTTGTCCAAGATCACAGTGAGGCACTTGACCCTTGGCTGACTCCCAGGTCCACCCTGTATCCCCAGCATCACCTACCCTGCAGCTGCCTGACACGCACAGGCTCAGGGTCCCGTCCTGTCGGGGGCCGCCGGGCACACACCGAGTCCCGTCCAGGAACCTGTCCCCACGCTGCACAATGAAGCTCTCGCCAACCGCCCAGCACATGTGTCTGCACAGAGCGTCCCCTGGGAAAGCAGAAGGACGAGGACTCAGGATGGGAGGGGGCGGGGAGGCCAGTCGCCCTGAAGCGTGATCAAGTGGGCCCTCCCCACGCGCCCCCCATCTCGCTTCACCCTTTGCATCTGAGCCAAGGGTTTTATTCTCCACCTGTCCCACTCCAGAGGCAGTAATCACATCACGACGTGATAACAGTTACGGAACTCTGAGCACGCGCAGTGCTTCCCTGCACCATCGCTCCTTCCGACAACCCGAGCTGGAACTAGCCCTCTTAGCTCCATTTACAGATGCAGAGACGGAGACCCAGGCCGGCCAGCAAGGGGTCCAGCTGGCGTGGGAGGCATGGCGGGTATGACACAAGTCTGAGCCCGCTCTCAACAGCTTCAGAGTGATGGTGGCCGGCCCCCAGTGACTGCCCCCAGCCCGAGGGTCTCATGCCTGGCTCCCCAGGCCCCACCCCCCGCCCCACCTTGGCTGTACTGCGCGGCGGCGCCCCAGTGATAGAAGGAGGTGCTGCCCGGGGAGAGGCGCAGGGGCTCCCCGTTGGTCTGTGCGCACTGCTGGGACATGAACTCCAGCTGGGTCTTCTCGCAGGCCTGGCAGGAGGAGGCAGAGGACAGGCACAGGAGGGGCAGGGGCAGGGGGCATGGGGGGCGGGTCTAGGGTAGAGGGTCCTTGCCCCTGGGAGACAGCAAGGCCCCCTACAGCTCGAGGGCGGAGACGGGGGGCGGGGATTGGGAGCTCCCCCCCAGTGGGCTAAGAATCTGACTGCAGGGAGTTCCCGCCTTGGCTCAGTGGCTAATGAATCCGACTAGGAACCATGAGGTTGCCAGTGCCATCCCTGGCCTTGCTCAGTGGGTTAAGGATCCGGCGTTGCTGTGAGCTGTGGTGTAGGTTGCAGACGCAGCTCGGATCCCGCCTTGCTGTGCCTCTGGCGTAGGCCGGTGGCTACAGCTCCGATTGGGCCCCTAGCCTGGGAACCTCCACATGCCACGGAGCGGCCCAAGAAATGTCAAAAAGACAAAAAAAAAAAAAAAAGACTCTGACTGCAGTGAGTAGGTCAGGTCACTGCAGAGGCACAGGTGTTATCCTGGCCCCGTGCTGATGATTAAAGGATGTGGCATTGCTGCAGCTGTAGTGTAGGTGGCAGCTATGGCTCAGGTTCAGTCGCTGGCCCGGGAACTCCATATGCCCAGGTGTGGCCATAAAAAAAAAAGTGGGATTTCCACAGAATGGGGGAACATATTTGCAAATGAAGCAACTGACAAGGAATTAATCTCCAAAATTTATAAACACTTCTTGCAGCTCCATACCAAAAAAACAACCCCATCAAAAAATGGGCAGAAGATCTAAACAGAGAATTCTCCAAAGAAGACATGCGGATGGCCAAAACACACACGAAAAGATGTTCAACATCGCTCATCATTAGAGACATGCAAACCAAATCCGCTATGAGGTCCCACCCTGCACCAGCCAGAATGGCCATCACCCAAAAGTCTACAAACAAGAAGTGCTGGAGAGGGTGTGGAGAAAAAAGAACCCTATGACACTGTGGGTGGGATTGTAAACTGGTGCAACCACTGTGGAAAACAGTATGGAGAGTCCTCAGAAAACTCAACATAGAACTGCCATTTGATCCAGCAATCCCACTCCTGGGCATCTATCCAGAGAAAACCACGACTCGCAAAGATACATGTACTCCCATGTTCATTGCAGCACTATTTGCAGAAGCCAAGACATGGAAACAACCTAAATGTCCATCGACAGAGGCGTGGATCAAGAAGAGGTGGTGCATATACACAATGGAATATTACTCAGCCATTAAAAGGAATGAAATACTGGCATTTTTAGCAACATGGATGGACCTAGAAATTATCATGCTAAGTGAAGTCAGTCAGACAGTGACACCCCAACATCAAATGCTTTCACTGACATGTGGAATCCGAAAAAAAGGACAGACTGAACTTCTTTGCAGAACAGATCCTGACTCACAGACTTTGAAAAACTGTTTGGTTTCCAAAGGAGACAGTTCGGGGGGTGGGGGGATGCACCGGGGGTGTGGGATGGAAATCCTATAAAATTGGATTGTGATGATCATTGTACAACTAGAAATGTAACAAATTCATTGAGTAATTAAAAAAAAAGTGGGTTTTTTGTTTGTCTTTTTAGGGCTACACCGTGGCATTTGGAAGTTCCCAGGCCAGTGATCGAATCAGAGCTGCAGCTGCCAGCCTACACCACAGCCACAGCAACTCGGGATCCAGGCCGCGTCTGTGACCTACACCACAGCTCATGGCAACACCAGATCCTTAACCCACTGAGCGGGGCCAGGGATCGAACCTGCATCCTCACAGAGACTATGTCAGGTTTGTTACTGCTGAGCCACCACGGGAACTCCCAAAGAAGAGGGTTTGGGCCCAGCTCCAGGCTTCACCTGACGTTCCTGCTTGTACAGTGGGGTGCCTTCCTCTGCTGATGGGAGAACTCCACGAGAGTATGTAAAGGGCACAGGGCAGGGCCTACCCCAGCAACAAGAAGCAAAGCCAGGCTGCTGGTGGGAGGCCCCAACTTCAGAAAACAAGGCTGATTATAAACACTGACTATGTCCGTGCCTTTTGAAAAAATTGTGTGAACCGCAAATCACAGGTGCCCTTGTCCTTGGGCTCCTCCAGGCCGTTGCTGTGACCTCACCCCCTCCCCAGCCCGAGAGAGCAGGCCTACCTGGGTGTTGCACATCTCAGCCTGGAGGTCAGCACCTACGCACGAGCGCCCCCCAAAGGCAGGTCTGAAAATGCCCGCAAGGCACAGGGGTGAGAGACCGCCACCAACGCGACCACGGAATGCGAAGCTGGCTGCCTCCAGTGCCCGCTGCCGAGTACCTGGGGTTGTTGCACTGGCGCCTCCTGGTGACCACGCCTCCTCCGCAGGAGCGGGAGCAAGGACTGGCGGGCCCCCAGCTAGACCAGCCCCCGTGCACTGCCCCCACGGGGGCCAGCTCCGCCAGGGAGCGGCAGTGACCCTTGGAGCACCACTGCAAGAGAAGGACAGCGCCATGTCCTGCTCCCAGGGCACCCCGCACCCGCAGGCACCCCAGTACCCAAAGTACCCCCAACACACACACGCAGCCACGCACCCCATCCTGCTCGGGAGCCAATGCTAAACAGAGGAGGGCAGGCCACCAGCCCGTCGGACAGAGGAAGGGTCTGGCCACGCAAGGCAGAGGGGAAGGGCAGAGGCCCAGAGGGTGCACGGTAGCAGGAAGCCAGGTGAACAGCGCAGGCTATGAGGGAGCGGAGCCATGTGGTCACGTGACACCTCCACCTGCTCTGGGAGGTGGGAGGGTGACCCCACCATTCCAGTCTCCAGGGAGGAGGAAACGAGACTCCACACGGTGCCTGGGGGTGGGTGCTCGAAACACCTGGTCAAGAGGGGGGCCCTGGATCCCCCCATCGCCCGCCCTCGCAGAGTCCTGAGCAAGCCTTTCAATGTTACTGTCCGCTGCATGAATCTAGAAAAACCACCTGTAGGGGGCAGGGAAAGTATTGGGTGCCCTCTGTATCTTGCTGCCCTCAGCTCCTGGCCAGGTGGTCCGAGACCTCCAGCTCCTGAGGTCCTCCTGTCCCCTGTCCCAGGACGAGGGCTCCCAGGCTGCAGGTCTGCCAGAGCACATGTGAACACGCCCACGCACACACACGCACACGCGCTCCTTCACTCCAGCTCTGACCTTCCCCACGCCACACTCTGTCCCATCCAGGAGAGGAATGAGGAGGCGGCTACAGCTGCTCTGGTCCAGGGGGTCTGTGTGACAGGAGAGAGCCTGGCACATGTCCTAAGAGGGGAGACAAAGGGCCAGCTCAGGGCCACTGCCCAGTCGTACTGTCCCTCTCAGACCCCAGGACACAGTGACACAGCCAGCGCACTGGGCACTGGTAGGTGGAGAGAGTGGCCACAGCCAACTCCTGCATCAGGAATGGGGACAGTGACCAGGACCCACAAAAATGTGTTCATTTCTTCGACAATTGGGAGAAAAACTTGATCTTCTAAATCAAAGAAAATATTCTAATACATAAGTTAACATACTTGTATTCCTAACAACACACGTAAAACAGATATTTCATAAAAACGCTAAGATGGGAGTTCCCATTGTAGCGCAGCAGAAATGAATCCGACCAGGAAACATGAGGTCGCTGGTTCAATCCCTGGCCTCGCTCAGTGGGTTAAGGATCCGGCATTGCCATGAGCTCTGGTGCAGGTCTCAGAGGCAGCTCGGATCTGATGTTGCTGTGGCTGTGGTGTAGCCGGCAGCTGTAGCTCTGACTGCACCCCTAGCCTGGGAACCTCCATATGCCACGGATGTGGCCCTAAAAAGAAAACAAACAAACAAACAAAAACCCCAAAGATGTAATTCTAGTAATTTGTATGGTGGAAGGGGTCAGCAAGGCAAAAGTGCCTGAAAGTCGGGTCCGGCCCTGGAGGAAGTGTGTCTTTGGGGTGCCTACCCCCGTCAGCATCTTCCGGGTTTCCACTCCTTCTGTAGGGTTCAGCTTGGAGGTTACTTCCTCCAGGAAGCCCTCCAGCTCCCCCTGGGCGGGAAGACCTCAGTAATTGCCTATTTAGGATCAAGGTCCATAGGCTCAAGGGCCCTGCCAGGGCCAGCTCTACAAAATTTGTGGAGCTAGTATAAAGGAAAACATGCGCTCAAAAACTGAGAATGTCAGAGGCAGAGAGGCACCGGTGGCCTGGCCAGTCGGGGGGGGGGGGGGGGGATGGCGGAGGGGGAGGTGTTCCGAAGGCACTGGAGGGCGGAGGGGGGGGGGGGGAGACCGGCAGGCCGAGGGCGCCCCCCGTGTGGATGGCGGGGCGCTGTAAACACTATCCCCGCCTAGACTCACCAGCTGCTCCCTGGCGAAGGTGCAGGCCACCGCCGTAGGGCCGAAGGCGACGCGGCACTGCTCGTCGGCGCCGTAGTAGAGGCCAGGGTGCGCTTCGGGAGGGCGGCCCGCGGCCCAGGACTGCGGCCCCGGCGGGTCCCACACGCAGCGCGGGCGTCCTGCGCTGAGACGAAGAAGCCAAGGCTCAGGCCCGGGGTGGGCACCGGGTGGCAGAGCGGAGGCGGGAGGAGAGGGCGTTTGGAGCATCAGGGTCGGTGAGCGGGTTGGGGATTCTCCGGCGGTGACCCCCCACCCCACCCGCCTTGTCTAGGCGACCCTGGGGTAGGACAAGGCTCAAGCCTGGGCGCCGGGGCGGGGGTGGCGGGGGGCGATGAAGGGGTTGGAGAAGTGAGTCTGGGATGGGGTGGGAGTGTAGAGGGGACAACTGAGCGGCAGGTGCAGGAATGGGATGGGAGGGAAAGGAGGGAGGTGGCCCCGGGGCGGGAAGGGAGTGGACCGTGGGCTGGGTGGGCAGGTTGGGGGGAGGGCCGAGATGGAGAAGTGGATGTTGAAAGGATGGCGCGGTCAAGGCCAGAGGCGATGGGGGCTGGAGGTGGGGGGGCGGCATGGAGGAGTGCTTCCCGAGACACAGTGGGGCTCCGTGGAGAGGTGGGCGCAAGGATGCGATGGGAGCGGACAAGGAATGGACCGGGCGGGGGGCGCGGGGTAAATGGAGGGGTGGGTCCAGGGACGGGAAGTAGGGGGGCGCGCAAAGGGGAGGTGGGGACGTAGGGAGGGCCGGGGTCAGGGGTGCAGGTACCTGAGCATGCGCTGCAGCTGCCGGCGGCTGCAGGGGGACCACGTGGGGCCCCCGCGGGCTGGCGCAGCGCCGTCGGACGCCATCACGTGGCCGCTGGCCTCGCAGTCGCTGCCGGGCGCGCCGTCGTGCTCCAGGCCAAAGCTGCGGAGGCGGGGCGCTAAGGGCGGCAGGCTGGCCACGGTCCCCTCCCTCTGGGCCCGGTTGCCAGGCCGGGTCGCCTAGGGCCCGCCACCACCTAACCCAGGCATGGGGCGCGTCGCGCGGCCACCCAGCCTGTTTCCCGCCCGAAAGAGCTCTGGGCCGGCCAGGTGGCTCCTGACTCTTTCGGCTAATACATATCAAAAAGGCTTTTAGGGAGAAACGAATCTGACTGGCATCCATGAGGACGCAGGTTCGATCCCTGGCCTCATGCAGTGGGCTAAGGATCCGGTGTTGCCAGTGAGCTGTGGTGTATGTCACAGTCTAGGCTCAGATCCCTGTTGCTGCGGCGTAGACCAGCGGCTACAGCTCAGATTCAACCCCTAGCTTGGGAACCTCCATATGCTGCCGATGCAGTCCTAAAAAAAAGACCAAAAAAAAGGCATTAAAAATGTGCAAGCCAAAGTCATCCACGATGTTCGAGGTCTGGGAATCTGGGAAGACAGCGTTCGAGGGAGCGCCTTGGGACTTTCTTGTCCTGGGGGGGCTCCCTGTGAAGATATTGAATGTGCTACAGTGAAAGGGTGGGACCTCAGACGAATATCTCTGCTCCGCAATGGAAGGCAGTTGTTTTCAATTCCCCTTTGTTTTTCTCTCCAAACAAGAAAGATGGAGGAGTTGTGGTGCCTGGAGCACTGTGGGGGTGGGAGCCCCAGCGTGGCCCGTGGGGGTGGGGGGTGGGGGTGGGGGTGGGGTGGGTGGGAGAGAGGGCTGGCACACAGGGAAGTCAGACACTAAGTTTTCACTTTACCAGTCTCTGTGCTATTTGAATTTTTCCAGCAAGCAGGTGTTACTTTCATAATTCAAAGACTAAAAATCAAAACGGAAAGAAACCCACCACTAGGTAAATAAAGGGAGCACAGGTTTGCCCACTGAAGTAGAGCATTTACATACCAGGAAAAGGCTGGAAACAAACTATATATTTATTAAGCAAACTGCCATGTGTAGCAAAACCTACTATAGGAGTTCCCACTGTGGCACAATGGGATCGGTGTCACTGCAGCACCAGGATGAAGGTTCGATGCTCAGCACAGTGGCTTGCTGCCGCTGCGGCATAGGGTGCAACTGCAGCTTTGGCCCAGGAACTCCATATGCCGTAAGGTGGCCAAAAATTTTTAAAAAGAGAGAGAGAAGAAGAAAAAAAAATACTCTGTAAAAGACCTGGGGGAGATATTTGGGATATAATATTACATTAAAAGGCAGGAACCACGAGTTCCCACTGTGGCGAGAAATCGGCCATCGTGTGGCTCAGATCTGATCCCTGGCCGGGGAATTCCATTGCTTCGGGGCAGCCAAAAAGAAAAAAAAAAAAGGGCTGTTAACTACTGTACAGCATAATCCCAAGTTCACAAATAAAAAATTACGTATGTGCGTGTAAAGAAGAGAGAGACGGTATATGTCTAAGTGCTGGGATTTGGGATAATTTTTAGGCCTATCTTTTCTTCACCTGGATTTCCTACAAAAACTACTTTTCTTTTTTTTTTTTTTGGTCTTTTTGCCATTTCTTGGGCCGCTCCCGCGGCATATGGAGGTTCCCAGGATAGGGGTCCAATCGGAGCTGTAGCCGCCGGCCTACGCCAGAGCCACAGCAACACTGGATCCGAGTCGAGTCTGCAAGCTACACCACAGCTCACGGCAACGCCGGATCGTTAACCCACTGAGCAAGGGCAGGGATCGAACCCGCAACCTCATGGTTCCTCGTCGGATTCGTTAACCACTGCGCCACGATGGGAACTCCCTGAAAACTGCTTTTTAACTCCTGGGTGTGCTTTGCTTATTTTTTGAAAAAAAAATTTTTTTTCATTTAATCATTCAGGAATGAGGAAGTGTCAGTCCCTAGTCCCTTGGGGTTGAGGGTATGGCCTCCTTCTAGCAGGTTCTTCCAGGGACCACTGCCAACCACACCCTCCCCTCCCAGGGCCCAGGTCAGGTCCTTGCCCAGAGCCTGGGGATGGGGGCGGGGCCTCGTACCTGTGCCCAATTTCGTGGGCGATGGTGACCCCCAGGTCGAAGCCAGTATCCTCTGTGATAAGGCAGCTCCAAGAAGAGGAGCAGGCGCCCCCCAGCTGGGTGACCCCCCGAACCTGCCGGTTACCGTCGGGCAATTCCAGGTCAAACCTCAGAAAGAAGGAACAGACACCTGGGCAGTGCTGAGGTGCCTGCCCGCCGCCGGGCCACCTTTGCAGAGAGTGGGAGTGGCTCCCGGGGCGGCTGGGGCACCGGCGGGGAGCTTGGGTACCTGGTGACGTAAAGCACGAGGTCGGCGTGGCTGGGATCTGCGTCATCCTCGGGGTTGACCGTCCTGCTCCAGTCACAGACGCTCCGCAGGGATGCGGTGATGTTGGCTGTGATATTCGGAGCATCCTGGAGGACCAGCCACAGAGCGCACCCTCAGGGCACCCACGCCGAGCAGGGTGCTCCCGCTGCCAGCATCTCGGTCAGCCCCGTAACAGCCCGATTCCTGTCCCACGTTACAGATGAGGAGACAGAGGCTGAGTGCCAGGGCAGAGCTGGAAGAGGGGAGCCCTGCCCTCACCCCTGCTGCTCTGTGGGCACCCACAGGCACAGGTTCAAGTGGGCGGAAGCAGGTTCCCCAGGGGGCTGGGTGCCCAGCCCAGCGCCTACCTGAGGCTGTGTCAGAATAACCATCTTCACCAGGTGCACGCGGAACTGAGCCCCCAGGGACGGGTCCCTCAGCAGCTCTGACCCCTGTGCAAAGGCAGGCAGAGAGGTGGGCCGGGGTCCACCGTGGCCGGGGTGGGGGGGGCGGCGGAGGGGGAAGCCTGGAGACTCTATCAGCTGAGGGGAGGGGTACCCAAAATGCCACTGCTGGGACTGGGAGCCACCACAGAGACAGTCGCATCTGCTGGGGGCCCCCCTTTGCTCACAGCTCGAGAAGGCCAGCCAACACCCAGAACCTCGAAACAACGGACTGCGTATAATTCTCATGAGTCTAGAAGGCGCTTTGACTCCAACACGGCTTCTCTTCAACTGCACGCACCCTGTCCTCTCTCATCTCCGCCCACCTCCCCAAAACACCTCTCTCACTTCTGCCCACTTCACCTGAGGGCCTCCTCCTGCTCCGTGGGCCCCTTCCCAGGCACCTGGATGAGAACGCCCCCCCACTCGCCCCCAGCCAGGCTCTCGTGGTCCGTCTGCCAAGGTGCCAACTCTGGTCGACTTGTACCGCGGTTGTTTGCACCAGTCTGTCGGCAGACTTAAGAACAATGCAGCGGGCACAGGGTGGGTGCCCCGTCGTGACACTGGCCGTGACCATGCCTGGCATCATGTAGGCAGGCGCCCGTCTACAGTCTACCACCTGGCCACCCTTGGTCCTCATAAAACATGTCGAATGACCAGAGGGAGTGTGGTTTGATTACCAAATTCCAGCACATTTGAGGTGGGGGAGGGCCTCCCAAAGCTTGAAAACCACAGCTTTCAAATGACTTTGAATATGTGCCATTTCTGGGCCTGCAGGTGGAGACCCAAGCAGGCTGACCCGGGCCTTGAACCAGCTTTCCCAGGGTTTGGGAGCCCGTGGGTGTAGCATCTGGGACACAGCCTCCCTTTGGGGCGGGAGGCCCAGAGAACACCTGGGAAAGGAGAGGGGTCAGAGTGCCCGGGGCTCTGTGTTTGGGGGATATTTTCCTTTTATCCGAGAGGGGTGGGCAGGGAGTTCCCATCCTGACTCAGGGGTAACAGACCCGGCTAGGATCCATGAGGATGCAGGTTCAATCCCCGGCCTCACTCAGTGGGTTAAGGATCCTGCGTTGCTGTGGCTGTGGTGTAGGTCGCAGACGTGGCTCAGATCTGGCGTTGCTGTGGCTGTGGCCTAGGCGGGCAGCTACAGCTCTGATTAGACCCCGAGCCTGGGAACCTCCATATGCCTTGGGTGCGGCCCTAAAGAGACGAAAACAAAAACAAAAAACCCCAAAGAGATGGGCATTCATGAGGCTGGGGACAAGGACCCCATATTCTAGGACAGTTGCCCAGCCCTCCAAGGCCAACGTACCAGGGGAGCAACTCTGGCCCTGCCTGCCGCCAGTGGTCGTATTAATCTCCTGATGTTTGCGGACACTGACCTGGTGGCCTGGAACATGTGTGTCTGTGTGTTTCATGTGTGAACATACGTGTGGCCGGGCACAGCCCATCAGGGAAACGGGGTCATCAGGTGCCTTGCGGTCACCTGTTTCTGGGCTGCCTCTTGGTCTCTGAGATGATGGATGATGGAAGCTGGGCTTCCTACCCCACTGTTACCCCTAAAAGCTAAGTGCAGAGGAGGCCTGCAGACATGCGGGCACTGAGAAAGCCCAGCGGGGTGCAGCCCTGCTGGGCACTCGGGCAGGGCCAGCCAAGGTGCCCACAGATCGATGAGGGGCGAGGCTGGGTGAAGAGACGAAAGCAGAAAGAGGCTGTGGGGGGCACTGCCCAGTGTGTAGGGGGCAGATAAGAACAGGCCACGCCTCTCCCACCCCAGGCCCTGAGCCCCACATGTGACCCCAGGCTCAGGTCCATACCCACCAGAGAAGCCAGCCCACTGACTCTTTTTGCACAAGCCCCGGGTATGGGGCACTGTGTCCACAGGCTCCTGAGGGTGGCCACAGTGCCACCAGCGTCCCAAGCCCTCTCCTGGGTCAGCGTCGCCCACAGAGCCTGTGCCCCACGCCAGCACTGACCATGTTGAGGTTGGTGAGCACGTAGCGCTCCGTGTCCTCCTGGTGAGCCTGCTGGACATCGGGACCCACGGCCACCAGCAGCTCCAGGTGCAGGACGCTCCCAGCAGCCCGTCTCCAAAGGCGCCGGGCAGGAGGGCGGCCTGGCGAGGTGGGTGGCAGGGCTGACAGCGAGGGTCCTGGAAAGCAGGCCAGAGGTGGGGCCCGGCCCCTCCATCAGCCTTGGCTCCTGAGCCTGGAATCACAGTGGCCCAACCCCCAGCTTTCTCACAGGGGAGGTGAGGAGCCTGAGGGGGCCTGCCCTGCCCCCCACCCCACACACAGGGGAGCCGGGTGGGCACTTCCGCCCTGGCCCACTTGGAGCTGGGCTCTCGGTGCCCGCAGATCCTCAGACACCCACGAACGGATGCAGGGTGGTCCTCCTGACTCCTTGGGCAACCAGGCTCTCAGAGGGCGAGCGGTCCCCAGCTCTGGCATGTCACCCACGGGGTGACTGATATGACTGATGGCCCGGCCAGCTTCCTGGGAGGACAGCCACCTTGGGCGGGGCAGGGGTGAGGGGGGACATGTCATCCTACCCCTCGGCCCAGGTCCCAGTGCTGACTCGGTGCTTCAGAGCAGCACAAGGCCCGGGAGGGAGCTATTGCGTGGCTTTATGTCCTTCTGGTCGCACCAAAGCCCCATCCAGCCCAGCCCCGGAGCCATCCTGCAGGCCCGTGGCAGCCAGTTCTCACCTTTGGGGCTCCAGGTTCCCACCCAGAGTGCGGGAACCATCAGTGACCCCCTACCTAGGGCCAAGGTTCAAGCCACGGGACGGTGAATGAGCTTGCAAACTGTGCAGGGCCGCTCAGAGGCGGGAGGTCTACCTGCCCCCGAAGCAGACACGTTCCCCTTTGGGGAGAATCAGTGGGGAGGAGGCCTGGCCTAGAGCCCGGAGTCTGGGTTTAGGTCCACCTCCTCCCAGCTTGATGCTGGGGAGCCCGACCAGAGCTCGGCACAGCAGCCTCGCCTTGCAACACCTGTTACACGGGGGAACGTCTTGAACCCCGACAGGTGAGGCAGGTGCAAGCCTCAGTGGAAAGCAGGAGCCCAGGGCCGACCCCGCCCTCCTCCCCTCACCCCAAGGTGGCCCCCAGAGACTTGGGGACCCCAGGCTGTGGTCTCCTAGCGCTTCAGGGACCTGGAAGATGAGATAGACACGTTCCCAGCCCCCAGACCCCACGATCAGCCACCGGGCCTCCAGCACTGCCCGCCCCATTACGGCCCCCGGCATCGGTCAGTGTGTATCTGACGCGGACCACAAAGAAACCAGCCACCAGTGGGACATCCCCGATTTTCTCGACCCGGACCACTAGCCCGCCCTGCTCCCGTCCCCACCAGCCTTTGGATCAAGTTCACCAATGGCCCTGCTGGGAAAGGGGGCTGGCGCCACGGAAGAGTCCACAGACATGGCCCACGAGTGACAGGAAAAGGCTTTGGCTGGAGCTGGACCCGAGCGCCCATCTCGTCGCTCACAGAAGAGATAAATATTTACAGCCCCGGCCAGAAACCGCAAGAGTTCCTGAAAATCAGTCAGCCCAAAGGAGGCCCAGCTAATTAGTGACTGTTCCTTCGAGATACTGAGCAGAACCCCGGGGTCAGAGCCCCAGCTCAGCCCAGAACACCCAGACCAAGTCTTATCGACTTGGCAGGAAGTAATGGAATTCATTAGCGGGGCAAAGACGACGCCAGCGACGGCTCTGACCTCCTCCCAACAGAGCCACCCAGGAGCCAAGCCCCCTGACCCAGTGGTGAGATGCCCCAGGCGCTGAGACACTCCCTTTGCGATGCCAGGACAGGTACCTTCCAAGGCGGCAGCAGGGCCAAGGTAAGCAGTCACTTCCTCCGGCTCCAAAGCCTGAAGAAATAGCTGGAAGCCAGAGCAGATGAGCAGGGGAGGTGAGGGAGAGGGGGAGGTGGGAGTGGGACAAGGCCAGGAGGGGGCAGAGGGGAGTGGGGAGAGATGCGCCCCAGGATGGGAAGGCAGGCCGGCCACTCGCGTCTTTGTCCGCATAGACCACAGACAGTGTCTGCCCTTCGCCGGCCCAGGGGACGGCGCTAGGCCAACCCCCTGTCCAGTGAGCCCACTCAGTCCCCTGAAGTCCAAGTTCAGCTTTGCTCCCCCTCCACCCAAGGGTTGTTGGGCAGCCCCCTCCTCTCCCAGGGGCCCGGCACCGCATCCGTGGATCCACCCACCTGCGGGAAACAGGAGAGCCCCCAGCAGCCCAGGAGGAAGAGAGACGTGAGGATTCCTCGCACGCATCGGCCCCGGAGGCCAAGGTCTCTCACCCTCATCCTCAGAAAGCCTGCTGGCCCGGCGGGGGGCGGGAGAGCCTGGCGGCTGAGACTGAGATCTGGTCGGCGGCGGCGGGAGTGTGACAGACCCGCTGCGCTGGACGATTAGGCAGTGTTTATTCACGGCACTTCCTCCCAGGGCAGGGGCCACGGGGCTGGGCGGCCTGCAGGCTCCTCCTGCCGCAACCTGGCCTTGGCTCAGAGCTGCAGTCCCGCGCCTGGGAGCCGGGAGCGGGGGAGGGGATTCATCACCCATCTGGGAGTCCCCCGGCTCCGGTCTGAGGCACTGCCCCGCCTGCTCTCTGGGAACCCTGCTCCCCGTGATCTGTGTCTCCAGTCTCCTGTCCTCACTCCCTCCCGCTCCGCGATTGCCTGGTCTGTGCCAGTCACAGAACCCGGCTGGGGGCATCCACTGCGCTCAGCATCACAGGCCACCGAGGTCCGCTCCACTTGTAAGATTCATACAACTCTCCCCCACCTTCGGGATGCCTCTCCCATCTTAGTGGATGGCTAATGGGGTGGGGGTGAGAATCGGCCTTGGTCCCTGCCTGCCTCAGCCCCCTTCTCAGGCTGGGTACCAGGGAAGACGCACCTGCCCATCCACCTGGGCCGGCCCACTTTGCAGCCTCAGGGTCAGTAGGTGTGAGGCACTCCCTGCCCCGCCCTTTACCTCCCGCAGGCATTCCACCCCCAACTAAAGGCGTGCCTTCCCAACTCCATCCCTGGAACCGCTTCCCACAGACCCAAACCGACACGTGGCCCCAATCCAGGCTGCTCATCGCTGGCCTGGGCAACTGGAATGGGCTCCCAACAGGGCTGCCTGCTCTCCCTCTCTCCCACCCCCCCAACGCATTTCATCACTCCCCCTCTTCAAAACAATCCGTAGCTCCCCTTTGTCCTTAGAATAAAAGGTCCAAACTCCATCCTGAGCCTCAGAGGCCCTATAATCCAAGGTTTGGCCCCTGTCCGGCCCTCTGCCTGCCTCCCCATCCCTCCCCCCTGTGCCCAAAGACCTGTAGCCCCACCAGCCTGCCTTTCATGCCTCAAATACATCCAATGCTTTGCTGTTCCCTCTGGCCGCTGGTCTGCTCAATCGAGTTTCAGCTCAAATGGCACCTCCTTCTAGGCACCATCTAAGTGCCCCACCCATTCCAGGGAGAGGAGGTACCACATTTAGAAGACAAAAATCAGGACAGTAATGAAATTTGAATTTCAGATAAACAATGGATTTTTTTTTTTCCTTTTTAGAGCCGCACCTGCAGCATGTGGAAGTTCCCAGGCTATGGGTCCAATTGGAGCTACAGCTGCCAGCCTCCACCACAGCCACAGCAACACGAGATTCAAGCTGCATCTGTGACCTACACCACAGCTCACGGCAGTGCTGGATCCTTATCCCACAGAGCAAGGCCAGGGATCAAACCCATATCCTCATGTATACTAGCGGATTCGTTTCCTCTGTGCCACAACAGGAACTCTCCGGATTTTGTGTGTGTGTGTGTGTGTGTGTGTGTGTGTGTGTGTAAGTATGCCCCCAATACTGCAGCTATTATATGAAACATATTTATAAAAAGTAGACTTTATCTGAAATTCCTATTTTTCTGGGCATCTTGCATCTTGCTTGGGGGCCTCATAACCCAGCACCTCATTTTATCATCTTGATTGTAGTTACTGCTCTCCAAGATTGTTGACTTAGTACCTGTATTTCCCCGGAGGCTCCCAGGCACATACAGAGACCAGAACCGAAGCTTCGGGGTGCAGAGGTCTAATGTAGATTATTTACGAGGTACAGTCAGGGCCAGGCAGGTGTGCTCGTGAGTTAAAATAACAGAGAACGCTAAATGCAATGCTTCGTTTTTGTTATGGGAAATGGCAGCCCTATGGCTTTGGTAAAGCAGGCTGGGCGACCTGGGGACCCCCTTTCATCCCTGAGCCTCCGTCTCCCGTCGCAAAGCCGGGGGAGTCTGGGCTTCGCCTCCGGCGCTCCAGGCCCAGCCGCTCAGCGCCCCCTGGCGGCCGCCTGCGCCTGTGCTGCGCCGGCCCAGCAGCGGCGCTACAACGACGGCGGCCCCCTCGGTCCCTTCCGGAGCTCGCGTTTCTCTGCCCCGCGTGGGCTCTCGGTGGGATCCCGCGCTTACCCCAACCTGATCCCGGGCCGCCGACCGGGCTGGCGGCCGTTTTCCTCAGGGGGACCGAGAGCTCCGCCCCGCTCCCGGCCGCGCGGAACCAGCGGCGAGGGCCGGGTTTCCAGCCGGCCTCGGAGGGACGAGCGCTTCCGGGGACCGGGACGCACGTGCGGAGACGCGCGCGGGGCGGCTTCCGGGGTCTCGAGCGCTGGTGTTTTTCCCCCGGGCCGGCGAGTCAGGGGCGGCGGGGCCCGTGCTCGGCGGGCAGAGCCCGGCTCCGGGGCCGCGGCGGCGCCGCCGTGGATGGGCGCGGGGGCCGGGTCGGTGCCGCGATGGCGAAGGCGAGGATGCTGGCCCCCGAGCGCGCCCCGGGCGACCCGGCGCCTGAGCCCGGGCTCGTCAAGAAGCCGAGTCGGAAGAAAAACAGAAAGAAAAGGTTCTGGAAGAACAAAGCTCGAGAAGCGAGCAGGAAGCCGGGGAACGACCCCAGAGGGGTCGCGGTGCGGCCTCCAAAGGCACCAGAGGACTTTTCCCAAAACTGGAAGGTTCTGCGGGAGGTAAGGGCAGGGCCTCCCCGAGTGGAAAGAAGGAGAAGGGCTTGCGGGGCCCCGGGAGCTGCGGAGGCAGGCTGGAGGGAACGCTGTGTCGGTGGTCGGAGTCTTTCACAGGCGGTGGCGGACTCGGGGGAGAGCAGAGCAGGAACCTGGGCCGGAGGATTCTAGCAACACTCCGGGTCTTTAATAGATGGCAGCTGCCTCCAGGTGCTGAGCTCTTAAAACGTGCAGTCGCTGCTGGGTGATCCACGTGTGTCCTTATTTCACCAGGCGCAGGGACACTGAGAGGTAGAGGCCTTGGTCGTTCCTCTCCATCTTACAGATGAGAGAGCCAGAAACGTTAAGTAAATTGTCCAGGACTGCAGCTGGGCCAGTGGAGCCAGGAGTCAGATGCCCAAGTCCCTGTTCTGAATGTCACGTGGTACTTGCTGCCTTTCTCCACATCAGTGGCCCAAAGTTAGGGCCAGGTTTCTGTCTGCTAAATGCTGCTCCCTGTGCCTCCCTCCTGCATTCTCTCCACCTCCCTCGGAGGTAGCCGCTGTTATCACCTCTGTTTTCTAGAAAAGGGAGCGGAGGCAGCGTTTAAGAACTTGGCCCAGTGTCACAGCTAGCGGATGGCAGACTGAGGGATGCAGTCACTGGGTCAGATGTGCATTTCTGCCCTTTGCTGCTGCTGACCCTCAAAGTCTCAGAGTCAGAACAGAGAAGAGCTGTCCAGATAATAATTCTCCTGTCTTGACACACAGGATGATGAAATTCCATCTGGCAACCCCTGGGTTCCCTGATTTCTTGAACTGTAGTCTTAGGTCTTTCTCTCAAGAAAGTAAAGCAAAGTTAAGCAGGCAGAAGGATGTTTCTTGTGGGAAAAACCTTGCGTTTTCTCCGTTTATACAAGAAAGTAAATTTCTCTTCTTTTTAATTTTTTTGTCTTTTGCTTTTTAGGGCCGCACCTGCGGCATATGGAGGTTCCCAGTCTAGGGGTTGAATCGGAGCTGTAGCTGCCGGCCTACAGCAGAGCCACAGCAAGACCAGATCTGAACCACGTCTGCCACCTACACCATAGCTCATGGCAGTGCCAGATCCTTAATCCAATGAGCAAGGCCAGGGATCGAACCTGCGTCCTCGTGGTTGCTAGTCGGATTCGTTCCCCCTGCGCCACAACGGGAACTCCGCATTTCTCTTCTTTAAACATTAGAGAAACGGGTGAGTAGAAAGCAGCCTCATCCCTCATCTCAGCTGGTTGCTGTGTGGCAGGACCTTAAGCGTGTTGAGAATGGCCATGCTGAGGGCACAGAAGAAGGTCGGGCTGGGAGACCCCAGCCCTTCTTCAGCCATGTCTTGTGGGCACAGCCTGCCTTCCCGAGACCTTCACAGCAGTAGCAAACCAGGAAGTCTGATCAAGAAAGCGGCTTCAGGAGTTCCCGTCGTGGCGCAGTGGTTAACGAATCCGACTAGGAACCATGAGGTTGCGGGTTCGGTCCCTGCCCTTGCTCAGTGGGTTAACGATCCGGCGTTGCCGTGAGCTGTGGTGTAGGTGGCAGACGCGGCTCGGATCCCGCGTTGCTGTGGCTCTGGCGTAGGCCGGTGGCTGCAGCTCCGATTGGACCCCTAGCCTGGGAACCTCCATATGCCGTGGGAGCGGCCCAAGAAATAGCAAAAAGACAAAAAAAAAAAAAAAAGAAAGCGGCTTCAGCGGCCCAGCTTGTTGGCTGATCTGTGAGGGAACTGACTCTAACTGTGAATGTGAAAACAGGTCGGTTTTACACACATACATATGAGTTTTTCAATCTCTTGTGTGTGATGTTTGAATTAAAATGTGTCCCGTGTTTTCTTTGGGTTCCATCAGCTGCTGAAACCAAAGTCACAGGCCCTGGAGGAGTCTCTCGTTCCCTCTCGGCTGAGTTCCAGAAAGCAGCCCCAAAGGGCCCAGCCCAGCAGAAAAGCGGTGCCAGACAGAGCAGAGAGGAGCCAGGTGGGGACAGAAAACACAGCTCCCGAGGCCAGCGGAGGCGCTGCGCCCTCACCGCGACTTCCGACACAGAGGAAGAGGCCCGCCCCTCGCACACAGGCCGGCGGGCAGGCTCAGCACAGGGAGAAGGAAGCCAAGACAAGGACCAGTGGCGACATTTCTCCAAAGCGAGGAGACATCAAGCATAAGAAGCGGAAAGCTGAGGAGGTGACTGCCCCCTTGCCGCCAGCCCCGCCCACCGAGTAAGTGCCCGTGGGCCAGTGCGGCTGTGGGGACTGCCTCAGCCCCTCATCCTGCACAAGGTCCCAGCCGCTGAGGCCTTTCTCCTCATTTCTCATTTTCTTGATGTCGTTGCGGCCTTTTGTCCTAGAGAGGTTCCTTTCGCGTTTGTCATGGAGCTGGTCTAGTGCTGCTGAATTCTCTTAGCTGTGGCTTGTCTGTAAAGCTTGCAATTTTTCCTTCACATCTGAAACGGAAGCCTTGCTGGGTAGAGTGATCTTGGCTGGAGGTTTTTTCATCACTTTAAGTATGCTGTGCCACTCCCTTCTGGCCTGCGGGGTTTCTGCCGAAAGATGGGCTGATAACCTTATCGGGGTTCCTTTGTGTGTCACCTGTTTCTTTTCCCTGGCTGCTTTTAATGTTTTCTCTTTGCCTTTCGTTTGGGTCAGTTTGATTAACATGTGCCTCGGGGTGTCCCTCCTTGGGTTCGTTTTATAGGGTGCTTCCTTTACGGCTTCCTGGATTTGAGGGAGAGGTTCCTTTCCCGTGTTAGGGAAGTTTTTGGCTAGTATCTTTTCGCATATTCTTTCTGCCCCTTTCTCCCTCTGCTCCTTCTGGCGCCCCCATAACACGGTGCACTCAACGCCGTCCCAGTCTCCCGGGCCGTCCTCAGTTCTCTTCAGTCGTCTTTCTCTCTTCTGCTCCAGGTCAGTGATGCCCCCCGCCTGTCCGCCACCTCGCGTATTCGTTCTCCTGCCGCCTGTGTTCTGCCGTCGGTTCCTTCTAGCGCGTGTCTTATCTTGGTTACCGTATTCCGCGTCTCTGCTTGCTTAGTGGGTGCATCTTCCATCTCATCAATGTTTCTTGTAACTCTTCAGTCTGCCTCCAGGTTACCCCCAAGTCTTTAATGTCACTAGTTTAAAGTCTTTGTCATGGAGGTTGTAACCTCTAGACCACATAGTTGTTTTTCTGGGGTTCTTTCTTATTCTTTTATCTGAGTCATAATTCTCTACCTTTTCATTTTGTATAGGTTTTTGGTGTGGTTTCCTTTCTGCAGACCATAGAGTTATAGCCTCTCTCCCTTCTGGCGTCTGCCCCCCTTGTGGCTGAAGGGGGGGGCTTGCTGTAGGCTTCCTGATGGGAGGGACGGGTGCCTGCCCACTGGTGGGTGGAGCTAATTCTTACCCTCTGGCGAGTGGGGCTTTGTCTCTGGGTGAGATTGGAGGAGACTGCGCCTGGGGGTCTTTAGGAAGTCTGTTTGCTGAAGGTGGGACTGTGATCCCACCTGGATTGTTGTTTGGCCTGGGGCTTCTCAGCCCTGATGGGTGGGGCCAGACTTTCCCAAAATGGCCACCTCCAGAGGAACGCATGCCACCGACGAATATTCCAGAGAACTTTGCCTCCAGTGTCCTTCTCCCACAACGAGCCACTGTCACCCCTGCTTTCCTCCTTCCCCAGGAGATCGTCCAAGAAACGCAGGCCAATCTCACCCAGATTCCTGCGGAGCCTCTGCTTTGCCCTGGGACCCGGTGCACATGAAAGCCTGTGTGCGCCTTTCAGGAGCGGGGTCTCCGTTTGCCCCACTCCCACGGAGCTCCTGAGCACAAGTGCCCCTGGGCTTCTTCTCCCAGTGCCGGATCTCCAGGCCTGGGAGCCTGACGTGGGGCTCAGAACTCTCCCTGCCATGGGGGAGCCTCTGCGATACAGTCACTTTCCAGTCTGTGGGCTGCACGCCCCGGAGGTATGGGGTTGCTCATGTCGCGTAGGCTCCCCTCCGACCGTCTCCATGTGGCCTCCCCTTCGTCTTCTGGAGTAGGATATCTTTTTTAGCAGTTCTCAGTCTTTTTGGTTGAGGCTTGTTCAGCACTCGGTTGTAGTTTCGTTATCTCCATGAGACAAGGCGAGCCCCAGCCCTTCCACTCTGCCATTTGCAGGCCTCTCTTAAGGAGGCCGAGGCTGGTGGCGCCTCCGTCCCCTCGCCCTGGCGCTGTCTGTTCTCTGTCGTTCCTTTCCCCTGGGATGTCGGCATAAAGAAGCCAAAGCCCGCTTCAGACCTGCTGTGTCTCCAAGGCCAGAACAGGGCTTGGAGCATCGAAGGCCCCTGGCGGCCACTGTGGGATGCAGGAACGCCGGAGTCAGGGAGACCCCACTTTGGACCGGATCCCCCGTCTTGCTAGCTGGGCGGTTTGGGACGGGCAGGCGCCTGACCTTCCCTGAGGCTGTGTGGTCATTGCTGCTGGTCTGTGAGGTGCTGCCCTGGGCTGGGCACTCAGGGCAGGGCCAGAGGGCAGTGCGGCCCTGGGAGGGCTCGGCCGGGCATGGCGTGTCTGTCAGTCCGCCCGTCTGTGCGGCTCTAGGTTCCGGGAAAGAGTGGTTGGCTGCCTGCTGTGTACACGTCAGTGTGCCAGTCCCTCCCTCTCGAGGGGTCAGGCGGTGCCCTGGGTCGTGTCTGTACCTCCCTGCGTGTGGTCCGCACAAACCCAGCAAGGGAGACCTGGGAGCAGATGCGGGGGAGGGGGGGGGCGAGCTCTCAGGAAGTGACGTTGAAGCTCAGCCAGAAAGACACCTCCCCCAGGAAGCGGTGTCCTCGGACGTGGGCGGGCAGGGAGGGGGTCTGTTGACCTTCCCCAGTCACCCTGTTTACCCGCGTTGTAAATAAGAGAAACGTCCGCAGCCGTTACACCTGTGTCCTGTTCCCTGGGTTGCCCTGCGGTCCTGAGTTTTGACCGAACCTGGTCACTTAAAAAGGACGCAGTGGCGTTCCTGCTGGCACAGGGGGCTCGCGAGCTGGCTGTCGCTGTGGTGGTGCGAGTTCGGTCCCCAGGGCCCAGCGGGTTAAAGGATCTGGCGTTGCTCGGATTCGGTCCGGCCCGGGACCTTCCGTCTGCCACGGGTGCGGCCATCAAAGAAAAGGGAGCGCAGGCCGGGGCCTGACGGTGCTCGTTCCGGCTGCTCTCCCCGCCCCCCCAGAGCAGACATCTGGTTTGATGACGTGGACCCTGCGGACATCGAAGCGGCCCTCGGCCCCGAGGCGGCCGAGGTGGCCCGCAAGCAGCTGGGCCAGAGCGAGAGCGGTGTCACGCTGGTCAAGGAGCGGGCCTTCGACGGGTACGTGGGGCCGGGGGTCTTCAGGAAGGAGCTACTTCCCCTTCCCCCGCTGGGCCGGGCAGCCCCTCTCGGCATCCTGCTGAGACCCGGGTCCCTTGGCCTGGATTCAGCCGGACCCTTGGTTCCCCTGCAGCCTGACGAGAGCCCTGGCCCTGGACTGTGAGATGGTGGGCGTGGGCCCCCAGGGGGACGAGAGCATGCTGGCCCGCGTGTCTCTGGTGAACCAGTTCGGGAAGTGTGTTTATGACAAGTACGTGAAGCCGACCCAGCCGGTGACCGACTACAGGACGGCGGTCAGTGGGATCCGGCCCGAGAACCTGGCGCAGGGTGGGTTCCCAGCCCGTCTCCGAGGCAGGGGGGCCCCTGCCTGCTTCCCTCCCCCTCCGGCCATGGGGCCTCCCCCGCGGGCGCATGGGTTCTGCTGGCTCTGCGCCCGTCCCACCCGTCTGCCTCGCTGTCTCTTGGCCCCTCGACCTTAAGACAGGGTTCCCGAGCTGCTCTGAGTCCCCTGGCCGTGGGGACAGAGGAAGGAGGTGGGGTGGGGTGGGGAGGGGGCTGGGGAGGCGGAACAGGCTGGAGGGTCTGGGGCCTGTGCGAAGACTTGGGAGGTGGTGAGCCATGAGGCCGGTCTGGCCCGGCTTCTAGCAGGTTCCTTCTGGTGGTGGTCTCGGGAGTAGATTGTAGGGGTTGGGAGAGGGGAGCAGGTGTGAGCTGGAGGTGACCCTAAAAGGCGAGGAGCATGGCCCGCCTCTGGACCGGGCCAAGTCTGCAGGCTTTGCCAGGGGACAGGCTGGGCCCAGGGACCAAGAAGCACCTGGGAGGCCATGAGATTTGGGGCCAGGAGACCCTGGAGGCCAAGGCTAAAGGCCCCCTGTCCTTGGCTCTGCTCCCCGCACCTTCAGGTGCTCCCCGCACTTGGCCCACAGGCAGCCCAGCCTTGGCCATGTCTCCATCCAGGCTCTGCCGGGCCTGCTTGATCAGGGGCGGGCAGCCACTGGGCATGAGTGCTGTGCTGCAGCCCTTGCCTTTGGGGGCCCCGAGGGGTCCGCTCCGAGAGAGTAGGCAGGGCCACCCGGAGCCCAGGGTCTGGAGCCAGGCTTCTCAACATCTGCGGCAGGGGACTCCCACTCCTTGTTTGCATTTCCAGTTGAAAAGACACCAAACATGAGTCTGGGTTCCTCCCTCCCTCCCTCTTTTTAATGGCCGCACCTGCAGCATATGGAAATATGGAAGTTGTCAGGCTAGGGGTCAAACTGGAGCTTCAGCCGCCGGCCCCCACCACAGCCACTCCAGATCTGAGCTGTGCCTGTGACCTACACCACAGCACATAACAACACCAGATCCTTAACCCACTGAGTGGGGCCAGGGATCGAGCCCCCATCCTCATGGATACTGGTCAGGTTCATTAATCACTGAGCCCCAAGGGGAACTCTGAGCCCTGGTTTATTATTGTAGATTCAGCATTGGTCTGCCTGGGGGCAGTAAGCGTGCTCCCTCCACTTCTCCCCACCTTTGGGGGGCTGGGACAGCCCCCCGGCCTTGGCATCACCCCCCCTGCTGGCCTCTTGGGTCCAACCAGGGGCAGGGGCCTCCCTCTCAGAAGTGGTCGACTTGTCTGTTTTTCAGGAGAGGAATTTGAAATCGTGCAGAAGGAGGTGGCAGCCTTGCTGAAGGGCCGCATCCTGGTGGGACACGCGCTGCACAATGACCTCAAGGTACAGGCTCTTGGCGCTGCCGGCCTTTCTCGAAACTCAGTGACCGGGGTGGCCCTGCCTGCTGTGTCAGCCTGGCAGAGCTGGGATCTGAGTCCCTGCCCACCCATGAGGGCAGCCAGGCACTGCATCTGCTGCCCGTGGGCCAGCTGGGAGGGTCCCCCTCCTGTGCCCCAGACAATGTGGCCTCAACCTTTGCTCTGTAGGGTCCCGGCTGTGGGCAGTGGAGACGCCTCCCTGGGCCCAGGGTTTCTCAGTGGTCTGTGGAAACCGATGTTTCAGGGACTCACGCGAACTGGTCTTAGTGCCTTTTAAAAGTAAACTTCGAACTGATAAAACCTAGCCGGCCCTCTGCCCGCTGAGATGCGTTTCATCAAGGACAGCCTCACCTCGGAGGCCCCCGTGGCTCAGGCTCCCTCCTTGCGCCCCCTCCGCCCCTGGTGACTTCAGCACGTCCTGTATAAATAGCCTCTCCTGGGGCCTGTCCTGAGGTCACCAGGTGACCTTTCATGTCTGACTTCCTGAACGTGCAACAACTCAAACCACGGAACCAGTTGGCGGCTGGCTCCTTGGCGGCTTAGTCACCGGCCTCCCCCGTGTCAAGGCTGTGGTTGTATCCCCTTGGTTCTTCCCAGGGATTTTCCCTCGGAAGCTCAGGCCCGAATCAGCACCTGGTTTTAGGTGTGTGTGTGTTGGAGTTGGCGGGGGGGGGGGGGGGAATCACTGTAGACAAACGGTGAAACGCCCGTCGCATTTTTGGCCTCCAGGTGCTGTTTCTGGGTCACCCGAAGAAGAAGGTCCGGGACACGCAGAAGTACAGGCCCTTCAGGAGCCAAGTGAAGGTACTGGAATCAGCCGCTCTGCCGGGAGTGGCCGCAGGCCTGACCTGCCGGTCTGGTCCTGGAGGCCAGCTCGGCGGCTACAGGTGTTTTGGCTTGGTCTTTCCTTTTAACCTTTAAAACTGAAAGGAACCTTAAAAGAGAGTTTGGCTGGAGTTCCCGTTGTGGCTCAGTGATAATGAACCCAACTAGTGTCCATGAGGACGTGGGTTCGATCCCTGGCCTCGCTCAGTGGGTTAAGGATCTTGCATTGCTGTGGCTGTGGGGTAGGCTGTCAGGTGCGGCTCCAATGTAATCCCTAGTCTGGGAACCTCCATATGCCGTGGGTGCGGCCCTAAAAAAAGACAGACAGATAGAAAGACAGACAGCATCCGGCTAAACGCCGTCTTTCAGGTTAGCGTCTCCGAGGGCAGGTGAGTTCCGCTGTCTGATAGCTGATTAGGCCCCCGGCGGAGGGTAAGAGGCCGCTGTCGTCTCTGTTCCAGAGGCAGAGTCCCCCTTTGGAATGAGCACCGGAGCCCGAGGCTGGACGGCAGAGGGGCGGTGTCCGTCCCTGCTCCTCTGCGGGCTGACCGGGTGTCCGCTGCCTTCAGGGCTGTGGGCACTTATCCATGGAAGGCGCACTGAAGGTCCCTGGGGTCGGGGCTCTGCGGGTGCCCCCCTGCCCCCGCCCCGAGCTCCAGCTGCAGAGGCCACACCGCAGCGGGGCTGTGTCTGCTCTCTCGCCCCCTGCAGAGTGCACGGCCGTCTCTGAAGCTGCTCGCCGAGAAGATCCTGGGGCTCCCGGTGCAGCAGGCGGAGCACTGTTCTGTAAGTGTGTCCCGGTGACAGTCCTCGGGTGGGCGCAGTGTCACCTGATGGCGAACACTGGGCCTGGGGTGCCTGCTGCTGTGGGAGAAGCTGCTGCGCGGGTCCCTGCAAAGTGGCCCGGCTCAGCAGGCCTGCGCAGCCCTAGATGCTGGACGGCTGCCTTTAACTAACACGGAGCAGACGAGACCTGCTGGCACATTCGACCTGGGGCCAGGGCCCCTGCTCTGGATCGAAGGCGTGGGCTCCAGCCTCAAGCTCCGAGCCCCCCCCCCCGCCACCGTCCCTCCGCCTAGGGCGAGGGCGTGCGGCGAGGGCCGCCTCACTGGACCGCTGCCCTCATGGGTTCTCCGCTCCATTCGCCCCATGTCCGGCACCAGGACGCAGTAGCTGGGGTCTTGACGGGCGCCTGGCCATGTTTGTCGCCAGCGGGGCCATCACAGCAACCTCCGTGTCCTCTATAGGTTGAGGATGCGCAGGCGGCCATGCGACTCTACATCTCGGTGAAGCGGGAGTGGGAGAGCCTTGCCCGGGACAGGCACCCCTCGGCCCCCGCCCTGGATGCCCGCAGCCACCGCACCTAGCAGGAGCCCTGCCCTGGGCCGCCCCACACCCCCGGCAGCTGTGACGGGACAGATCGAGTCGCAGGACAGGGACGCTGTCAAAAATCTCGGAATCATGGTGGCTGAGACATGCGTGCTGCTGAGCGGACATCTGCCCCCTGGCTTTGTGACCTGAGACCTTCCCCCCGCCGGCGGAGGGGGAGCCTGTTCCCGGGGGTTGCCTGGTCCCCGAGCTGGAAGCACCCAGTTCTCATCTGGGCTTTGGGCGCCTTCCTGATGAGGCCCCTGTCCCTTGTTGCCGTGGGCGATGGGAAGAACTCTCCGGCCTGGGGCAGCCCATGGACTTGGTTTCTGAGGGCAAAAACCTCACCCCCCACCCCCACACACCCCTGCCAAGTTCAGACCCCGGGTCAGAGCGCACGGCTGGCCCAGCATGGTGACAGCAGTTGTCCCCGGAGGACACGCAGACCGTGGGCGGCCTGTAGCTTTTCCTGCCTGGCCCCCGGCTGAGGGTCCGAGAACAGGAGCAGCCAGTGGCACCAAGTGGAGCGCGTGATGCCCTAGGCTGTCCTGGGCCACCTGAGAGCAGGACGACAGTCTGCACCCACGGAGGGCGTTCCGTGACGTGAACACAGGCTTTTACTTGAGCTGGAGCGCGTGGAGGCTCAGCGGCCGAGAGGACCACCGTGTCCCGCTGCTGCCACGTGTCCCAGCCCAGCCAGGCTGCGGGAGGAAGGAGAGGGAGGCCTGGGCCGGGACAAAGCCTGCGGGTCTCCCTCGGGGCAGGGCTGCGGGGCCGCCACCAGCCTCTGGAGCCCACTCTCTGCATAAGAAACCAGCTCCTGGAAGGACAAGAGTGGGCCGGCTTTTTCACAGGCCTTCTCAGGCGCCACAGTCGTCTCGTCTGTCTTTTTGTCTTTTTGCCATTTCTTTGAGCCGTTCCCGGGGCACATGGAGGTTCCCAGGCTGGGGGTTGAATCGGAGCTGCAGCCACCGGCCTACGCCAGAGCCACAGCAACGCGGGATCCGAGCCGCATCTGCAACCTACACCACAGCTCACGGCAACGCCGGATCCTTAACCCATTGAGCAAGGCCAGGGATTGAACCCGCAACCTCATGGTTCCTAGTCGGATTCGTTAACCACTGCGCCACGACAGGAACTCCTCATCTGTCCTTTAATCTTGTTCTTCTATGTCTTCCTGCCCCTGCCCCTGCCCCTGCCCCTGCCCCTCAGGTTCACTTGGGTCCAGGCGGGAGGTGGGGTGACCCGCGGGAAAAGCCACTTGAGACCAGACGTGCCGTGACTCGGGCCTCCCGGGTCTGGCCGAGGCAGCCCAATGCTCACCAGGCTGGAGGTGAAGCGCCCGTGGATCTCCTCCACCAGGGGCTGGATGCCGCTGGCCGCCAGCTCCAATAGGACCTCCTCTGTGGGCAGAGCAGAGGGACCTGAGGCCAGGGCACTTCCGAGGAGGGCAGCAGGCCAGGAGGGCGCCTCCGGGAGGGGTCCTCACTGTGGGAAGCCAGCTGGGCCAGCAGCATGCACAGGCTCTCCACCACCTCCGGGTCGTCCCTGTGGAGCTGGTAGGTCTCCTGGATGAGGGCGAGGCCGTTGCTGCTCTCCTCGGGTGTCACCACCTGCAGCGCCGCCAGCTCTGGGGGCGCGGGGGTGGGCTTTGCTCAGAGTCATCCAGGGGCTGGGTCCCGGGCTTGTTGAGAGCCCAGAATGCTCTGGCGGCAAATGCCTCGGGAGATGCCCTGGGGCCTGCAGCCTGGGGCCCACCGAGGTCGGGGTTTTGCTGTCGCATCCGCGTGGGTCGTCCAGCGAGACTGCAGACCCACTTCCTCCACCCCGTCGGCTGGTGGGGGCACTGGGGACCTGTGTGACCAGCGACCCAGCAGCCACATGGTTTATCCTCCTGGGGTCCAGGGGAAGCCAACTCCAGGGAGTCACCCAGCAGAACCAGCAGGCAGCGAAACCAAGGTTCTTGCCCAGACTGCCTCTGGGGTCCTGCGCACTGGGTCCCTTTTGCCCTCGGGGCTTCAGAACCCCCTCCCCCTGGAACCTGCACAGACAAGGTGTGTTGATGGCGAGGAAGACACGAGACAGTGATACAGATACAGCCTGTGAATGGTCTCCATGGCAACATCTGGATGATGGGAGAACACGTGCTTTTCCCTGTTTTGACTTTGTGTTTGGTTTGTGGGCAGCTGGCAAACATGACCGGTTGTTTGCCCCCGCTTCCTGGCGCCCACCCCCACCCCCCAGGCTCACCGGACGCCTTTGCAAGGCTGGCCAGCCCCCTGTAGGCATTGGTCACCAGCAGCACTCGGTCCTGGCACAGCCGGATGCTCTGCAGGAACAGCACCACCACCTTCTCCAGCTGCTGCTCCTTTACGCAGCCTGCGGGGGCGGGGGGGTGGTGGCTCAGGCTTCGTCTCAAGGCTCCAAGTCCCCCCTCCAGCCTGAGAGCCCCAGGCGACTCACCTAGCAGGGACAGCAACCACAGGGCCGCACAGCCAGCCTCAGCCATCTCTGTGTCCGTGGGGTGTGTGGCCAGCACCTCAGCGATGAGAGCCGGGGCTTTCTCCAAGGGGCCCTTGTCCACGGCAACAGCTGGCACAGGACAGGGTGGTAGCAGGTCACCTGCCCCTTGGTGTGTGGCACGACCCCCACTGGCCACCAGGGACAAGGTGGGGGTGGGGCAGCTCCTGCCCCAGAAAGTCTCTGGGGTGGGGGGTGGGACCCTCTGTTCCCGGAGGCCTGGTGTGGGCAGGGCTCTCCATGATTGGGAGTGGCTGCCAGGACGCCAGAAGGCAAGTGGGACCTGGAGGGAGCAGCAGGCTGGTTTGCCCGGTGCTGAGGCCAACTTCTGAAACCAGGGTCTGCGTGTGGGAGCTGGAGGGTCCCCTAGGCTGGGCACCAGGGGCCAGAACACGAGCCCCGCCCTACACCCAGGACAGCACGTCCTGCCTCTGTAGGTCCAGCTCCCCTGTCACCTCCCCACTCCCTCTGCTTCCCAGCTCGGAAGTGCCCTTCCCGGGCCAAGGTGTGGCCTGAAGTGTCCGAGGGCCGGGATGTGGAGGATCTGGGGTGGGCGGGGTGGGGGTGGGGGCGGAGAGAGGGACACCAGCCCCCGGCCCCTCACCGTCCACCAGCAGGGCCCAGAGCAGGATCAGGCCATTGATGCAAAGGTCCCTGTTCCTGGGGAAGGTGTCCAGGTGCTCCAGGATCTGCTCCAACAGCCCGGCCTTGTGCAGCTCGTCTGTGGCCAGGTCTGTGGAGGGGCCCTGGAATTAGGACCCAGAGACCCCCTCCAGGAAGCCCTCCTGGGGGCCACTGCAGGCCTGTGCATCCCACAGCCCTGAGTGCCTGCTCTGGGGCGGTCTCACCCCAGCGTGGGAGCTGGCAACAGAAGGGTGTGGCCCACCCCCTGGGCCGCCACTCCGGCATCTCCCATAGTCCACCTCCTTGGCCGCCACTCCGGCATCTCCGTCCCAGGCCGTGGCCACACGGCAGGCCTGAGCCTTCCCGGATGGACCCACCCTGGGCCCTCTGGGTGTGAGGACCTGACAGCCAGTTTGCCAGATGATGCTGACTGGCACCCGTGGCCCCAGCATGGCTCTGCACGGTGGCCCTTCTCACGCCCCAGTGTGGGGTCGACCAAGTGTGGTGGACTGTATCCAGTCAGTGTGTGTGAGCCTGGGCCGCGGGGCTTTGGGCGGGGGTCCTGGGCTCCCTTGGGCCCCAGCTTCCCTTTGGGGAGAACAACGCCCACCCAATTAGTGGCTGGAACAGTGTGAGCAGAGCCCTCCGGGTGGGCCTCCTCCATAGTGCCCTTCGTCTGGCCGCCTGCTGGTGGCCTCGGGAGCAGGGTGCCCTGTGAAGCGGAGGTGAGCAACAAGGGTTGACCTGGATCACGTGGACGGGAAGCCTGCACTCGTTTGTGGAGGGACATCGGGCTATGAGGGTGGGAGCTGGGACCCACCCACCCCTGCCTCCGCGCCCGAGGGGGTCCAACACCCACCCTGGCTGGCGACAATGCAGAGCAGACTGTACACCATGACCAGGAGCTGCTGCTCCTCAGGGTGGCTGCGCAGGACGCCCAGCAGCACAGGGGTGACGGCGCTGTCGCTGGGCACTGTGGCCTCCGGGTCCTGTGCCAGCGCTGCACGGGCCAAAAGGAGAGGCCCAGGTCAACCCAGAGCAGGGGGCCACTGGCGGGTATGCTCCCTCCCTGGTTGGACTTGGCGTGGAGGCCGAGGTCAGGGCACACTGCAGGTCCCCCTGAGTGCTCATCGTGTGACCCAATAAAGGACCAGGACCAGGGAGCCTGCCAGGCCAGGAGCGCGCGGTGGCCAGGGCCCAGTTTCCCAGACGGCCTGGCCGGCGACCTTGTTCCAGAGTAGACATTTATCACGTGCAGAGCAAAGTGTAGAAATTCAGCCGAGATAGTAAAGGCAGGACGGTAGCGGAGTTCCCATTGCGCCTCAGCAGTAACAAACATGACTAGCATCCATGAGGATGCGGGTTCGACCCCTGGCCTTTCCCAGTGGGTTAAGGATCTGGGGTTATCGTGAGCTGTGGTGTAGGTCACAGACATGGCTCAGATCCTGCATGGCTGTGGCTGTGGCGTAGACTGGAAGCTGCAGCTCCTGTTCAACTCCTAGCCTGGGAATCTCCATAAGGCACACCTGCAGCCTCCCCCCCGCCCCCGAAAAAAAAGCAAAAATAAAGTTAGGAAGGTAGTGAAAGACGTCCAGTTAAAAGTCAGAAATAGTTAAACTTTTGTTAATGACCCAAAGACTGGGAGAAGCCTGGGCCTGGGCTCTCAGCTCCAGGCCCTCCCTCTGCAGCTACAAGCTCAGCGCTGCCCAGATGGCCTCCTCAGCTGCCCACCCGTAAACTCACCCCTGGGACGCCACCCAGCCTGCTGGAGGGTCACGGGACCCCGCATATCCAACTCCTCGTGTCATGCTTGCAAACCAGCGGATGGGGGAGGGCTTGTCCAGAGCCACAAAGCAGGTCAAAGGCCAGCCTTGGGCAGTGCCCAGCCTGTCATCCCGGGAAGGGGTGGGCTGGGCAGGACAGGGCACCGCCTCCAGAGAGTGAGACCCTGAGGCAAGAGTGGGTGTGAGATGGGGGGAGGCGTGTCTCCCTGGCCGGCCGAGCCCACCTTGGCCCAGGGTGCGCAGCAGCAGGGAGCAGGCGTGCAGCTGGATTTCCAGGACGCTCTCATGTCGCTTCATGATGGCAACCAGCACCTCCACCAGCTCCGCTGGCCACGGCAGACCTGGCAGGGCAAGCGACAGGACGACACAGGAGCAGGTGGCGGGAGGGGCGTATGGACCGGACCCTGCTGGGAGTCTGCTTGGCTCCGCACGGACAAGCAGACAGGTGACCAGAGGGTCTGTCAGCATCCGAGGGCCACAGGGATTGTCTTACTCCAACAGCTCTACCAGGTCAACCCCTGTTGCCACCCTCGCTTCACAGATGAGGAAACTGAGGGTCAGTGAGATGAAGTCACTTGCTTTGAACGCGGCCTGTCCGACTCCGGAGCCCTTGGTTGTTCCTGTCCTGCAGGGGACATCTGTGGGCCCCGTCAACTCTCCCCCGGGGCCAGGGCCTGCGCTGCACACTCGGAGGGTGGGGGCAGTGGCGGGCCGCCGAGGGTCCAGGCCAGCCAAGCCCCCTCCCCGCTGCTGCCTCACCTCTCTCTGTCTCCTTGTGAGCATGACAAGGACAAAAGTGCTGGCACAGAGAAGCCAAGCCACAGCTAGCCTGGCTCCAAACGAGGCTGGCTGAGGCAGGTGCGGCTCTGGGATGGCAGTCAAGGCCACCCATAAAGGGGCCCAGCAGCCCCTCCCTTCCTCCTGGGAGGCAGAACCTCTCTTCCCATGGACTCTATCCCAGCCACAGCCTCGCTCCAGAAGGGGCCACTGGGAAGGAGGAGGAGAGGACAAAGGCAAGCGGCCAGCCTGAGGTCTCTGGTGCCCTGTTAAGACGGCCGGCCCCGGGCCTCAGCAGTCCCTGCTGCCCCGCCGCTGGGACCACCTTTGGGGAAGGATGGGTGGTGGACAAGTGGACAGATGCTTGATGGATGGGTGGGTGGATGGGTAGATGGATGGATGGGTGGGCGGGTGGATGGGTGTAATGTTTAGGCTAGTGAGATGGGCTGAGTGCACAGTTTTAGGAAGCAATGTTTTGGCAAAATTAAAAGCATTTTTGGAGTTGTTCTGTGGCTCCGTGGGTTAAGGATCAGGCACTGTCACTGCAGCAGTCCAGGTCACTTCTGTGGCGCAGGTTCGATCCCTGACCAAGGAACTTGCGCATGCCAAGGGCACTGCCAAAAGACCAAACCATTATTAACACTCCTTGATGGAGAATGTTGCGGGAAGTGCCCTGGTGGTTGGCGCATCTGTGGAGGACAGTGTGCAGTGTGCATCAAAGCGGGAAGCACACCCCACACATCCAGGCGCCCGACCTACAGAGACGCGCACTCCCGGGCGCATGCGCACGTGCTCCAGGGGTGGGGGGGCGGTGTGATATTGTTTATGATACCAGGAAGTCAGCAACAACTCAAATACCCATCGAGAGGGAAGGCGGAAGGGGGTGGGTCTCAGTCGCATCTTTGACAGTCACGTGAAGGGAGGCCACCCTCTCGCCCACTTCTCTGCCCCGGAAAACTGGCGGCACAGGAAGGACTCTGCGTGGGCGGGAGCGCCGGGGAGCCTTACAGGAAGAGGCACGGGCCTCGGGAGTAAGAAAGCACCAACTAGGAGCGCAGCAGTGAGGGCCAGGGCTCTCTTGGTGGAGGGTCTGCCCTGGAGGCCAGAGCTGGGGGCCAGGCGTCTCTACCTAGCTGGTCTTCCGGCATCCTCAGCAGCCTCTTCATGGCCCTGTGCTGGACTTCGGGTCGGCTGGAGAAGTTCTGCATGACCTCTGCGGGAGAGAGGGGGTGTGAGGAAGTGCCATGGCTGGCCCAGGGACCCTTCTGAGAGCAGGGGCACCTGGGGCCCATCTGTGGGCACCCCATGGGCCTGGCTGCCCCCGGGCACTGTGACTCTGATGCTGATCCCCACGACCGGGCGATAAGTCCTCTCCACCTCCGGCTGAGCCGCCTGTCCAAAGTCAACCGAGTCCGCCTCCGAGCCCACCCAGGGGGTGTACCGCCCCTCCTGCCTCATGCGGGTGACTCAGGGTACTCCCTCCAGGCCACTCAGCTAGCAGGTGATGGGCTTCAACTGGGCCCAGTGTCCGCCCCATGACCATGGGACAGGGACACTGAGCAGCTCGGGCCCCACAGGTGCCCCTTACCCTGAAAGGGGGCAGAGGTGGCAGACGGGGGTAGTGGGAAGGAGCCCCTGGTCACAGAGAGCCACTGGGGTTGGGAGAGGAGTGAGCTGCCCACCCATACCAGGGACACAGAGGTCTGGGAGGGTGGAGGCAGCCCTGAACTTGAATTTGCCCTCCAGCTCCGCTGTTGACCCAAGACCCTGGGGGTAGCTTGGCACTGCGCGTTGGGTTGCACACGGCATCCGGGGCCACATCCCCTTCCTGCAGGGACAAGCCTGCAGAATGAGGTCACTGCTGGGCCCGCTCCATTCAGCAGCACTTCCCTGGGCACATAGCAACCACCCAGGAAGGGCCGCTGAGTGGGAACGACACTCCAGGCCCTGCGCCACCGTGTGCCAGGGCCAACAAGCCCAAAGCGGGGAGTTGGTGGGGGCGCGGCGTGGGGGGGTTCAGCTCTACAGGGGTCTGCGTAGTAGGAACAGAGACAGGTGGGGCTCAGCCAAGGAGACGAACTCTCACCGGTACCCGAGTGGGGCTGTCCCCTGAGCAAGCTGGGGGTGCTGGGGAAGGGTGAGGGGCGAGCCCTCCGGTCTACCCACTGGCTACTGTGGGATGGTAAAGAGTCAATGGCCGCTGAGCTAAGGACAACAGGGTGCCAGGGCCACAGCAGCCTCTGGCGCCCGCCCACTCCGGGTTCCCATCGTCACCCAGGATGCTGGCGACACTGCTTTCGAGCAGCATGTCGATGACGGAGGCGGGTACTGCCTGCTGGTACAGCATCATGGCCTCGCTGGAGGACCTGAAGTTGTTGCTGACGAAGGTGATATCAATCACGTCCCTGGGGAGAAGCAGAGAGCTGCACCCGGCGCTGTGCCCTCCTCGGCCCGCAGCCGCTGGGCCGCCACTTCTCTGGGAACCCGCTTGGAGCACCTCCCATAGCGTCAGTGTGTCCAGCGGGCGCCCCAGCAAGTCCCCCGTAGGAGGGGCGGGGGCGGGGTGGTGCTGAGCCTGGCATTTGCACCTGCCTGGGCCCTTCCTCCATAACATAGACGGAAAAATCTGTTGTTGTTTTGGTTTTTTTTGTCTTTTTGTCTTTTCTAGGGCCGGCCACACGTGCGGCATGTGGAGGTTCCCAGGCTAGGGGTTCAAGCGGAGCTGTGGCTGTAGCAACGCGGGATGCAAGCCACATCTGTGACCTAAACCACAGCTCACGGCAACACTGGATCCTTAACCCACGGAGCGAGGCCAAGGATCGAACCTGCAACCTCGTCATTCCTAGTCAGATTCATTAACCACTGAGCCATGACGGGAACTCCCCATAGACCACAAAATCTGAATCTATGGCTGTGTTGCTATAAAGGTGAACATAACCCAGGATGGGTTCATTTTGTTCTTCTGACTTTATATTAGAATTGTAGTTCTCCATGGCTCAGCGGATTAAGGATCCAGCATCATCACTTCTGTGGCATGGGTTTGATCCCTGGCCCAGGAATTTCCACATGCCATGGGCACAGCCAAAAACGACAAACAGAAACCAAATAAAATACATTGGAATTAATCCAGTGTATTAATTATAATTGTAATATAATTCACTGAGTAATTTTTTAAATACTGGAAAAAATATATTGGAAGTAAAACCTTTCAGAGTTTCCTGGTGGCTCAGTGGGTTAAGGACCTGGCATTGTCACTGCTGTGTCTCGGGTTCAATCCCTGGCCCGGGGAACTTCTACATGCTGTGGGTGGCGGACCCCCCCCCCTCAATTTTTTCCTGGTCCCCAGGCCTGTGCCTCTTTCACCTGATGGGGAACCAGCCCTGTTAAGCCAGGGCTGAGAGACGTGGCCACAGTTTGGGACGGCCCAACTTGGAGGAGCCACTGACTGGGAGCGACAGGGTGCAGGTGGGGGAGCGACTGTGGCATTAAAACCCCCAGCGGCCATGGAGAGATTGAAGTGGAAAGATGCTGAGAGACTGACAGAGTGAGATGCGACCCCAGAACCTGAGCTCACCTGACGGTTATTCGCTCCGAGGGGTCTGTCTGGAGCATGAGAGGCAAAAGGGAACCGAAGATTCTCGCATCAGGGATCTTCCTCTCCCCTATGGTCTTCAGGACACCCCTCAGGCCGTCGGGGAAACTCCGGATGGACTTTCGCAGACGCATGGCTTCCCTCGTCTAGGAGGAGACGGGGAGCCCCGCTTGTGCCTTTCCTCAGCTAAACCAAGACGGCCTGACCTCGGGCAGCGGCGGCACGGGGGCCAGAGGGCAGACGACGTGGCTGTCACCGTCAGGAACACCCAGAGGCCACCTGCGCCCAGGCTTCCTCTACAAAGAAGTGGAAGCAGAGAGAGAAGCAAACGGCTGTCTCTGGGCTGGCAGGGGTGGGGGAGATCAACCCTCCCTCTACAGACAGAAGCTCCTGGGCCTCAGCTGTCTCTGATGGGCACCCCGAGCCTGGAGGCCTGGGGGAAGAGGGGAGTCGCGGGGCCCACCGAGGGCTGCACTTTCTGGCGCCCCGGGGCTTGCGCGGGGCCCTGGGAGGCAGGGGAGATTGCTCTTGGGAATGGCAGGCGCTGAGCCCTGGCCGTCTCCTCTGCTCTCTCTTCTGTATCAAGAGGGTCTGCAGCCTCCCTGCCCCAAAGTCTGGCCTCCCTGCTGCCAGGGGACCAGGACTCCCAAGAGGCTCCCCACTCGTCCCTCCTCCTTCTGCCCACAGGTGGTGGCCACGGTGCAGGGGGCCTTCAGCAGCGCCCCACACCGGGGAGTGCAGGAACAGAGGCATCAAGGCCCATGTGGGCTCCGGGTCCCATTGCTTGCAGCTAAATGCATGGCTGGAATCCCACCTGTTCTCACCCCAGGGCCCATGACGTCACCCTGTGTGGGGGCGCGTCTGAATGTATTGTCATTCTCACCACGGAGCAAGGGCTGAGTGTGGAGGGTGGGGGCAGGGTGGGGGGACGAGGGGCTCCTCCTGCAGCTGGGCATGCGCCAGGGCAGGCTCCCCGGGGCTGTGGGGAAGGGCTGGGCTGTGGCAGGGAGGGGCGGAGGGGAGGCTGCTCACGTCCATGAAGGAGCAGCTGGCCATGTCGAGAATGATGCAGCCCAGGGACCAGACGTCCGACTTCTGGCTGAAGGAGAAGTTGAGGGTCTCGGGGGCCATCCAGGACTTCTGAAGGGGGTCTGTGGACAGGAGCAAAGCGGGGGTGCATGAGTCCGGTGCTCCTTGGGGAAGCAGGCAGCTTGAAAAATGAGCCCTTCATCACCCCTTCTTGAGGGGGAGGTGGCACGCTGAGGGGGGAGTGGAGGAGGAAGGCCCTGGTCAGTAAAACCTTGGATTTGCTCTCCAGCCGGCGAGGCTGCCCATCTCAGCAGGGGTCCCCCCCCGCCCCCGCTGGCTGCGGCTGCAGAAATAGTCAGATAAGGAGCACGCCAACAAGGCTAAAATTTGCTTCCTCTCTAAATGTCTTGCCCCCTAAATGTCAGGATCTGAGGCAAAGTTCTAGTTGTCCTGCCCTAGTTTCCAAACCTGAGCCCCAGTCAGGGAACCAAAAGAGCACGGTCCCCAGTCCAGCTCTGAGAGCCCCTGACAGGCCCCTGACGGGCCTCAGGCAGCCCCTCCCTCTCTGGACCTCCATCCCCAGACAAAGGGCAAAGGGGTGGACGCCAAGGACCCCTGCCATCTACACCGCCGGCAGATCCACCCATCCACTCACCTACCCTCCCACTGTCCACCCACCCATCCATCCACCCATCCATCTGCCTGGCCACCCACCTACCCGTCCATCCGTCCGTCCACCCACCCACCCATCCACCCATCTACCAAGGACAGCACACCGCCAGTACTGGCCAGCCCAGGGCTCATGTTCTCCTGGGGAGAGGTGCTCTCTCCATCCCCGATGGCGGCCACAGGCTTGAAGCCCGGCTCCCTTTGCCCTGTTGTCTTGTCTTTCTTCTTCTTTTAGGGAGGTTCCCAGGATAGGGGGCGAATCAGAGCTGTGGCCACCAGCCTACACCACAGCAACACTGGATCCAAGCCACATCTGCGACCTACACCACAGCTCACGGCAATGCAGCATCCCCGACCCACTGAGTGAGGCCAGGGATCAAACCCGCATCCTGATGGAGAGTAGTCAGATTCGTTTCCACTGAGCCATGATGGGAACTCCTGCCATGCTGTCTCTGCAAAGGAAGGAGAACCTCTCTCCCCTGACTCCTCACCGCTCCACCATCTCTGGGTCATTTCGAGACTCAGTAGAGGATCCAGCCCTCACCAGGGGGTCCAGCAGCCCTCCGTCTGTGCAACAGCCCTTCCTTCCTTCTGAAGCCTTTCTTCCCCTTCCATGATGGTCACTATTTTCTGAGGGTCCTTTGGACCCTGCATGCCCCCGAAGGTGGTACCCCTGCTCAGTTACAACCCAGGCAAGGGGGTCTCTTTGGAGTCCACATAAACCGTGGGGTGGGGGGGGGGGTCAGGTTTGATGTTGCCATGTTCCAGCACCTAGAGCGGCCACTGCCCTTGGACTCCAGGCGTGACCCCCTCGACTGAATGGCCCCTCCCCCACTGTTGCAGCCACAGCCGTCCCCTGGCCGGGAGGACACCGGCCACCTTCTTCCGCACGGATGTTCCACTTGGCCTCGTCGGTCATTAGCGCGTCGGAGCTCAGGTCCTGCAGTTTGCAGTGGTCGTGGCTCACCAGGGAGATGTTGGAGGGCTTGAGGTTCCTGAAACCAAGAGGCAACCTTTCCGCCCGTGGCTGGCGGGGGCCATGTCTGCGAACCCTCCAGTCCCGCCACACCCGGTACGGCCGCCGCAGCAGCAGCAGCCCACACCCCTCCTCTCTCCTGAGTTAATGCCTGAGCTTTTATTTATGTATTTATTTATTTTTTTGTCCTCCGGACGCGCCTGCGGCACGTGGAAGTTCCAGGGCCAGGGATCAAACCCAGGCCAGAGCAGTGACAATGTCAGATCCTTAACCCACTGCTCCGCAAAAGAACTCCTGAGCCTGCATCTTAAAGATCACCTCCTATAAATATAAACACACTCAGTTATTGCTAATGGGAAAAACCCGCCACCCACAAAGAGAGAGACACCCCGTCCGTCCACAGCCCCTGCGCCGACGTCTGTCCAGCCCTCAGCTGAGTTTGCTTGGGGGCTGGCTCAGCACCCTTTCCTAAGGGCCGAGGACATTGACACGGATCCTCGCGCATTTCCTCCCACGTTGGGTTCCCACAGCTTTCTCTCTTCCTTGAAACAGGGCGCTGATACTTCAGGTCGTGGTTCTGTCCTGCTGGCAGGCGCTCAGCCCGGGAGCGCCCCGAGGTCGGTGGCGGGCAGCCTAATCTCTTCCTGGGCCTTATCTGGGTCTCACTCTGCACTTTAGAACCGCCCTGCCCGGCTGTGCTTGGGGAGGGTCTGGAGGAGGTGACACTCTCCTTAAGCCTGGGAGGTGCTCTGGAAAGGGGCCTGCCCTTCTCGCAGCTGGGCTGAGCCCACCCCGTCTCTCCCTTGGGCCTGTGGCCCCCCCACCCCGTGCTGCCACTGGAGGAGACACTGGAGCAGCCTGCCCCACACCTCAGTTTTCACCTGTGGATGACGTCCTGCTGGTGTAGGTATTCCAGCGCGTCCAGCACCTGGCCCAGAATGTTCTGCACCCACTGGGGAAAAAACAAGAGACGCCAGGATTTAGGGCTCCAAAGGCTCCGGGCTGGGGCTCCCTCCTGCTGCTCTTGGGCAGGTTGGTGGCCACTCAGCAGCCAGTGGGGAGTTCCCGTTGTGGCTCAGCGGTAATGAGCCCGACTAGTATCCATCAGGTTGCGGCTTCCATCCCTGGCCCCACTCAGGAAGTTAAGGATCCAGAGTTACTGTGAGCTGTGGTGTAGGCCACAGATGCAGCTCGGATCCCTGTTGCTGTGGCTGTAGTGTACACAGGCAGCTGTAGCTCTGATTCGACCCCTCGCCTGGGAACCGCCATAGGTCGCAGGCAAGGCCCTAAATTTAAAAACAAACAAACAAACAAAAACCAGAGCAGCCACCGAGTCACAATCTGTTCTCACCCAACAGCTCAGAGCCAGGGCAGGGGCTTCTGCTGCAGGCTTCTTCCTCCGGAGATCCTCCAGACAGAAACACCCCGTCATCCAGCAACGTCATCCAGCAACGCCCAGGTTTCCAGACCCAGCTTTCCTGCCCTGGGGCCCCAGCCCTGCCCAGACCCTACCCCTCCTGGGTATCAAAGATGCTGAAAGTCTCCTTGGGGCTTGCCTCTCTATGTCACTAAAACGAAAAGAGTCCAGACAGAGAACACTCTGGAAACATTTTTTGCTTTTATTTTTTAGCGCCACATCCACAGCATATGGAGGTTCCCAGGCTAGGGGTCATCTTAGAGCTACAGCTGCCGACCTATGCCACAGCCACAGCAACGCCAAATCCGAGCCATGTCTGTGACCTACACCCCAGCTCACGGCAACGCCGGCTCCTTAACCCACTGAGCGAGGCCAGGGATCAAACCTGTGTCCTCATGGATGCCAGTCAGGTCCATTACCGCAGAGCCACAGGGGGAACCCTGGAAGCATTTTGTACCAGAAACAAGATCCATCTTGTTTCCAGGGCAGGGATTTTCAAACCACGTTCCTAGGAGCCCTGCATTCCCCCCAGGGTGTCAGAGAGGGGCTGGAAGGCAGGACCCTGGGCTTCCTCCACCATCTACTGCCCCTCACCCCAACACACTCCCTGATCCCAGATCAGATCTTCTTTCCTTACTGGGTTTCTGACAATATGTTGGGCTTGAAAGGATTCGACTACAGGGAGGTCCCTTCCTGGCTCAGTGGTTAATGAACCTGACTAGGATCCATGAGGGTTCGATCCCTGGCCTCGCTCAGTGGGTTAAGGATCTGGCATTGCTGTGAGCTGTGGTGTAGGTCGCAGATACAGCTCGGATCTCGTGTTGCTGTGGCTGTGGCTGGCAGCTGTAGCTCTGATTTGACCCCTAGTCTGGGAACCTCCATGTGCTGCGGATGCGGACCTGAAAAGCAAAAAACATAAATAAATAAAAATTAAAAAGTTAAATGAATAAATACAAGGATTCAACTACAAACAGAAAGTCTGAAACCCACTCAGATCCTGTCTCAGGGGCCCATGTTGAGCAGGGAGATGCGTTCCCCCCGCCCCAACCCATCACCAGTGGGAAGACAGTGCACAGAGGCGTTATTCATGGCAAAAGCAGGCAAAAGTCATTGGGTGTGGGCGGGAGACCTGAATGAGAAAGCGAAATGGCAAGAGGAAAAATACAGTCATGACCTTGGGGCGGGACAGGCTTCTCTAACGGCTCAGAGGGTACCAAGCACAGAGGAAACACTGAGGGACCAACTCTATCACAGTCAAGAAAGTGACCTGCAAGTGACAGGCCAGGGGAATACGTGTGCACCCCAGGCCCACCATATATAAAGAGCTCCCATGAATCAATAGGAAGAGAGAGACAACCCCTTTGCTTACATGGGCCAGGGACCTGAACACACACAAAAGAGGCTAATCCAAACGGCCCCAAAGTGCTCGCTATAACTGCTCAAAATTACCAAAACTAAAATAGAATTTCCTTCTTTTTTTTTTTTGGCCACACCCATAGCACATGGAATTTCCTAGGCCAGGGATCGAATCTGTGCTGCCACAGAGATAACATCGGATTCTTAACCTACTAAGCCATAACTCCTAAAGTGTAATTTCTTTTTCTTTTAAATAAAAACTATATATATATATATATATATATATATATATATATATATATATATATATAGACCTATATATATATATAGGTCTCTTTAGGGCCACACCCACGGCATATGGAAGTTCCCAGGCTAGGTGTCAAATCGTAGCTGCTGGCCTACATCAACAGCCACAGCAACTCGGGATCTGAGCCACATCTGTGATCTACACCACAGCTCGTGGCAACGCCAGATCCTTGACCCACTGAGAGGGGCCAGGGATCAAACTTGTGTCCTCGTGGTTACCAGTCAGGTTTGTTATAGTGAGCCACAACGGGAATTCCCAGTCTTTTTAAAGTTAACTAGAAATTACATTATAGGGAGTTCCCACTGTGGCTCACGTGATAACAAAGCCAACTAGTATCCATGAGGACTTGGGCTGGATCCCTGGCTCTGCTCAGTGGGTTAAGGCCCGTCTCACCTGGGATTCCAGGGCTGCCCTGGCCGCCCTCTTCTTCTCAATGACATTCTGGAGGGTGTCCTTGCTGTGCTCCATCACCAGGCACAGGAAGAGAGAGGAGACCTGCGGGACGCGGCCCTTAGTTGGGTGCCGAGGTCTGGCCCCAGCCCCAGGCCTGTGCTTCTGCGCCATCAATTGCCCCGGACTCTCCTGCACTGGGCCACCTCCCACAGTGGCTATGGAAGTGCTGCTCCCTGCTCCCCAGCAGCTCCCCGGCGCCCCCTCTACACCAAGCCCCTTGAACTTCTCCAAAGGTGCTTGGGTCTCTGGGCTGTTGCACACACAGACCACCATGCCTGGGACCTGCCCCCACCCCCCGCCCCTGCCTTCCCTCCTGCAGAAGCATGTCCTCTTGGCTTCTCTGAGAGTGTGACGGGGTGCCCAGAAAACACCTGGGGACCCTGAGGCAAGGGTTCCTTCCCAAGGCCCTCCTCAGGGCCCGGCTGGTGGGCGGAGGGGGAGGGGGACACCTACGTGGGGCCTGACTGTGGCCTCACCTTTCAGCTGCCACCCCCCCCACCCCCCTTGCATGACCTCACCCCCCATCCCCCCAAAGCTCTGTAAACATGAAGAGTCACGGGGCCGACCGGGTGAAGCCCAGGGCTCGGGGGCTGCCAGACCGAGATCTGAGCCCCACTCCGCTGTCACCAGCTGGTTGGCACGGCCTCTCTGCCTTCTCTGTAAAGCGGGAAAGGAACCCTTCCACGCAGAGGCCGCGGGAGATGATGCCCAGGGAGGCCCCGCGTGGCCCCGTGAGTGCTGAGTCAGGGGTGGCCACGCTTAGGGGGACCGGCATTGACCCTCGAGGGGTTAGGAGGGTGTGCGGGGGCCCCGTAGCGCCCCAGTGCCCGCTGAGCCCGCAGGGGCTGCTTGGACCCACCTTGCTGTTCCACAGGATGAACAGCTCCCGGTAGACGGAGATGTGGACGTGCTGGAGCTTCAACAGCGGCATCAGCTGCCGGACAGAGCAGGGGACATGGCGGCAAGAGGGACCCGCCACTTCGCAGCTAGCGCTCCTCTGTCCCACAGCCCAGCAAAAACGCCAGCCGCCAGCTCCCAGCAGGGCAGGGGCGCCGGCCCAGGGAGGGCAGCTCTCCTGGAGGTTAGGCGCCAGATGGCCCAGCCTGGTCCTGTCTCTGGCAGGTGCTGGCTGCGCTGTGCGACGGAGGAGAGGCTCCTCAACCTCTCGAGCCTCCGAGCCTCACCCGGAAACGGCTGTAGCCGTGGTCTCTGCCTCACAGGGGGGTGTCGTGAGGACTAGGGGAGCCGATGCGGGCAGAGTGCCTGGCCCAGTGGAACCAAGCACAGTGGGGGTTGGCTGGAGAAGGTGCTGTGGCCGAGGGGAGCAGGGCCACAGCCGAACCCCGGCCACCCTCCCTCCAGTGCCTGCCCCCCCGCAAGAGAAGGAGAACCAATACAATTAGGGGGCAGGAGTGGCTCCCTCAGTGACTAAGAGCAGGCGGACAACTGCTCACGATGGCAGGGGGGGTGTGAAAGAGGGTCGCCAGCGGGGCTGGAGGGGAGCGGGGCTGTGACAGTGTGGGGGCCGCAGGATGGCCTCCCATGGTCTTTCTTTCATGAGTGTGGCCTGGAGCCACGGCTGCACATCAGACATAGTGTGAACCAAATAGCCGTTCGCTGGCAAAGCTCAAAAGCTGGTGATTCCAGAAAGCAAACGGAGGGACTGTTAGATAGACATTTAACCTCCTGATAGTCAAGAAACACCGAGAAAAATGACCCAGAGCCTTTGCCCAGCAAATTGAAGTGCATGCAGTGGTTCTTTTTCTTTTTTTCTGGTCTTTTGTCTTTTAGGGCCACACCTGTGGCACATGGAGGTTCCCAGGCCAGGGGTCGAATCAGAGCTGTAGCTGCCAGCCTACACCACAGCCACAGCCACGCCAGATCCGAGCTGCGAGCTGCGTCTGCAACCTACACCACAGCTCACAGCAACGCCGGATCCTTAACCCACTGAGCGAGGCCAGCCAGGGATCGAACCCACATCCTCATGGATCCTAATCGGGTTCATTAACTAGTGAGCCACGATGGGAGCTCCCAGCTGTTCTTGTTGTTACCATAAACCAGGATATTACTGTCAGTCCCGACTGGCAGATTTAAGGAATGTGAAAGAGTTTACATTTTCCTTGTTAAATAATTCACTATTTCCCAATTTTTCAATTGTAATTGAAGAAAAAGATCTTTTAAAAGAAGGTTATGGTAGGAGTTCTTGTTGTGGTGCAGCAAAAATGAATCTGACTAGAATCTGGGAAGATGTGAGTTCAATCCTTGGCCTTGCTTAGTGGGTCGGGGATCCAGCGTTGCCGTGGGCTGTGGTGTAGGTCACAGATATGGCTCGGATTCTGCTTTGCTGTGGCTGTGGTGTAGGCCGGCAGCTGTAGCTCTGATTCGACCCCCTAGCCTGGAAATGTCCACGTGCCTCGGGTGCAGCTCTAAAGATGGTTACGGTAGATTAGCCCAGGGACCTGGCCATCATTTCAAGCTTATCTCCTCCGAGAACACGTCGTCTAAGGGGTCAGTACCTGGATTCAGAAGTGCGTGTTTGGGGCACAGACTCCCCTCATGACCGGGGGGCTTCTGGCTGCACAGGACCGGGAAAGAGCTGGTTCTGAGCTCCCTGCCTCTGCCAGGCTTCCTTCCCCCCACCACTCCACAGGAGGGGGCAGAACAGTCTGTGGGTCCTGCAGCACGCCCTCTAGAGAGGGAACCGCCCAGAACGTTACCTCCTCCAGGGCTTTGGTGGCCTGATGCTCATCGATGCACTCCACCTGCAGGGGCCCAGGAGCACGAGCTCAGTAACCACGCAGGAAACCACCCTCGCCAGCATCAGCCCCCCCCCCGCCCCCCCCATCATATCCAGCAGCGGTGCCAGACTCCTCTCATTTGTGCCCCATCGCATGGTACCAGATGGGCCTGGAGGGGCTCCTTAGGGAGGGATCCCAAAATACTTTGAGCAGTGAGAACATCTTTGCTCCTGCTGCAAGGGTAAGTTTAGGAGAGCACAGCATCAACTCCGAGGACTCTTGAGAGGATCCGTTTTCAGACCATCTTAAGAGTGGGGAAGAGAGTAACATGTGTCCCCCCCCCCCCCCCCCCCCCCCCGAGCCAAACAGCTCTGCTCCGGCTGGCAGAGCATCAGCACCACATCGCTCATCCCACCGGGGAGGAGCGTGCCCGACGCCGAATGTGGACGGCGGGGAACCAGTGGAGAGGGACAGAGAGAGGGTGGTGGCCAGGGCAGCTCCCAGCTTTTTGTTTGGTTTGGTTTTGTTTGGTTTGTCTTTTTAGGGTCGCATCCACGGGCACATGGAGGTTCCCAGGCTAGGGGTCGAGTCGACGTTGCAGCCGCCAGCCTACACCACAGCTGCAGAGACGCCAGATCCGAGCTGAGTCTTCGAGCGACACTACAGCTCACGGCAACACCGGATCCCTAACCCACTGAGCGAGGCCAGGGATGGAACGCGTGTCCTTGTGGGTATTAGCTGAGTTCGTTTCTGCGGAGCCACAGTGGGAGCTCCAGGGCTGCACCAAGCTTTGAGTTTGCAGCATACCCGGTGGCAAAGACTGGGCACATACCTGATATCACTGCATCTTACCAAATCCTTACCCAGGGCTCTTGCTCACAAGATTTATTTATAAATAAGGATCTCTCTCTCTCTCTTTTTTTTTTTTTTTTGCTTCTTGGGGCTGCTCCTGAGGCTTATGGAATTTCCCAGGCTAGGGGTCAAATCAGAGCTGTAGACGCCAGCCTATAGCACAGCCACAGCAACGAGGGATCCAGGCCATGTCTGCAACCTACACCATAGCTCAAGGCAACGCCCAATCCCCAACCCACTGAGTGAGGCCGGGGATTGAACCCGCATCCTTGTGGATCCTAGTGGGGTTCATTAACCACTGAGTCACAAAGGGATCTCCCTCTCTCTCTCTTTTTTAAATTACTTCTGGCATCTTTTTTTTTTTGTCCTTTTGTCTTTTAGGGCCATGTCGGTGGCATATGGAGGGTCCTAGGCTAGGGGTCCAATCAGAGCTGTAGCCACCGGCCTATACCACAGCCACAGTGAGGCCAGGGATCGAACCCGCATCCTCATGGATACTAGTTGGATTCGTTTCGGCTGTGCCACAAGAGAACTCTGCTTTTTTTCAATGACCATGGCAGGTGGAAGTTCCTGGGCCAGGGCTCAAAGCCATGCCACAGCAGTGACAACCCCGGATCCTTACCCTTCTGAGCCACCAGGGAACTCCCACAAATGAAGACCTCTTGTAATCGGGAGTGATCGTAGGTGAAAGTGCTGTTAGTGGGTGATTCCCAGATCCATGCAAGGGCCCCAGGCGCTGTGAACAGTGCAGCCCTTCCTTCTGTGCTGGGGCTCATGCATAAGTCATTTTGGCCAAAACACACTGAAAAGCCTTACAATGATCACCTCTCTTAAGTTAGAAAACCCACCCCTAGGAATTTATCCCAAGGACATCAGGGGGCCTCAAAGAAATGAACTATAAGGTGGTTTATCAGAGTTGCACATACAGAGTGAAAAATTGAGAGCAAGCTAAGCGCTCCTCACCCCGACTTGGGGGTGGAGGTGGGGGATCAGTCAGAGCACATCACGCAGGGGTCCACACAGCCAGCAGAGCCAGGAGAGGAGGGGGAGGCAGCAGCATGAACGACGCTGGCAGTACAATGAGTGGGAAGAAGCGCGTTATCAAATTCAACCACATTCTCTGAGTTCCTGTCATGGCTCAGAGGTAATGAACCAGACCAGTATCCATGAGGATTCGGGTTCAATCCCTGGCCTCGCTCAGTGGATTACGGATCCGGCATTGCCGTGAGCTGTGGTGTAGGCTGCAGATGTGGCTCGGATCCTGCACTGCTGTGGCTGTGGTGTAGGTCGGCCGCTGTAGCTTCAATTCCACCCCTAGCCCGGGAACTTCTATATGCTGCAGGTGTGGCCCTGAAAAGAAAGAAAGAAAAAATTGAACACCATTCTTTTTTTTTTTTTTTGTCGTTTTTGCCATTTCTTGGGCTGCTCCCGAGACATATGGAGGTTCCCAGGCTAGGGGTCGAATCGGAGCTGTAGCTGCCCGCCTACACCACAGCTCGCGGCAACGCCGGATCCTTAACCCACTGAGCAAGGCCAGGGATTGAACCCGAAACCTCAGGGTTCCTAGTTGGATTCGTTAACCACTGAGCCACGACGGGAACTCCATGAACACCATTCTTATAAAAACACTTATAAATGCTTTTACCAAAAAGCCCCGAAAAGGATACACAACCGCCTTCCTGCATCCCACCCCCATTGTGTTTAGAAAGATTGGCTGACTTTACAAAAAGCTTCTTGATGGAGTTCCCTGGTGGCTCAGTGGGTTAAGGATCAGGCAGTTGTCACTGCTGTGGTGCAGGTTTAATCCCTGGCCTGGGAACTTCCACATGCTGCAAGCACAGCCCCCCCCCCCCAAAAGACCCTGAAACAAAACACAAAAATTAAAAAATAAATAAAAGTTTCCTTGATTGCAAGGGCAATTAGCTGTCCTGCCCCACTGGCCCAAGAGACTAAAGCGCGACCCCACAGCCAGCCAGCAATGGAGCAGGAGGCCAGCAAGGACTCGGGGCCTGGCTGTTCCCTGGATGAAGCTGCTGAGCTGCTGCACAAACAGAAGGCCTGGCAGAGCAGAAGGGCTCCAGCAGCAGCCACCAGCAAGGCTCTTCCTTAGCTTGTCTGTTCATCTTGGCTGGTCCTCCTGCAGGGATACACCCCACCCTGCTATGCCAGCCCCGGTGAGGAGGTGGCAGAAGGGCCCAGGGTCTGTGTCCTGCCCTTAAACCAGTGTGACTGGAGCAAGTCTCCGGCTGGCCCCGCCCCCGGGCTCCCTATCTGTGGCTATAAATCGGGGTCACGGGTCCCACCTTGCTGATTTGTGGGAGATGAAGGGTTGACGGTGAAGGCTGGCACGGGGTATGTGCTTAGTAAACAGTGGGGCGGATGGAGTTCCTACTGTGGCACAGGGGAGATGAATCCGACTAGAATCTATGAGGATGCGGGCTTGATCCCTGGCCTTGCTCAGTGGGTCTGGGATCCAGGGCTGGCTGGCAGCTGCAGCTCCAATTCGACCCCTAGCCTGGGAACGCCCATATGCCGCAGGTGTGGTCCTAAAAAAAAGCAACCCCCCCCCAAAACAAATAAACAAAAACCAGCGGGATGGTTTCGGCGGTAGTTGGGAGTGAAAGTGAGCATTTCTTCGCCATCGCACCGAAAGAGGTGATTGCGACCCCTGTCACCCCCCCACATACACATCTGCCCCCGGCTGGATTCGCCTCTGTGACCGCCGGTGGAGAGGAATCCGGCTGTCACGTCAGGAAGCCTTTTGCCGGCATGGGGACGGATGACGAGTGTATATTTGGGGCCGGGGGTGTCTGCCACGGGCACGGCCGCTCACCTGCTTTATCACATGCTTCTCTTTGGTTTCCGTCTCCACCACCACCAGGTTCGTCCCCAAGGCCCCCGGAGTCAGCCAGTCCAAAATCTACCAGCGAAAGGGAAGCTTTCAGGACATGTCCCCACCTTTTCACTTTCCTAACTGGGCCCACCTCAAATGTCTTTGCTCAGCCTCCTAATTTCCCCTGGCGGCTGGCAAAGAAGGAAATGGCCCAGGGGCGGAGGGGCTGTGTGAAGGCAGAAACCGAGGGACCCATATCTTTGGGGCTGATTCTCAAGCTCTGCTCACCACCCCAAGGCCCCTTCTCCCATCTGTGGTAAGGACCAGCAGGCATCCAAGAGCCAGAGGGCAGAGGGTTCCTTCACTTTCTCCAGCCCCCTCGATCCCAGCTCCCAGCATCCACCTCCACACGGGGCATGCAACCATGAAAGTTATGCAACCACAAACACTGCAGTCCTAGTCCCAGCAGTGCACTCTACAGCTACTGCTAGTTCCTTGTTTGTGCTGGAGGCAACTGAGGCGCCTGGAGGTAGGTCCTTGCCTGAGGCTACAGCGCTAATAACTGAGAGGGCCTGGATTGGACCGGAACTCTGGGGTCTGACTCCAGAGCCCGTGCATTGAGCCACACCTGCAGAGAGACAGCTGCTGTGCCAGAATTCTTTGCAGGGAGGCCAAGGGATAGGTGAGGGTGGTGATGGGATAAATATTCGCCAGAGGATGGAGGAAAGGGGGCGGGATACAGAGGAAGGCATCAGAGTCCAGGAAAGTTGTAGGATTCTGTAATCCAGCCCCTGTGGTGGCCTAACTCCAGCTCAGGACAATGTCCTATGCAGAATGCACACACCTGGGCACTCTTAGGGACAAATTAAACAGTAAAATGCTCCCAGGGCTTAGATCAAGTCTTTATTTCTCCTTGAAAAAGTAACTTTGCTTTTCAAAATCTCTGGCCATCAGAAACTCATTTGTTTTACCACTGGCTGACTCCCTCTACAACAAAAGGAACCTTCACAAAGTGAGAAATATCTAACATACAAATTATTTTCAAATTAATGAATTTTTTTTTTTTTTTTTTGCCAAACCTGCAACACGTGGAGGTTCCCGGGCCAGGGACTGAACCTGCACCATAGCAGTGATCTGAGCCACAGCAGTGACAATGCCAGGTCCTTAACCTGATGAGCCACCAGGGAACTCCATCACGTTAATGAACTTTTTTTTTTTAAGGCCACACCCATGGCATATGGAGGTTCCCAGGCTAGGGGTCTAATCGGAGCTGTAGCTGCTGGCCTACATCACAGCCACAGCCACGCCGGATCCTTAACCCACTGAGTGAGGCCAGGAATCGAACCCACATCCTCATGGATCCTAGATGGGTTCGTTAACCGCTGAGCTGCGAAGGGAACTCCTAATGAACTTTTCTACAGACTGAATCTAACATTTAACACAGTTGACATGTCATGCCTTTTAGTTAAACAGTCACTTGTATTTTGCAGCTTTCCTTTTGTTTTGTGAATTTTTTTAGGTCCTAAACATTTTTACAGGTCCACGAAAAGACCCAAGTCCCCTCACTAGGGACTACTGACCAGGTGTTTCAGGAGTTTGGGGGCTTCCAGTTATGAATTCTGAACGTTCTAGGGAGTTCAGTGTCCCTGGTCCAAAGCACATGGACCCAAGGGGGAAAAGGATGATGTCTGCCGTCCTCAAATATTCAGACTGAAGAGGCCTTAACTTCATCCATCAGAGAGGGGGAAACACCCAGGCCCAGAGGGGCAAAGGGCACACAGGAGGTCACCTCTGGAGGAACCCGAGGTCCCCCTATGAGCTAGAGGCAGACACTGGCCATAACAAGGGTCCCTTGCCTCCCTGGGTTCGGACCTGGTCCCTGGCTGCCTCTCCAGGGACTGTGACCGTTAAACCGGCCAGGGACCGGGAGTGGTGGCAGGAGATCCAGGTCCTGGGCTCGCCCCTGACCATCGACCCCTCGTTGCCCCTGCTTCCCCGCTAGGGGACAGCTCGGCACCTGGTACTTTTCCATGGTGTCTTGGGGGGGGAGACTCCTGGCTTCTCTCTCCCTCCGCTGGGCGTTGGCGTGCACCTTCAGTCCGCGCCGCAGTCGGACCCTCGACTGAGCATGCTCAGTCGGGACCGCCTCCCGGGAGCGCCCATCCCCCGCCCGGGGACCCTCTCTGCCCAAACGGTGTCCGCTGGGGCGCCCGCGCGTCCCTCCAGCAAGGGGGCCCTCGCGGCCTGGCTGCCCTTAAAGGGGCCGCCCGGGCCAGAGCGCGGCGGGCGGGGCCTGGAGCGCGGCGGGCGGGGCCGAAGCGCGGTGGGCGGGGCCAGAGCACGGCGGGCGGTGCGCGGCCCCTTTAAGGCGCGGCCGGGGCGGGCCCTGCGGCGCGGCCCCTTTAAGGCTTGGCCTACGTGGCAGCCGCTGGAGCAGCGGACGGGGAGCGAGGCCGGCCGCCGGGCACTTCCTGTGGAGGCCGCAGCGGGCGCGGGCGCCGACGGGCCGAGCGCCGAGGGAGCGAGCGAGCGAGCGAGCCGAGCCTCCCGCCGCCGCCATGGGCCAGAACGACCTGATGGGCACGGCCGAGGACTTCGCCGACCAGGTGCGGCCTGCGGGCTCGGCCGCCCCTCCCCCGGCCGCCCGCCCGCCCGGAGCCCCCTCCCCCGAGTCCCTCGGCCCCCTCTCCTGAACTACCTCCGGGGCCCCCGCCCGGCCCGCCTGCCGCCCCCGGGCCCGGCCCCGGGCCCCCGGCCGCCCCCAGAGCCGTTCCCCAGCCCGCAGGGCCGCCCCGAGGCCTGGGCCGGGCCCTCCCCGCTCCCGACCCCACCGGACGGATCGCGCCCCCTCCCCCAGCCGGGGCCCTCCCTCCTGGGCTCGCCGCCCGTCCCGGCCTGGGACACCCTCAAGCCCGGCCTCCGGGCCCGGCCTGCCCTTGCGCCGCCTCCCCACCGGGGCTCTGGGTGTGTTCCCGGGCTCCTGCCTGGGCGCCCGGCTCGGTGCCCGGGCCGGCCCCTGCTAGAAAGTGAGGGGTGCGAGTGGCTGCCTCCTGAGAAGGGGCCCGCGGGCCGGGGTGGGGGGTGCTTGCGGAGCGCCCTCTCCATTCTGCACCGTTGAGTGGTCTCTGCGCGCTTTTCCCTTTTTCTGGGCAGTCTTGGGGGGCCGGGCGGGGAGCCGATCCCCAGTAGAGGGTGGTCAGACCGGAGGCCTGGGCGTCCTCCCCGAGGAAGGGGGCTCCCTGTTGTGCATGCCTCCTCCCGAAAGCCCCGGGGCTTTTTCTTTCCTCTTTCCCAGATGTGTCGGAGTGGCGGGGTCCCTTTGACCACTGCCTGCGTTTCCTTCCCGGCTTGGACTCTGCCCTGGGGCTGAAATGAATGGGTATCTAGATGTACACCAGCCGGGGAGGAGGGGAGGCCTGTCTTCCTGCCTGCCCCCTTCCCAGAGTGTACAGGTGGCATTCCGAGCAACAGGGAAGCCCGCGAAGCAGGCGGTTGAGTCAGTGGAAAAGGTGTTTAAAACACGGGTGCGCAGAACCAGGTCTTGCAAGGCGGGAGGAAGGACGGAGCTTCCGTTCTCTTTTTGAATTAAGTTGAGCCCAAAGAACACGGTGGTGTGATTAAGTCCCGCGCCTTTTACTTCTCAGCGTCCGTTTTGTCTACAGACCTTCTACACCCTTATCCCAGGAAGGTCCGGGTCCGGCCCGACTGCCGTGCTCTATCTAACCGGCTCCTTTAATGTGTTTGTGGCTTTGCCAGAGTTAAAAGTAGTGAGGTTACATCTCTAATTTTTTGGAGGGTGCTACCGATTAATCATACTCTGAGGCCGGGCTTATTGGAAGGTAGGTGTGTATATCTGTGTGTGAGATTTTTAAAAAGTGAGTGGATGGAGTTCCCTTGGTGGCACAGTGGTTAACGAATCCAGCTAGGAACCATGAGGTTGTGGGTTCGATCCCTGTCCTCGCTCAGTGAGTTCAGGATCTGGTGTGGTGTAGGCTAGCAGCTACAGCTCCGATTAGACCCCTAGTCTGGGAACCTCCATATGCCGCGGGTGCGGCCCTAGAAAAGACAAAAAAAAAAAAGTGAGTGAAGTTCCCTTGTGCCGCAGTGGGTTAAGGAGTCAGCCTTGTGACTGCTGTGGCTTGGTTTCGATTCCTGGCCTGGGAACTTCTGCATGCTGTCAGCATGCCCCCCCCCCCCCCGCCCCGCCAAAAGTAAGTGGGTTTTCCGAACAGTTATTGGTGAAGAAGATTAAGGGGGGATGTCTCTTTAGTGTGGCCTGCTTGTTGGGTTTTCTGGGCACCGCTTTGCTGCGAGCTGATACTGTAGAGCCAGTTTGGGAGTGAAAACCCGTCTGTCAACATGAAGAAGTAGCTCTTCCTCAGGTCACAGGCGCAGTCCGAAAATTGTATCCTTCGAAAAAACAGTTCACATCGAGAGCTCTCCAAAACCAAAGAGCCTTGCTTTGTTCGTCAGTTTTCATTGACATAATTTTGGTGACCCAGTTTTATTTCCCCAAGTAGCAACTACCTAAGAAGATGGCTCCTTTTAGCCACGGGAGCCATGAGAGTGCTGTACACTCACTCTCCAGCCCGGAAAAACCGTGGTTTTGCAAGTGAATTTCATAACCAAATCTAGATAAAATGTCTCCGATCAAGTTGTTGCCAACTATCAAGTGATAACCGCTCCCACTGCAAAAAAAAAAAAAAAAGGGCTCTTTACATAATCCTTTCTTCTTCTTTCCCTCCATATGTTTTTGTTTGCTTTAAATGAGAGGAGCAGAATCTTGGAACCGGAAAGGCCCTGGGGGCACAGGGTGGGCCGGTTCCAGGTTTACTGTGGGCCAGGGGGCCAGGCTCGCAGGGGCTCTTGGGCTGGCCCCCAGGGAAGCCAGCCTCCCACCTGAGGCTAGGGCCCCGCACAGCATGCTCGGAAGGCCTGGCCTTCCCCTGGTCCAGAGGGAGAGAAAAGCACTAGCACTGCAAGAGGGCTCACTGTCAAAAACCGGGAAAGCACAGGGGACCCAGGCTCTGTCTGCGGGCAGTGCTGGCTCCTGCTGCGAGGTTTTCAGCCCCAGAGCCACCTTGGTGGTAGCAGATGTCGGCAGACACCTCTCTGGAGACTCAGGGAGGCAGGGCCCCGTTCCCTCTACACCCAAAATCAGGAGCCTCTTCTGCCAAACAAAGCAATGGCTGTGGCTGTGGAAGAACTCTGGCCAGCCTGGGGTGGCGCTTTGTGTTTCAACGTGGTATTAAGACAAAGCAGCCGAGAGCACAGGTGCCGGGAGGTTCCCGCTGGTAACGAACCCAACTAGCATCCGTGAGGATACGCGTTTGATCCCTGGCCCTGCTCAGTGGGTTAAGGAGCCAGCGTGGCCGTGAGCTGTGGTGTAGGTTGCAGATGCGGCTTGGATCCAGCGGTGCTGTGGCTGTAGCCGGCAGCTGCAGCTCCAAGACCCCTGGCCTGGGAACTTCCATATGCCACAGGTATGGCCCTTTTTAGACCAAAAAAAAAAAAGTGCTGGGAGCCCAGGCCTTTAAGATGAAAATGACAGTTTGCAGGGGCTGGGAAAATGTCACTGAAGTCACTGATCGCGTAACATGACCGATCCCTTCCAGCCTTGTCCTCAGAAAATAAAAGCAAAAACGAAGGGACAGGGTTTGGCCTGAAACGTCTAGGCCGGGTGAGCGGGACCTCAGGAGGGCCGCATGTCCTCAGCATCAAGGCCAGACCTCCGATGCACCAGCATGGGGCAGGTCCCCCGCACAAACCGCTTGTGTCCCCCGGATCCCCGCGCTCTGGGCTGTGGTGGTTCCATTTTCAGAAGCAGGGAGGGAGGTTGACGCCTCGCGCGGCGCGCGGTGGGCTGAAGTTTGCGGCCCCGAGCTGCCGGGCCGCAGCGTCTCCCCTGTGGGCCTGCAGAGGCGTGGGCCCGGGAGGGTGGTCTGCTTACTTCCTGCTGCTGGCTCTGCCCTGTCACGTCTCTGGCATCAAGCTTCTTGCTCTGGGCAGCCAGGGACAGTGTCCTGCTGCTGGAGAATCTGCTGAGTGCTCTCTACGGGAGCTGGGCATTCGGAAGCCACCTGAGACGGGGGGGGGGGGGGGGGGGGGGGGGAACGGGACTAATGAAGTCAGCAGCCCAAGATCATGTCTGTGCCCTGCAGCTGCCCTCGCTGCCCGTCTGCAGGATATGACTTCCAGGCACATTTGCACCAGTAAATAGGACTATTAGCACTTAATGGCTTCTGCCTGGTGGCTTGTCACCAAGGTGACAGATAAGCTACGTTTGGGGCGCTGCTTTCCAGTGTGGCCTTTGGTATCTGTACCTGTCCTTTGGCAGGACAAAGCCAGTCCCAGGAGCCCTTGCCAGGAACCCCCCTTGGCCTCTGGTCAAGTGTCGGTTGCTAGGATGGCCCTGATAGGATGGCCCCTACGGGACCCTGAACTGGGCTCCCGTAGCCCCAGGAGGTGGAGCGGTGGGCAGGGCTGCGGTTTGTGAGGCTTCTGCAAGGTCAGGTGCAGCCTGGCGCTGCTCTCCTGTGGGTGGGTGCTTTGCCCCATGTGGGCTTTTAGTAAAGAAAGCCAGGCCACCTCTGCAGCTTCAGGCCAGCTGTCACCCCTTTGTGGGCCTTGAGGTGCAGTGCAGACCTCCAGAGCAGCCCTAGGCCACTCTCCGGGGGCTTTGGGCTCACGGACACACAGGTGTGAGTCACCGCGCTCTGGTACCAGCCCTGACTCAGCCTGATGTGCGGGAAGCCTGCCGCCAGGCCCAGGGTCCTAACCTTCCAGGATGGGCGGCCCAGTCCGGCCCTGGAGGAGGGCGGCCCCAGCCCTCGGTGACCCAGGAAGTCTGACCCGGCTTTTTCCTTTGGCTCCACGTTCTCATGAACCAAGAATTGCAGGCTGCTCTCCTCAGGTCCTCTGTCCTGAACACTGAGATGTTCTGAGGTTTGCCAGTGTTTTCTGGGAGCTGCAGGGGCTGTGTGCCATGGTCTCTGTGTCCCAGGGTTGTCTCAGGTGGGGCAGAGCCAAGGGCTCGCCCGTCCCTTTCAGTCCTCAGAAACAGCCGGCGCTGGTGAAGAGCCCCAGCTTTCTGTGGGGACGTCACTCAGGCTGGTGCTGCTCATGTCAGACCCCCGGGCTTGGCGGTGAGGTCCCTGTGGTTCCTGGGAAAGGCCTGCCTGTCCCTGGGATGACAGAGTGTCTGCTCCTCCTCCAGCCCCCCTGGGCGCACGGCCGTGGTGAATTTGGGGCCTGGCGTGCCTGCTGGGTGCCGGCTCGGCCCGGGCCAGGGGCCTGCTTCGGCTCTTCCGCTGCGCCGAGGGGACACTGTCTAAAGCAGCGCGACGTGGGTTCGGGCACCAGGTCTGCACAGCTGAGACCAAGATGCATGCGGGGAAGAAGGTTAAAATTGGGTCTGGTCTCATGTCGCCAAATGAGAGAGGCTCTGGGTCGGCTTGACTTAGGAACTAGCCCTAAACCTGGACCACATGGGACTTCGAAAATCAGATACGTGCTAATTCAGGGCACAGATACCTGAATTTTTGCAGTTTTCCTCCAGAGCAGGGAGGCGTCTGTCTCCTCGGCACGTCTGCACTTGAAGGGCGGCGGGAATTACCTGTCCAAAGGGAACGTTCGCCGCCGCTCTTTAATCCTCTTGACCCAGACACTCGAATTAAGAGTGCAGACGCATCACGGGGGCTTTCAACACCGCGAGTGCCTGGGGAGGCAAGTCGGGACCCCGCCCGGGCGGCGCGCCCTCTCTTGGGGGCCTCGCCATGGCTTCTCCCAGTTCTGGCGTCAAGGTGAGGCCTGTGTCACCACCAGGGCTTCTGCTGGGCCTGGACCTGAGGGTGGCACAGGAGAGCGGAGGGGGCAGTCTTTGTCTCCTGGCAGACTGGGTGGTGACACCGTGGCTGGGCCTTTGGAAATCATTCAGGCCGTGAGGCAGAAAAGGGAGAGCATGTGGACTCAGCTGTCCCTGGGCCTCCTGATCTGCTATGTCTACACCCGTAGTCCACCTGTGCGCCTGCGTCTCTTCTCTGCAGGAGTCCAGGATTCACAGAGGAGGCTCTGGGATGGCCTTTTTTGTCTTTTTAGGGCCGCGCCTGGGGCAGGCACATGAAGGTTCCCAGGATAGGGGTTGAAATGGAGCTACAGCTGCCGGCCACCGCCACAGCCACACCAGATCCAAGCCGTGTCTGTGACCTACACCATAGCCCATAGCAATGCCAGATCGTTAACCCACTGAGCAAAGCCAGAGATTGAACCTGCGTCCTCATGGATACTAGTCAAATTCACTTCCGCCGAGCCACGATGGGAACTCCTTTTTTTTTTTTTTTTTTTTTGTGAAGGCGAAACAAGGTCTCTCTTGTCCTTCTCTCGCCTGCTTGTTAAAGTTGGACAGACTCTTCACAACCGTTAGCCCCGCTGTCCTTGCTTTGTGGAAGGAACGTAGAGACCCCCTTGCCCCGCCAGAAGTCACTCGGCCCATCCGCCCTCCCTGGGGTCGGAGCCTGTGCTGCCGCCCCTGCTACCCGCGTGCTTGATCGGCCAGGTGTCTGTCTCACACTGTGACTGTGGCCCCGCTTCCGTGGGGGTCAAGGGCTGAGCAGACTCAGGCTCCAGGCTGTGAGGGGAGTGGACACCCGGCTGGTAGCCGCTCCCTCTGTGCCTCCTGCAGGCAGCCGGGCCGGGCTGTGCTGACCGAGCCGGAGCGGACCAGCGCCTGCTTGGTCTGGACAGCCAGAGAGAGGCTCCTTTACCGTGTCCACAGCTCGAGTACTTGCTAGGACTTTTAAGCAGCTTGTCAAATGCCAGAAATTAAGCAATGCTTTCGGAGTTGCAGCAGGTGAAGGATCCAGCACTGTCAGCGCCGTGGCTGGAGTTGAGTCCCTGCCCTGGCGCTTTTCATGCCGTGGGTGCAGCTTAACAAAAAGTGCTCCTTTATATACATTTATTCCAACAACGGGTTTAACCTACCTCTGAGGGGTTGCGGCATTCATTCGCCTGTCCCTTGAGGGGTCAGGCTCCCAGGTGCCCTTTAGACTCTGGCTCCTGACACCTTGGTCATGTGGGTGGGTCCCGATCTTTCTCCTGAGTCCTGCTGTGTTATCGTGTGGCAGAGGGTTTCGTTCCCTTTGTACCTCAGCTTCGAATGCTTGGTCAGATCGAGTGCATGTGGCTCACCGGGCTGACGTCTGTACCTCAGTGGTGACTTGTGTATTTGTGCCCTAATCACCCATCATAAATGGCGTCACTCGCACGGAGCAGGAGGAAGTGACGTGCCTTCTCTCTGACATTTGCAGTGACTTTACACGCCTAAATGTCGTGGCTGTTGAAGCAGTTGTTAGTGTGATTTTTTTTTCCTTCTTTTTAGGGCCGCACCCACGGCACAGGAGGTTCCCAGGCCAGGGGTCACATCGGAGCTACAGCTGCCGGCCTACGCCACAGCCACAGCAGCAGCAACGCGGGATCTGAGCCACGTCTGTGACCTACACCACAGCTCGCGGCAACGCTGGATCCTTAACCCACCGAGCGAGGCCAGGGATCGCGTCCATGTCCTCACGGACACCACGATGGGTTCTTAACCTGCTGAACCTCAATGTGATCTATCGTGATCTTCATTTGATTTGCTCTGGGCTCCACGGGCTCTTTTTTTTTTTTGCCATTTCTTGGGCCGCTCCCGCGGCATATGGAGGTTCCCCAGGCTAGGGGTCGAATCGGAGCTGCAGCCACCGGCCTACACCAGAGCCACAGCAGCGCGGGATCCGAGCCGCATCTGCAACCTACACCACAGCTCACGGCAACGCCGGATCCTTAACCCACTGGGCAAGGGCAGGGACCGAACCCGCAACCTCACGGTTCCTGGTCGGATTCGTTAACCACTGCGCCACGACGGGAACTCCTCCACGGGCTCTTAAAAGAACCCAGAACTTTGTAGCCTCGGTGGCCCCGACTAGCCCTTTATCACAGTGCCACACATGCAGCCCAGGCCGGTCTTGCGCTTCCTCCCCCGACCTCGGGGCTGGGAGCGGCTCTTCCCGGCTTCATGCACACATGGGGCTAGAAGCTGGCATCTCTGCTCACGGCCCAGAGATTTTGGATGTGCAAACGTGTGAGCTTGTCGCCTGGGCACCATGAGGCCCTCTGGTCCTGGGAGCCTGGCTGTCACCTGAGCGGACCCTTGTCCCAGGAGCACGCTCAGCTCAAGTCGGAGGGGCTCAGGACAACTCTACGGTGGCCCGGAGGCCAGGGCTCAGCCCAGTGTGACCACTAGGCCAGGCCCCGCCTTGAAGGGGGGTGGGGGTTGGTCAGTGCAGCTCCGTCTGTCTGTCGAAGGAGAGGCTGCGCTCGAGGGCGTGGGCGCTCTTTCCCAGGGGACATGTGGCCAGGTCTGGAGGCGGTTTTGGTGGTCACGCTTAAGCGAGGCTGCTCCCAGCCTTCACGCAGGACGCCCCCCCAGCAAAGACCGAGCTGGTGCAAAAAGCAGTAGGGCTGCGGGGGAGCTGTTCTGGGCCAGGTGGTCTCCGAGGGTCGACTCCGTCTCTCGTTCATTGGTTCTGATTTGCCCATGCCCTTGGCAGGGGGTAGGAGCCTTGGCCCGTGGCAGCTGCATGTGTGATGAATTGTAGTTGCCACTCACACAGGTTGCTGAGGTGACAGAGGGTCATCGGGCCCCGACCCGGGGCAGGGTGGGGGGCAGAGGCCAGGCAGGGCTCCGGAGCCTGCGGCGCCCCCTCACGCTGCTCCCCGGCCCGCAGTTCCTGCGCGTCACCAAGCAGTACCTGCCGCACGTGGCTCGCCTGTGCCTGATCAGCACTTTCCTGGAGGACGGCATCCGCATGTGGTTCCAGTGGAGCGAGCAGCGCGACTACATCGACACCACCTGGAACTGCGGCTACCTGCTGGCCTCCTCCTTCGTGTTCCTCAACCTGCTGGGACAGCTGAGTGAGTGCTCCCCGCGCCAGGGGGGCAGCTGGGCCCCCCCCGGGGGGGGGGGCGGCGGCTGGGCGGTGGCGGGGGGCTCTGAGGGTTGCCGTGCGCTCTGGGTTTGGGGGCCCAGAGCAGGAGCTGCTGGAGTCAGGGACCTGGGTGGGCCCGCGAGGAGCCAAGGCCCCTGGAGCCCAGGCGGTCTGCGAAGGAGAAACAGGTAAATGGAGACGCGCACTGCTCCCTTGGCCTCAGGTCTCACCCCGTCCCTGACCTCCGCCCCCGGGGCCGGAAAGGGACCTGTTCCTTCTGGTCCCTCCTGAAGTCCCACAGTAGAGCTTCCTCTGGTGGACGGCCGCCTCTGGGACACAGCCGCTCTCTGTGGCAAGGGACCCACTTTCGGGACCAGAGGTTTTGATAAGTAGAGGCCCGTAGCTCTGCCGATCACGATTCTCCCAGAAGTCGCTTTCTGCCCAGGGAAGGCGGTTGGGGCGCTGCCGCACCAGAGGGCCAGGTGGGGGGCCGCAGCCTGACCCCGGCCTCCCCCTCCACAGCTGGCTGCATCCTGGTGCTGAGCAGGAACTTCGTGCAGTACGCCTGCTTTGGGCTCTTCGGGATCATAGCGCTGCAGGTAAGCGGTGCGGGGCCGGGCTCCCACGTGGCCTTGCTCTGGCTGGCAGAGCTGCTGGTGAAAAGGCCCGTCTGAGGATTCAGTATCACTCCCTATCCAGCCCTGTGTCTGCCCAGAACACCTTCCCGAGAAATTGCTAGACGGTCCCCAGGAAGCTCAGGAAGGGCGGACAGCTGGGTGCCACCTTTTGCCACTTTCCTGAGTTTCCTGTGACAAGGGGACAAAACGCGAGGCTGCTGCAGCCAGAACACTGTTTTGTTATTGTTTTGCTTCAGCAGGAAGAGCATTAGGAGTTCCCTTTGTGGCATAGTGGATACTCTGACGAGCATCCACGAGGGTGCAGGTTCGATCCCTGGCCCCGCTCAGTGGGTTAAGGATCTGGCGTTGCCGTGAGCTGTGGTGTGGGTTGCAGACGCGGCTTGGATCCCGCGTTGCTGTGGCTCTGGTGTAGGCCGGTGGTTACAGCTCCAATTCGACCCCTAGCCTGGGAACCTCCATATGCCGTCATGGGTGCTGCCCTAAAAAGCAAAAAGAAGAGGAAGAAGAGGAGCATCTAGGTCCTCAGCCAGAGTGTGAACACACACCTACCCCTTGGGCACAGCTCTCAGGAAGCAGGTGCTTGTGAAACAGGTCCGGGGCCACCCGCACGCCCCAGAAACGCTGAGCTTGGAGCCGTCGGCGTCCCGCGGGCTGCGTGTCCTCTGGGTTTCCGTTCTCCGACGTTGGAAGACCTGCCTGGTGGCGGTCATGCTCTAGAAACGCTGCTTTGTTGTGACTCCTGTGTCTGTCTCTTCTCTGTGTCCGCAGACGATTGCCTACAGCATTTTGTGGGACTTGAAGTTTCTGATGAGGTAGGTGCGTCCTGCCCGTCAGCTTAGTGCGCGTTCCTCCCCCTCCTGAGCCCAGAAACCACTGCGTGGAATACGTGTCTTTGGGTCCAGACGGTGCTTCTTAGAATCTGTAGTGGACTTTGCTGAAGGCTTTTCCTCCCCCACCGGGGGCCCCAGGGGACAACGAGGTCCCCTCCTGACCCTGGACGTCATGAGGGGGCTTGAGGGACACACTTGCTCCCAGGGACCCAGCTGGTCAGCAGGAGAGCCCAGGCCAGGCCCGGGTCCCCAGAGAGGGGCACGGACGTACCCGTGTCTAGCGTGCGGCTTTCCTGTCCACCCGTGTAAGCAAGTGTGTGCTCCCGCCGGGGCCTCCCGCCCTGGCCTGAGGGGCACTCGCCGGGCCCCAGGAGCCTTGGCGACCAGCGCGGCCTTTCTGTTCCGCAGGAACCTGGCCCTGGGAGGCGGCTTGCTGCTGCTCCTGGCGGAGTCGCGTTCCGAAGGGAAGAGCATGTTCGCGGGCGTGCCCACCATGCGCGAGAGCTCCCCCAAGCAGTACATGCAGCTGGGGGGCAGGGTCTTGCTGGTCCTGATGTTCATGACGCTGCTTCACTTTGACGCCAGCTTCTTCTCGGTGAGCCTTCCTGCCTAGCCGGGCCCTGTCCTTCCCGAAGGGGCGCTGCCCTCCCTGCTTGTCTCCAGGCAGAACAGCTGGGGGGCCCTGGAATGACCCTGTTAGAGGAAGCATCGCCGTCGGGCTCTTGTGTGCCAGGAGGCTGGCTTTCGGACAGAGCGCGCCCCAGCTCTCCCCGACCTCGCCGAGGGGTCGTGGTGAGCCAGCCTGCCGCTGCCGGTTCACTACGCCGACTCGGGTTTTCTTGCCTCCTCTCCCCTCGTGCCTTTAGCGTGGACTGTTTGCATGCCAGGCGTTGGGGCTGCAGCGCCGAAGGCCCTGTCCTTGTCCCCCAGGAGCATACAGAGCAGGTCTTCACAGCCCCTGGCCCGGCGAGGTGCCCAGGAGGGCTCCTGGCGCTGGGTTGGTTCTGAGAAGCGCCGGGAACACGGTTTCGGCTCAGAGGTCCCCCAGGCTCAGACTTGAGTGGGTCTCGGGAACTCACAGCCCGTTCGTTGGAGACTTTGACTCTCCGCAAAGCCCTCAGCGTCGCAGCCTTGCTTGTCGGCTGCCCCAGCGCGGCAGCTGTCGTCTTTCTTCCCTGCTCGGGACGCCGGCGCTCAGCCCGGCCTGTTCCTCGCCGCTGCGGAGACTCCGACGCGGGCGGGCGGACCGTGCCTGTGTATGAGACGGGACGCGGCGCCTCCCCCGCGTCTGTGTTGACATCTCCCCTCCCGCCTGTGCAGATTCTCCAGAACATCGTGGGCACAGCTCTGATGATTTTGGTGGCCATTGGCTTTAAAACCAAGCTGGCTGCTTTGACTCTTGTGGTCTGGCTGTTCGCGATCAACGTCTACTTCAACGCCTTCTGGACCATTCCTGTCTACAAGCCCATGCACGACTTCCTGAAGTACGACTTCTTCCAGACCATGTCGGTGATCGGCGGCTTGCTCCTGGTGGTGGCCCTGGGCCCTGGGGGCGTGTCCATGGACGAGAAGAAGAAAGAGTGGTAACAGACCCCCCTCCCTGCCTGGCTGGGACCCGTGGCCGTCGGACTGGTCCAGGGTGGATTCGGCGTACCTGCCGGCGTTTGTCCCCTCCTCCCCCCCTCCCTGGGTAAAGGCACAGATGTTGTGAGAACTTTATTTGCAGACACCTGATAGTGATGGCTAAATCTGCTCTGGACCCACGACCTGGCATCTGACCACTCGGAGCTGCTGGTCCTCGGTCAGCGCCTCCCTCCCCAGGGCAGAGCCGCAGCCTCCAGGAGCGAGTGGCTGCTTGGCTGGGGCCTCTCAGTCCTGGTTTTTGTTTCTTTCTTGGGGTGGAGGACCTTCAAGCTGTACTGTGAGCAGATACACTTGTGTATCATTCAAAGCAGTCTCCCTCTTATTATTTTTTAAAAGTTTACGTTTTTAGCTAAAACTACTCAATGATTTGGGATGGCCCAGCCAAACAACACACTGGTTCAAAATCACACCGGTGGCTTCCACGTTGTTTCTGCCCTGCATTCTGATACTTTATAGGGACAGTGAGGACATTTAGAAAACCCCCAAACCCAAAGAATAAGGCAGTATTAGAGGGTGACCGAGGCTGCTCTTAATGGTAACCGGTATTGATCAGAAAATTGGCTCCGATTGGTGGTCTTTATGGGTGATACTCTGGGAGCAGTAGTGGCTCAAGGGGGGACGGTGACCCTGGGGAAGCCGCCTGGAGCCCACGGGGACCCGCCGCCCTGGCCTGGCAGCACGTCTGCACGTGGGCCTCGACTCCCGTGGGACCAGCCTGGGAGCAGCTGTCACCGAGGGGCCGGGCGGGCTCTCAGACCAGTTACCTCACGCTGACCTTGTCCCAGAGCCACGGCTGCAGCTGGGCCGGTGCTGCCCGGCCGTCTCCACCGCGGGGCTCCCCGAGGCCGCGCAGCCACCTCTCCCCATTTTCGCCAGGCTCCTGCTTGCTCAGATTGCATATTTGCTATGCTGAATGCAGCCCAAATTACTTTTCACGATTTGTGATGCCTTACCGATTGGATCTCGATCCTGTATTTAAAGTTTTCTAACATTGCCTTACACTGTGTTTCTCTTCTTGGGGGGGGTGGGCGCTGCTGTCCGCTCCTCTGCCTCGTAGCGGGTGCCACGAGCAGGGGGAACACATGTGCCTCCCACTGTCCTCTCCCAGGTCCCTCTGGGGGTCAGGCCGACCCGGTGAGGCCGGCCCCACTCGGAACGAGGCCCGCCTTGGAGCGCCCGTACCCTCTCTGGTCTGTCAGCTGGGGCGCAAGCCCGAGGGCCCCCACCCTGGGGCTAATGGGCTGGGCCTGAGCCAGGCCCCACGTCTGCCTTCCAGACCAGCGGTGTGGTGGGGAGCGCCGCCACCCCTGCCCAGGGCGGCTCACGGGGCGGGGGAGGCCAGCTCTTGCCCCCTAGTGCTCTTAGAGCCTCCCTGGCTCAGCAGCCGGGACCGAAATGAGGTCAGGGGAGTGGTGGCCACCTGGCCAGCACCCGCCGGTGCCCTAGCCCCTGTGGAGGGCTGCCCCAGGATGCTTCTCACCCCCCCCAGGGCCCACTCCCCTGGCCTGCGTGTTGACTTCCCCCCAGTCACTGGGGTGCTCCCACACGAGGGGTGGTCTCAACCTGGGTGGGTGGGGGTCTCTTCCTCATTCCCACAGCGCCACAGCCCCAGGGAGCACCCCCTCAGCCAGGTCGCAGTTACTGCGTGGCTCTGTTTTTGGTGTAGCTCCCTCCCCCCAGGCCACCCTCACGTGGGGGGGTTGTTCCTGCCCCCCACCCCCACCGAGCTCAGGGGGCTAGTGCATAGTGGGGGGGGTACACGCCTCTGCTGGGAGGCGGGAGAGCCAGGACCCACCAATTGGTTTTGGCAAACCAATTTCTGAAAAAGTTTTGGCTTTATGTGGGAAATAGATATGAATCTCATTTTATGCTGTATTTTATATCTTAGTTGTGTTTGAAAACATTTTGATTTTTGGAGACACGACAAAATAATAAATAATGGCATTTGTTGTATGCAGTGTGAGCCTCTGGTGTTGTCCAGCCAGGGGGAGCCTGTCCAGGGCGCTGCTCTGGTGCCCCGCCCGGCTTCACCGAAGGCCACGTCCAGGCAGAATTCTTCCCTCGGGGCCCCTGCTGCCTCCTGGGTGTGGGTGTGAGACCCGCAGAGGAGGAGTGGATGGAGCAGGCCTTGGCCATCCCACCAGTTCAGAGATGCTGGCGGGTGGCTGGGACACGGGGTGGACGCCCAGGGGGTTCTCGAAAGGCTCTCGGGGTCTTCTCCAGCCTTTATTAACCCGACTGCTTAAAAGAGCTGAAGGTCTTTGGTTTGCAGTGATGACTCTTGAACTTCTTTTTCACCGAGCTGGACTGCTTCTGTGGCACGAACAGAATTCCCGTCAGCAGAGGTGTCCCAGCCTGCCGGAGGGTTGGGGAGGGGGGGCCCAGCCCGCAGAGAGGGAGGGGCTGCCGTGGACACTGCTGAGCAGCTCCCTGCCCGCGGCCTCCACGACCCCTGCACCCCGGGTGCTGCCTCACTACTGAAGGGCCCAGAGCCTCTATTCCCACCCCAGCCTCGGGGTGAAGGCCCCTCCCTCGATCGAAGTGCCAGTGCCGCGCTCGGGCACCTGTGCCCTGGATCAGCGGTCTTGGACCCGCCTGGGCACCCGCTTCCCAGCGCGTGCAGGCAGCCCCGGCGCTGGCCTGCCTTGTGTGTGTGGTTGGCTTGGCGTTTCACTTGGGAGGAAGGGTTTTAGCTTTTCTCGAGTTGAAAACCAGCACTTCAGGGAGCCGGCGCCGTGGCCGTGCGGGCGGCCTGGGGAGCACCCACCTGCCGGCGCTTGAGGACCCGCTCCCGGCCCACGGCCGTGTGCTCGCCGTGTCCGGGGCCCGTCGCTCTGGGGCGCCGTGGCTTCTCGTCCTCCTCGTCGGTCAGGAGGTCGTCGTTGCCGTCCCCGTGCTCGGTCCCTCCCAGGTCCTTTCTAGTGAACAGCTCGGCTGGAAGGGGCAGGATGCTGGGCTGTTGCAGGTTGCGCGGGGACCGAGCCGAGCCCAGGCCGGGAGGCCCCCAGCTGCTGACACGGGCAGGGGACGCGTTCCAACTTACGTGGGTACAGGTCTGTCATGCTGTCGTCACTGTCACTTGGGGCTGTGCCATCGTCGCTGGACACGGGTTCCCAGAAGGCTTGTCCGGGGCGAGCTGGCCCGTCGCTTTCTGGCCGGTCCTCCCTCCTCTTCCTCTTGTGCAGGAGGCCGGCGGGCACGAAGGCCACACCCTGCTCCTGACACGCCTCATCTGGGAGACACACCAGCTCGCCGTCTGCTTTCTCTCCACGTCACCCTGGGGCTCAGGGCTGAGCTGGGGGGTGGGGGAGGCAGGGCCCCCCCCACCCCCCAGCAACATGGGTAAAACAGTGTGGAAGCTGGCAGCGCCTGTTGGCCCAGTTCCTACTGGGACGGGAGGGCAGTGTGGGGCGCGGGCCAGGGGGCAGGACGACGGCAGAGGGCTGTGGGCCTGCAGCACCTGCTCCTCTGGCTCCAGTCAGGCTCCGGGAGGTAGCGGCTGGAGGGCACTGAGCAGGCCCAGTGGCCGGGACCACCCCCCCCCCCACACCCCGGATGGTGGGGCTCAGTGGAAGTTGGTGCTTGGCTCTTACTGACCCTTGGCTCAGAGCAGAGAGCGGGGATGAGGCTGCTCTGGGAAGGCCTCGCTGCAGCCACTGTCCCCTCCCGCATGGAGAACTAAGAGGTGGGTTTCTGCAGTGCACCCTCCAAAGTCAGCAGAGGCCAGGCCAGTGCAGCTCCCTTGGGGGAGGGGCTCTCCCTGCCCCCCCCCACCCTCCTGCCATCGTCACTCATGGCGCAGACAAGCCCTGCCAGGCCCTGGCCCCGTGTCACTGCCCATTTCTGCCCACCTCCAGGGTCCTACCCCCTGCTTCATCGCTGCCATCTGCCCCCTGGCCCACAGCAGCCTTGTCACCACCGGAACGCACACGTGACCAGGTGTCCCTGCTGCCTCCTCATCCTGCATCATAACTACTCTTCCTGGAGAGGAAACGGCCCCGTCCTGCTGGCCCAGCGTCCCTACCTTCCTCACCTGGGCTGTCAAACCCACTGACCCTGCTCCACCCGGACCGCTGCCCCCCACCTCACGCCTGGCTCTGTCCCCACCGTGCCACCTCCATCAAATCTCAGGTCACTCTCCCATCCTCATCGTCCCTTCGGTGGCGTTGCTGAGTCCACCGCTTCCGTCCTGGAACTCCCGTCTGCCCCCAACACGGCTCCACCGGGCTCCTCTGCCCCTTCCCGGGCCCCTGCTCCTTTCTCAGCTCGCCACGGACACAAACGCCACCTCTGTGGCAGTGACCTGCCCATGATCTCATGGCCGCCCTCCCGGATACACCTCAACTTGTAAAGCTGAAGGGAATGTTTCTTCTGGCCACGGCCCGCAGCGGCTTGACGTGGGCTCTCAGCTCCCAGGCCAGGGGTTGGACCTGAGCCATAGTAGTGAAAGCACCGTGTCCTAACCACTGGACCACCAGGGAGCTCCCCACGGGAACTTTCAATTTTCCTGGGAAAGCCGTGAGACTCCAGCCTCCCAACTTCCTGATGCTGTCACCTGCTGGGTCCCAAGCCAGGAATTCGGGGATCACGGCTGATTCCTTCCTCTCCCTGCCTTCCCGCATCTGCTGATTACCCACAAAACCGTAAAAAGCTGTTCATGCCTCTCCACCTTCCCCACCAGCACCTGGAGACCCAGCCAAGAGCATCTTCGCCTGAACGACTGCCCTGCTGCTGGGAGGCTGCTCTCCTCTCAGAGCCACGGGTGATCCTGAGACACAAACTGCAGGCTGGGGCCTCCTTTAATGCCCTCAGGGCGTCCCACTCCAGGGCTGGTCCCCGCCTGCCCCTCTAACACGCCCCCTTGCCTGGTGGCGCCATGGCCGTCCTGCAGAACCTCCCACAGCCAAGCGATTTTCTAGACTTTGCACAGACTCTCCTGTACCTGGAGCCCTCTCCACGCCCGTGGCACGTCCCTTCATCTCAGTCCAAAGAGAAAGGCTCAGAGCCTTTAGCAGACTGCCTGTGTGAGGCAGGCCCACCCCACGTTGCTCTGCGCCATTCTCTTCACAGGGCTTTGCACGACCCACGTTCCTCTGGAGTCGGCTTCTGGCTCTACCCCGTCTCTACTGTTGCCCACCTCTTCCTGGTGCTGCAACCCAGCCCGGTGCATCTACCAACTACCACTGAAGGATGACCATGCTGCTGCCGCCGCCGCCTTCTAGGGAGCTGGTCCAGCGGGAAGGCTGGCGGGCTGCGTCCCCCCTTCGGCTACTTACATTTCTGCAGCGCCCTCTGGTACCGACGGCCCCGGGTGTGCCTCAGCACATGCTCTGGGGACTTGTTGATGTGTCGCAGGGTGAGTTTGCAGAACAGCTGGTGCCTGAGGGGACAGTTCACAAGCGATGTTCCAGACCAGTGGCTGTCCACTGTGGCTGCTCTTAGAATCACCCCGGAGAGTCTGAGCGGGGGAGGTCTACCATGTGGCTTGGGCAGTGGGAGTCTTTTTTTTTCGGCTGCACCCACGGCATGGCGAAATCCCTGAGCTAGGGATTGCAGCCATGCCACAGCAGTGACAATGCCAGAGCCTTAACCGTGAGGCCACCAGGGAACTTTGGGATTCTTAAGAGCTTCCAAGCACTTGTACTCTGAGCTGGGGGGGAAACCCCTCCCCAGACAGTGGCGTCTCAATAGGCGGAGCCAGCCTCTCCAGACTGCTCCAGCGCTGGTGACAGCCTGGGAAGGTGTGCGACAGTGGGAGCATCTGCCAGCGCCCTCTTCATTAAGACTAGTATTGTCCAGCGGGTGCTCTCAGCTAAATCAAAGTTCTTTTCAACTAAAGATAAAATGCCAGCGTTCGAACCTCAGGTGACAAAGCACAAGCGCTCCAACCCTCTATGAAGCAAAGAGGCCCAGGAGACAAACCTCACCTTTACAAAAAAGCAAACATGCACGGGGACCGGGCCTCGCCTGAGGTCCCAGGTGACGCCCAGCTCCAGGATTCCCACCTGGATCTCGGGGGCCCTAACTCAAGGGAGGGTGGGCGCCGCGGAACTGGTGGCGTCTTAGAGGAGCGCCCACCTAGCGGGGAGGGGTCGGGGCTGCGGAGTCTACCCGGCCATAGCCAGACTCAGCACGAGGAACTGTCCCACCCCGGGCCTCCCCGGCAGTGCCCGCCCCGCCTCCGGCTCGTACGGGTTCTTGGTGCTGGGCACGATGTGCGGCTCGAACTCGGCGTAGTCGAAGGCCGGGGAGGCGCGCACCAGCCGCTGGTACTTCTTGCCGCGGGTGTAGACTTGGAGCTCGGGCAGGCGGCAAGGCAGCTCATGACCCGTCAGAGCGCACCTCACCTGCCGGCGGGAGAGCGGGGCGGTCAGGGAGGCCGGGCAGCCGGGGTCCCGGGGGGCGGTCTGGGGGTCCCGATCCCGCCGCCCACCTTGAGGGCGCCGGGCTCCAGACGCAGACTCGGGTGCTCGCGCAGGAAGGCGAGCACTTCGGCCGGCGGCTCGCTCATGGTCCCACGCGCCCGGGACCCGCAGCTGAGCGCCGCTGGACCACGTGGGCCGGGGGCGGGGCCGGGCGGTGCCCCGGAAGCAGACGCCTCCGGGCGCCGGAAGCGCGCGCGCGCGGGGCGATGGCGGCGCGGTGGCTGGGGCTGCGTGCGGCGGGGCTGGCGCAGGTGCTCCGCGCCGCGGGCGCGGGGCGGGTGAGCGGGGCGGGGAGCCCGGGCGGGGGGCGGCCCGGCTGGGGGGCGCGCCCGGACTGGACGAGCTCAGCCGGCCCCTCGCGTCTCCGCAGGCCCCGGCCCGCGCCGTCGGGAGGAGCGTCCTTGGGGTCATCCCGCGCCCAGGTGAGGAGTCGTTTGGCACCTGGGAAAGCTGCCCTGCACTTTGCCAGGGGTCATGGGGTCACGATGAACCCCGGAACTGCCTCCTGAGCCTCGGGGACAGGCCCTGGCCACGCGCCGGCCCGTCCCTTGCGGCAGTCCGACGCCCTCGGCGGAAGACGTGCGGTAGTTGCCCAGACACCTCCTCGGGCTAATGCGGGGCCAACCCAAGGCTGAAACCGTCCGGGCTCCTGAAGAAAAGCATACATAACCAGTCGCGACGGTTTGCACGTTGCCTCCCGGGTACAGGAAAGGGCAATCGTGTGTGTGGAGTGCGGTGCACATTTAAAGGTCGCAAGCCTGCTCCAGGCCAGCTTGTTTAGCGGCCCCAAGACCCATGATGCTTTCCGTTGACGGCACTCGCCCGCTGAGTGTCTAAAGGCACTTTCTGTGTACCTTTTTCGAGCTTTAAATGCTGAGAGCTCTGTAAACCACTGTCCTGGGTGTTTCACGCTCTCTTCAGAGCACTGCAGCTGGTGGACCCGTGTGGTCGGCGTGGTAGGATGCATCTTAGCGGGTTCTTGTGCGAAAGGCACGGGTTGGTTAGGTGAATTGGTCAGGGTCATGGTTGGTGGCAGAGCCAGGACCGAATGCTAGATCTCCTAGTCAGTGAACGTCCGCTGAGTGGGGGTCAAGGCCCGGGTACTGGGTAGGGGCAGGGCTGGGCACAGGTGCTGCTGGTTGGCTCCTGACGGCACACGGTGGCCTGTGCCCTCCTCCCGGCCCACGTTCTCTTTGGCAATAGTGGCAGTTTTGAGAACTCGGAGCCTTCACTTCTTTGTCCCAGGCCCCTAGCCCCATGCCCGTGTTGTGACATCTCCTAGGGCTGGCCTGGAGGCCTAGCAGGAGTGGCAGCTCTTCAGCTGAAGCGACTGCCGCAAAAGCGCATGATGACGCCTTTCTCCAGTGGTTTCTACTCCTCATTCCTGGGACTGCCTTTGGCCTGGGGACATGGCAGGTAAAGCCTGACCTCTGGCTCTCCTGGCCCTGAGCCCTTGACCCTGCTGCCACCCGCTCGAGCTAATGCTCTGTGTCTGTGTAGGTCCAGCGTCGGAAGTGGAAGCTAAAGCTGATCGCAGAACTGGAGTCCAGGATCATGGCCGAGCCCATCCCGCTGCCCGCAGAGTGAGTGTATGTGGCTGCCCACCAGGGCTGCGCTGGCCGGAGGTCACAGTGGAGCCTGGCTCTGCATGCCTTCCTGACCCCGATGGGAGCTCTCACGTCAGTGGGCCTGCTAGGCTTCCTGTTGTCACTCGACCGCCCTTGTGACACTACCTGACATACACAGGAAAATTTTTGAACCTGGGATGCACCTTTTTTTCCATGCCCTGTGCAGCCAGGGGTCCCCCGAGGATGGCCCCTGTAGCAGTCATTCTTAGCCGGCACTAGGGCACACGTATCTCTTGACAGGAGAAGTACTTTGAAAAAGTGCCCAGTGAGTCTACAGCCCTGTCCCCTCATTTTAATTTTTTTAATTTTTATTTTTTGTTTTTTTGCTATTTCTAGGGCCACTCCCGCGGCACATGGAGGTTCCCAGGCTAGGGGTCTAATAGGATCTGTAGCTGCTGGCCTACACCAGAGCCACGGCAACGCGGGATCTGAGCCGCGTCTGCAAGCTACACCACAGCTCACGGCAATGCCAGATCCTTAACCCACTGAGCAAGGGCAGGGATCAAACCCGCAACCTCATGGTTCTTAGATTCGTTAACCACTGAGCCACAACAGGAACTCCTCTGTCCCCTCATTTAAAAGCACCATCCAGAGTTCCTGTTGTGCCGCAGCAGCGAGTCCCACTAGTAACCTTGAGGATGTGGGTTCCATCCCTGGCCTTGCTTGGTGGGTTAAGGATCCGGCATTGCCGCGAGGTGTGATTTAGGTCACAGGAGAGGCTTGGATCCCACGTGGCTGTGGCTCTGATACGACCACTAGCCTGGGAACTTACATATGCCACGGGTGCGGCCCTAAAAAACAAAAAATAAAAGCCCCATCCTAGAGGAACAGCTGTAATCAGAATGCTTTCTGCTCAGGACAGCAAACGAGTGGGTCCCACTTGGCTTGCGGATGCAGCTTTGGCTCACGTGTTTTATCCCGTTCATGCGGGAGTCCATCTCTAAGCTTTTCCTGAACACTTGCTCCGTTGGGCAGCCCAGACCCACATTCCCATGTGGCATCAAAGGCCCCGGCTTCCTCCTTCAGAGGGCACCCCAGTCACCGTGGGCTTCGTGGCAGATCCAAGAGGGTTCGTCTTCCTGCCGAACCTTGCGCGGCCCCAGTTCCGTTTCTCCTCCCCCCTGTAGCCCACTGGAACTGCGAAACCTGGAGTACAGGCCGGTGAAGGTCAGGGGGCACTTTGACCACTCCAAGGAGCTGCACCTGATGCCAAGGACCATGGTGGACCCGGCCCGGGAGGCCCGGGACGCCGGCCGGCTCTCGTCACCCGCCGAGAGTGGCGCCCACGTTGTCACTCCCTTCCACTGCACTGACCTGGGGTGAGCGGGGCTCAGGGTCCGACTGGCCTGGTGAGGCGTTCATTTCCTTGGCTTTGCTTCTCAGCCCCCAACCCCAGGGCACCCAGGATACTCAGACAAGTCAGTTGCTTTTTGAGAGTTTGAAATGTGTAATTCTAGCATTAAAGCCATTAATTTACTGCTGAACAGATCCCGCATGTTGGGCTCTGAAGGGGAGCAAAGGAGAGGCGGGGCCCGCCAGAGCGACTGAGGGGGAGCCCCCAGCTCTGCCTCAGGGGTGGTCAGGGGAGGCTTCCGGGGCGAGTTAGGCCAGAGTGAAGAGATGGGAGGAGGGTTTCGGGAAAGGACACGAACAGGATGTGGACACCAGGTTGGTAACTAGAGTAACTTCCAAATGTTGACAGGTCAACCCCAGAGCCCTGGTCAGCCCGCAGCTTTCTGCTTTGAGGTCTGGGAAGGGCTCCTGTGCAGGTGTTGGTGGGAGATGGGAGGCAGGGCGAGGGCGGGGTCACTGTTCATGTGGCAGGGGGTGGGGGTGTCGAGCCAGGGCACTCACCCCACAGCCAGCTCTTAGCTTTTGAGCCCTTTCTGTGGCGTTCCCACTGTGCCACAGAGGTTTAGGATTCTGACTGCAGGGGTTCCCGCGGTGGCAAAACAGCACGGGTAGCATCTCCAACGTGCCAGGTTGCAGGTTCAATCCCCAGCCCAGCACCGTAGATTAAGGATGTGGCATTGTCCCAGCTGTGGCATAGGTCACAAGTGCAGCTGGGATCTGATTCCTGGTGCCACTGAGAGACAAAAAACCGAGGGTGCTGTGATGGCCCAGAGCAGTGGGTCAAAGGCTCTGGCACTGCCACCACTGTGCAGTCAGCCAGCTGTGGCTTGGAAGAGCATTGACCCCCCCCCACCCAACCAAAAACCCTTTTCTTGCACTGTTGTCCCTGGAGGTACCTGAATGACCACTGGTGACACACACCTTTATTCAGAGCCCTCCGCACCTGCTCTTATTACTCTAGAATCACCATCCTGGTAAATAGAGGGTTTGTGCCCAGGAAGAAATTGAATCCTGAGACGCGTCGTAAAGGCCAGGTAACGGACGGGCAACAGCGCCCCCTTCAGCAGCCAGCCAGCCCTTGCAGGCCGGAGACAGCATCTCCTGCTTTCTTTTCACAGATTGAGGGAGAGGTGGACCTTGTGGGGATGGTGAGGCTGACAGAGACCCGGAAGCCCTTTGTCCCGGAGAATAATCCAGAGAGGAATCACTGGCATTATCGGGACCTGGAGGCCATGGCCAGGCTCACGGGGGCAGAGCCCATTTTCATAGACGCCGACTTCAGTACGTGGTGCCCAGCCTGCCCCCTAAGACCCAGGAGCTGGTGTAAATGCCCGGTTCTCTCTTGTTCCTAACCCTGGGCGCCTCCCAGTTACTCCCCGCCATTCACATGCTACCCTGTGCTGTGCTGGCGTGGGAGGGAGTTAGGCCTGACCTTGCTCAGCAGATGCTGAGAAAAGAGAGCAGCACCAGGGGGCTGGCTGATGCCAGGACAGCTCTGGGAGAGGCTGCCCATGTGGACACCCAGCGCCCCGTCTCCGCAGAGAGCACGGTTCCTGGAGGCCCCGTTGGAGGACAGACCAGAGTCACTCTGAGGAACGAGCACCTGCAGTACATCATTACCTGGTGAGGGGGCCTGGCCACACCCCACTCCTCCCCCACCCCCCAGACCCTGACGGCCCACCTTTCTTTCAACCCAAGGTACGGACTCTGCGCGGCCACGTCGTATCTGTGGTGTAAGAAATTCCTGAGGCGGCCTCCTGCGATGTGAGGGCCGGCTGGACAAGCGAAGCGCGGTTTCAGGAGAGATCCGATTCTGTGCTGGTTGCGTGCTGCAGGTGTTTTATCATCCTCTGTACCTCTCTCCCCAGATGAGCCAGGTAAACTGGCGTCCTGAGCCCAGAGTGTGAGGTGGATACGCGAGGTGTTTAGGGACAGCTTTTTCAGAATTTGAGTGGCACACAACTGCACACCAAGTCTGACACAAAAGCTGCCTGCCCGGTGAGGGAAAGGGATGAGGACCCTGGGTTTTTGCCGCCATCCCAATCTACTTACGGGTAGTTCATTGGTAATAAAATCACTTAACGCAAAAATGCCTGGTAACTGGCTGAAGGGTTTTATTAATAACTTTTATGTACAGAAACCTCCACGGTGTACACTTAGCCCAGTTTGGTGGCCAGTTCTTTGGCCTTCGCCTTCTCCAGCTTGGCAATGCGAGCCACTGACTTCGGACCCAGGACGTTGCCTCCCCAGTGACGCCGGATCTGTAAAGAGTGTGGCATGTCACTCTCAGTTGCTCTAAGTAGCTGAGCAAATGCAACTACTGAGAAGGAGCGGGGAGCCCACGTGCTGGCTGCTTACCTCGTCGTATCTGTCGTTGTAATTGGTCCGGATGGCTTCCACCAGCTTAGCCAGAGCGCCCTTGTCTTCCCTGCCAAGGCAGAGGGAAAAATGGGTCACTGGCCTCACTTATCCCTCCAGAGAGCAGAATAATTCATCTTTAGCTCCCAGCACAGGCTTTTTGCCTCAGATACACCATGACCACATAGTTTATTCAGGTGAAGAAATTCGTAACCATCATTGGCAAAAGTTCAGAAAAACGCCTTCTTTGAGAGCAAGAGCCCAAGGAGTTAAGTACAGTCGAGGGAGGCGCTGTGTCCTGTGATTCTCGGGAGATGGGGCCACAGGGCGCACTTACGAGTTGACTTGCGTGAAGGCCACGGTGGTGCAGGTCTTCCTGTGGACCAGCCGCCCCAGCCTGGCCTTGCCCTTGATGATGCAGTAGGGGACCCCCATCTTCCGACACAGGGCCGGCAGGAAGACCACCAGCTGCAAGACAACGTCAGCTCGGGAGTGTCTGTCTCCGGAGCACAAGCAGGGCTTTCAAAAGCTAAGCTGGTAGCATTTGCTCAGGGTTAAAAAGCTCATGTATTTGCACTTCAGGGTGATTCAGTGAGGAATTCACATCATCGCAAGCGCCTGGGAGCCCTTGTCAGCACTTCCGCCCGCCCGCCCTGCCCTGGGACAGGGTGGCCGGCTTGAGACCGCCCGGGCGTACCTCAATGGGATCCACATCGTGTGCGATCACCACCAGCTGAGCCTTCTTGTTCTCCACCAAGGTGGTGACGGTATTCACCCCTACAACACACGAGAGCACGCATCAGTGCTAGGGGCTGCTGTGCGCAAAAGCAGCTCTACGTGGACCCAGCTGCGGCTCAGGGTTAAAAAGCTCGGATTTTTACTCTTCACAGTGACTCCAGGTGAAGAAATTCATGCATCACTGCCAGCAGCCTGTCCCACCACTCACTCTCTTCAAGGAGGGACCCACTCACCTGCTCGAAGGACAGGCGGCCTCTTGGTGGGGACATCGCCTTTGCCCGCAGCCTTCTTCTCAGCTCGGGCCAGCAACCTCTGCTTCTTCTCTTGCTTTGTCTCTGGTCTGTACTTGTGGGCCAGCTTAAGCAGCTGAGTAGCTGCGGGAAGATCGTCAGTTCAGGATTGCTGCCTGAATACGGTTACAGCTCAAGAGATCTCAGACCTTGCTTGCAATCTTAAATCTCCTCAGCACATCATGTTCTGAATCCTAGGATTTTTTTCCTTTTTCAGAGTTCCTGGGTCAGGGATCAGATCCAAGCCTTAGCTACAACCTAAGCCGCTGGAACACAAGATCCTTTAACCCACCGTGCAAGGACCAGGGATCAAACCTGTGTCCTGGCGTCACAGAGACGCCTCTGATCCCCTTATGTTGTGTGGGAACTCCCGGATCCTAAGTTTTTACATACCCACCGCCCCTTCAAAGATCTCAAGCCCAGCATGGTCCAAGTGAAGATGGCAACCAGGCCTTGCCTGGGAAATCCTTTCCCAATGTTGGTTTTCTGCCACAAAACCTCACCTGTTTGGCGGTCCAAGGCCTGGGTAAACTGGTTAATTGCAGGAGGCACCTTCAGCCGCTTATAGAGAATGGCCCTTTGCCGCTGCAGCCGGATGTAGCGGGGCCATTTGACAAAACGGGTGAGGTCCCTCTTGGGCTGGATGTCCTGTCCTGAGAAGGAAAGGGCAGCGCCGTGAGGCTCAGAGTCCTCGTCAAGTCCCCATCTGGGGCCACTCGCAGAGGTGTAGGTGCATCAGCGATCTTGGTGGTTTAAGATGTCATCACCGCCTCTCAGATAGCAAATATTCTCTTACATCATCTGCACACCAACACCCGGGACCACAGGGGAGGCCCTCCTCGTCCGGCCACAGCCAGGCGAACGTCAGCCCTGCCCTCCAAGTGCCTCTGCTCTGGGAGAGCCCGACCATCAAGCTGAATCCCAAAGGCCAGGATCTGGGCCCCAAGCTGACGCAGACGCAGGGGCTTCCAGGGAGGCCACGAAGGATGCAGCACCGCTGCCCCATCTCAAAGTTCAGAGGTAGAAATTTAAGAACCGATTCCCATTCATGGGTAAAACCCGGCAGAACGTGAGAAACCCAGTGCAAGGAGCCACGACTCCAAGCCCACTGAAATCCAGGAAGGACGCGTGAACGGAGGCCTGGCCCTTGCCACCAGCCTCCACACGTGAAGTGAGACACGAGCCACTGCAGCTGCTGACCCGCAGCCCCTCCAGCAGAGCTCAGGGTGGAGACCAGGAGGGATGCACTCAGAGCTCTGGGAAAACTGGTAGAACGGGCCTCCAGATAGATCTTTTTAGGAGATTGAGCCCAATTCTTCCATCTCCTCGTGCCCAGAAAAACACTGTAATCCTTCAACCCTGCCGGACGTCTGTGACCAGCAGTGACCTCCACGAGACCAGCAGCACATCCTGTAGAAACGCGCCCCGGCCTGCAGCCCTGCCCCCCGCCCCGGACTAAGATCTTACGATTTGAGAGCTCTCTGAAATCCTGCCTCCCGAGCGGCAGGCAGTGGACAAAAGACGTCACGGTCACATCTCCCGAGTGCCAACAGCCAGCGAGCCCCGAGGGAACTCGGGGAAGAAACGCAGACGGGCCGCAGCTGAGGTGCAAACCAAAGCAGTGGTTCCAGGAAGCCCAGACCCTCACCCCTTCCCTGACAAACCGCTTTTCCGTAAGTGCCTCGTTCCCACCACCTTCCCTTCACTGTAAAACTCAGGCATCCTGCACCCCCGCCTCCCCTGCTCCGGGCGGTTTCCGGGGCTTCCTGAGATGCTGTCCCTCAGGCTCAAGTCCTCATTCCACCCCAAATAAAACTCAACCCACAACTTTCAGGCTGTATCTCCTTCGTCGACCGACATAACGTAACCTGCTCAACAAGCTGCTTTTCGCGGGGAGCGCCGTTTAAAAAGCCGATCGACACCGCCCGTCTTCCACTCACCGATGCCAAAATTCTTCGGCCTTTTCTCAAACAGGGGGTTCACCACCTTCTTGGCCTCCTGCTTCTTCACGACGGCAGGGGCCGGGGCCACCTTCTTGCCCTTGGCCTTCTTCCCCTTGGGCTGGGCACAAGGAGACACGGTTACCCCGCCCCCCCCCCGCACGGTGCCCTCAGAGCGCGGGGCTCCCCGCAGACCCGGCCGTCTCCGCAGCCAGCCCGCGCCCCGCCCGTGCATCAGCGATCTTGGTGGTTTGGGTCGTCCTCACCGCCACTCGGACAGCAACTATTCCTTCACATCATCTGCACGAGCCCCGACGCCCCGTCCCTCCCTCTCCGCCACCGGGACAGGGGCCCTCTTCCGAGGCCGGCGTTCGGCAGGCCCCACACGGAATCAGCGGACTCAGCCCCCCCGGCCCAAGGCCCCTCGGCCGGGCCCGCCCCGAGCCCCGCAATGCGGCGCTGCGCTCCTCGGATCCCCTTCCGCCGGCTCAGCCGCCGGGGGCTCTAACCGGCCCCAGTGACTCTAGACCAGGCCCCCCAGGCCTCTTCTCGCGCCAGGCGGTGTAGGGACCCCCGCGCGCCCCCGCCCCGAGAAGGATGGCAGCGGATAGAACCCAAACCCGAAGCTTGCACCGCGGAGCGCGGGCTCACTCACCATCTTGGACAACAGGCGGAGAGAGAAAGGAAAGGGAATTGTGGGTAATATGTAGGCAACCTCGGAGATCGCGAGAGCTGACGACTGCGCGGGATTTCGAATTTAAAGTGACAGGACTCCTTTCTCCCGTCCAGTAGCCGAAGATTAGTGCCTCCCGGTGGGAGCTGCCGGGAAGGGGCTCGTAAAGGCGCGGGGAAGCCAGGACTTCCCGTGAGGGGCTAGCACTTGTCCTCCACTCGGCCCCGGCCAGGCCCTCCGGGTCCCGGCTTTGCGGACCAGGTGTGGGCTTTGGGGCGGCGCGGCCGGGTCGGCGTCCTTCTCTGGTGATTTACCCCAAAATGGCTTAAAAGCCGCGAGTGCAGTCGGTGGGCCGTGCACCAGGGCCCGGGCCGGGGGCCACCCTGCCAGGAGCGTGCAGCCTGGAGGGGCATGGCGGGGGGCCGTTCTGGCAGGGACCCCGGAGCGAGCCGCCCAGAGGTGGCCCTCGCTCGGGGGTCCTGCGTGGAGCCGGGGGGCAGCGGAGTGGAGTGAAGGCCAAGGGCGTTTGGAGGGGTTGAGGTAGGGTCCCGAACGGCTCCTCCTGCAGGGGTGGTGGCGGGGGAGCCGTTGGCAGGAGCCGGTGGGGACGCGCGGGGGCCTGGCAAGGCCGCCCCGGATCCGGGGAGGGTGCACCTGTATCCGGACGCCTGAACGGGTGTGTTTGGCAGACAGGGACTCTCCGGAGGGCTGCTGAAGTCAGGGGCTGGAGGGTGGGTGGCTGGGGTCTGCCGCGCTCACACAGACTCTGGGTTCCAGGTGACCTGCCCTGCCTGAGGCGCCGCCATGGCCCAGCAGAGAGCCCTGCCCCAGAGCAAGGAGACGCTGTTGCAGTCTTACAACAAGCGGCTCAAGGACGACGTCAAGTCCATCATGGACAACTTCACCGAGATCATCAAGACCGCCAAGGTGGGTGCGCTGCTGTCTCCTGCCGCTGCTGAGACCAAGAGAAGCAGCGGGGGTGCGGAGATCGCGGACGGCTGTGGGTGGAGAGGGCTCGGGCCCCTGCTTTCAACCCACCCACTGAACATGGGTGCTCCATGCCAGGCGGTGGGGACACAGCAGTGACTCCACAGGGAAAACCCTTGTCCCACGGGGAGGACACTTGGGACGGGATTGACAATAACCAACAAGTCAACAGATAAATAAACCAGCCAGCTTCTCACAGGCTCTGGGGAGGCAGTTGTGGGGACTCCAGTCAAAGTGCCAGGATCCAGCATCCAGCATTGCTTCCTTCTCCGCGCACATGGCCCAGCAGCTGGCATCCTTAGGGGTCCATTACCCCTGATGAGGGTACCTGTTATCTCTTTCGAACAGGACGAGACGGGGTGAGGGCGAACGCTGCCTGAGGTCTGGTTAGCAGGACCCCGTGCAGAGGGCAAGACAGGCTGCTGCCAGGTACCTGTGGGCGGGGGCACCTGCTAGCTCTCGGCTTGCTTGTTTGCCTTCCAGATTGAGGACGAGACCCAGGTGTCGAGGGCCACTCAAGGCGAACAGGACAATTACGAGATGCACGTGCGAGCCGCCAACATCGTGAGTCACCAGGCGGAAGGGACAGCCAGAGTTGCAGGAGCCTCTGGTCCCTACTGGGCTCTCCTGGGTGGGGGGGGAACCACTTCTCAGGAGACTCCCCTCCAGAGGAGGGCTGTCCAGGGCAGCTGTGTAAGGAGCTGGCAGGCAGCTGGCCACACGCATCCTGCAGGGTGCTGTGGGGGGCGGGGGTTGGGGTTGGGGTTGGTTAGAAAGGGGTTGAGTCTTGTGGGAGCTTCTCTGTAAATGGGGGAAGCAAATTACCAAATGAAACAGGATGTGCGTTTGGATGTCACAGAACAAGTGCAGCAACCAAATCTTTCCAAAGGCATGAGCCCGTGACTGGAAATACCCAGGACAGGGTCCCAAAGGAAGCCCCTCCACCTGCAGGGGGACTGCCCCTGAGGAAGAGCAGGGACAGGACGGTGGCTTTATGTGGGGTTTAAGGTTTTGAGAAGCAGAAGGTATGCTCGAATAACACATGCAACCGGAGGTCACAGCAGCACGGGCAGAAGCCAGAGGCCCGGAGAGGGGAGGCACTGGGAAGCCGACGGCCCCTGCCTTGGAAGCATTTCACACAGCAGCCGTGGGTGCCTGCGACCCTGCCCCCCGTAGCTTACCTTCTAGATGCCTCACGTCTCGCAGCGCCCCTGTGGCGGTCCGTGCGGCGGTCCCACTTGGGAGATGGGAAAACCGAGGCCGCTGCTTACCCAGAGTCGGGTGCGCCGAGGCGGGCCGCCGCCGCCCCCTCACCAGGTCTCCCGGTTCCGACGGCTGCAGGTCCGAGCTGGCGAGTCTCTGATGAAGCTGGTGTCCGACCTCAAGCAGTTCCTCATCCTCAACGACTTCCCGTCGGTGAACGAGGCCGTCGACCAGCGCAACCAGCAGCTGCGGGCTCTGCAGGAGGAGTGTGACCGGAAGCTCATCGCCCTGCGGGATGAGGTGTCCATCGACCTCTACGAGCTGGAGGAGGAGTACTACTCGTCCAGGTACCGATAGGGCCGGACCCCGCGCAGAGCGCACCTGCGGACCCGGGCCCGCCGCGCAGCCCAGAGGCCCGGTCTTCCCACACCTTCCCCGTCTTGGCAGCAGAGCCCTCCGCCCAGGTGTCAGAGCAGGCCTCGCGGGCAGAGCTTTCGATCGACAGACAGTGGGCGCCGTCACCGGGCCGGGGCATCGAGATGAAAGTCACAGAACCGCAAGGGTTGGGGGCGCCACGCCAGCGTTTCTGCCTGGGGGCCTGTCTGGTCCTCTTAGCTGTCTGATCGGCATCGAAGCTTTCCAGCCCAGGTCGGCCTAGCTCTCTTGGCCGCCCAGGCCCGTGTCCAGGACACCAGTGCCTGCCCAGGGGTGCAGTTCCACGTGGGCACAACCGAAACCCTTTGCGTGTGTGTGTGTGTGTGTGTGTGTGTGTGTGTGTGTGTGTAAGAGAGGGTGAGGGGCGGGCCCCAGGGAGGAGGGTGGCCTGGAGAGCCAGGCCTGGGATCCCTGGACCCCTGAGTTCCCATTCAGCTCAGCCTCATTCACAGTCAGGAGCCCTCCTATGTGCCAGGCCCAGGCCGGGCCCCAGGGGTACAGCAGCAGGCAAGGCCTGTCGCCCCAGCCCTCATGTGGCCACGTGGAGTCCTGAAACCAGAGGCGGTCTGAGCTGGAGGAGTCAGCTCAAACCCCCAGGAGCCCGAGTCCACATGTGATTCTCGCACCAGGAATCAGGCTGCAGAGGCCCCGCCCCTCTGTCCCCTTAGCTGGGAAAACCAGGTCACACCTGCCTCACCCTCACCGGACAAATGTGTTCTTCCTGTCATGGATTTTCAACACTCCTTTCTGTCCTGCGGTGGCCGTGCTGGCCAGCAAGTCTGTGGTCTGGGGCTTGGTTTCCCTGCTCTGGACTCAGTGCCACTCCTTGTGGTCTCTGCCCATCTGGGGCCATTGTGGGAAGGGACAGAGGGTCACTGCCCAGCTGGAGTGGTTTAGACTCTTCCAGAAGGTTCCTGACACCCACGGGCTCAGCAGAGATGAGGCGAGTGCCTCTGTCCTCGGCCTTCAGAGAGGGTCCTGAGTGGGTCCCTGGGGGGTTTCAGACCCTGCTGGGGACGCTGCTCCCGGCCCTACTTGGTTTTGTAGAGTGCCTTATGCCCCTGTGTTTGTCCTCCCTGCTGCCGCCAGGGCCAGGCGCCTGGACTGAGCAGTTGCAGGATAGTTCAGCCCTGCCTCTTGAGGTTGAGGGCCCGGGGGCACCAGGGGTCTGAGTCAGCCTCTGGTTCACCCAGTGGGGTTTCTGGTGGCTCCTGGGGTCCCTTCCCCCTGCTCCGGGTGGCTCCAGAGGCTGGGCTCCTCCCTCGCCTGTGAATGCCTGTTAGCGGCCCGGGTTCAGCAGAGTGCCGGTGGCTGGCAGGCTCTAACCCTCCCAGCTGGTCGCTCAACACAGGGTGCGTGTGCCCACCCCCTGGCCACCAGCACTCAGCTTGTCCCTGTGTGTCCCCGCCGCCCACCCCCCTTCACGCTCACTTCCCCGCTTTCCGCTCACGACCTGCTCGCTCTTTGCCTCTCGCCCTCCGCTCTCCTTGGGACTCTGCTCTGTGTCTGTGTCCATGATGGCTTCAGAGCCTGAAGGCTGAGGGCAGGGCCGGGTTCGGGAGAAAGCCGGCCCGACGAGTGTGGGGCTGCACCCACTCCAGTCGCCCCCCTGACAGCCTTCACGAGCCCTGCTCTTCGCCCGCCTCCTCACTGAGAGGCTGGCCTTGCTGTCCCCGTATGAGATGGGACCCTGAGATCAAGGGGACAAGGGGCCTGCTGGAGGCGCACAGCTGGCGCAGTGCCGCAGGACCGGAGGCCAGGGTCCCTGCCCTCAGAGGCCTTGCATAGTGTGGGGACCAGGAGAGACCATAGCGAGCTCTGGACACTGGTTCCTGCCGCTGGTGAGTGGAGCGTGGAGCCAGGCTGGCAGCTGGAGCCAGGACAGGAGGTGGCAGCGGGGCTAGGAAGGACGTGGGTCAGTCAGGGGAAGGGACCTGCTGAGGTCCCACAGCCTGCTGGTGCCTGGACCCAGTAGGCTCCCTTTCGGACTCTGGAGGGCCCTGAAGCCGGGGCACCTCCCCCCCAACCCCAAGGGTCAGGCCTGCTTGCCGGAGGGACCAGCACAGAGGAGAGGAGGGGAAGGCAGGTCTGTCTGTGGTCTGTTTTCTTAACTCGGCTTCTATCTCGCTTTCCCTCCCTGGCTTCCACCTCTGCCTGCTCCTGTCTCTCCCTGGGTTTCTGGTGGTGGAAAAGCTCAAGTCTTTGCGAAGCTAACGATCTGCCTCTGTGCGAAGCTTACTGGAGGCTGGACCTCGACACAGACTCTGCTGATGGCCTCTCAGCCCCTCCGCTGATGTCCCCGGAGCCCAGTGCTGGGCCCCTGCAGGCGGCAGCCCCTGCCCACACCCACACTGGCGGCCCCGGCCCCACAGAGCACTCCTGAGCCTCCCAGGGCTCCCCTCCCTGGGCCTCTAGGATCTTAGAATGAATTCCAGGGCTCCACTCTGGGCCCATCACAGCCTCAGCTCCCTTCAGCCTGGGTTCTCACTTGGGGAGCGTCTGTGGCCTCTTTCTTTGGGAACTTGGTGGCCCATCTCTCAGCGTTGGGGAAAAGTAGTGCTCCCATCCATTCCGGGGTGGCCTGTCCTTCAATTTGTCACCTCTTGTTCACTAGCTTCCTGGCCAGAAGGAGTCTTCTGGGATAGCTTGTCCTGTTGAGGCCCTAACAGGACAAGGAGGATGGCCAGTGTTGGGAATCCTGCCATGAGCATGCTGTTTACAATGTGGGGAAGGGGGGCGTGCTCCCTGCGGAGGTCTGCCTGCTGCCTCACCCTGAGGTTCACTGCTGGGCTGTGGGGGGACAGGGGGCCGCCCATTCGCCCAGAGGTCAGGCAGGGTCCTTCCTAATTCCGCTGCTGCACAAATGTTGGTTATTTTTCTAATGAAACTGTTGAATAAAACCAGCTCTGCCCTTTTGCATTGATTGTTTCCTTTCCTTGCTCAGCCGGGATCAGCTTTGGACCACTCTTGGTCTCCTAGTGTCTGTTGGAAAACAGCCCCTGGGCTCTGCCTGGACAGTCTTGGGCTCCAGTTCAGCTTCTACCCACCAAGGCTCTGGGCAAGAGGAGCTCTGTCAGTGTGAGGTCATGGCTGCATTTCCACTGCCTAGAAAGAGCTGTCTAGGATCAAGAAAGGCCTTAACATTTGCTGAATGTGTCGAAAACTGCTGCCATTGCACGTCACGTGGACCAGGCACCTGTCCCTCAAGTCAGTGACGTTATTGGCATCCTGCGCGGTCACGGGCTCGGAAGGGGATGAAGTGGTGTGCCCGAATGGGGCTGGAAAGTGAAGTGGAAGGAATCAGGACCCAACCCAGATGGGACGCCAGGCCCAGTGCCTGGTGTTAAGCTCACCTGGGGAAGGGGCGGGGTCCCTTGCAGAACAGTCTGGATTTCAACCCTGCGCCCTCCATCACCTTGCCTCGAGGTGTACGGATGTGCTAACCCACGACCCGCCACATCATACATTGGCCTGGTTTATTAGCAGTCACCACTGAGATAGACACTCGATAAGGACATGGTTGTGTGTGTTTTCTTTGCCGTTTGGAACCCGCACTGCAACTGCTAGGCGCGCAGTCCTTTCTGAACGAATGCGGTCTCACCAGCTTCCCCTTGGGAGGTGAGCCCGCAAAAGACTGAGTCGCTGCGCGTCTATTCCCTTCGCCCCGACAGGTACTGAGCGCCCACCTCGCACCTAGCGCAGCCTGCGAGCCACGCCCCCGCCGAAAGCCCACAATGCTTTGCGCCCCCGCCCCTTGCGTCTCTTCCGGCGGAGGCAGTCCTGGCTAATCGAGCATCGCGTGCTGGAGGCTCGGCGCTCGGCCGGCCGCGCCTGCCCATGTGGTGGTTTCCGGGGAGTGAGGCGCGGTAGGTGAGGGTATCCCGGGTCGAGTGGTGTGTGTGTGTATGTGTGTGTGTGTGTCTGGTGGCCGCTGGTGCCGGCCCGGGACGCCCTACATCTCCGCCCTCGCCCCTACCTCCTGCCCGGACTAGGACCCCGAGTGAACCCGAGCCTCTAGCTATGGCCTCTCTGCTCGCGAAGGACACCTACCTGCAGAGCCTAGCCCGGAAGATCTGCGCGCAGCCCAGCCCCGAGCCGCAGAAGCGCACGTCGGGTAAAGAGCAGCCCCGGGCCGGGACTGGGAGGGCTTCGAGAGGGGCGCCCCTCCGCCGCCAGCACTCGCGTCTCTATTCCCCACCGCAGCGATGGTCGGTGTCTACCCTACACCGCACCTACTTCAGGTGGAATGGACAGGTAGATGCGTGCAACAAGCCTGTGAAACATCAGGAGGAAATATTGCAAGGGATGCTTAAAGGCAGCGCGTTGCTCCTGCTCGTTGGGGCACCGGTCAAACGGTCCGACGCATTCAGCTGTGCGCCCAGCGGGCAGGAAGCTCCGCCGGGGTTTGGAGGAGGTAGCCCAGTGGAATGGGTGCTCTTCCGGTGGGCATCGTGAACAGGCTTGGCCAGATCTCCACACCTGGCGGGAAGACAAGTCTGAGCAATGATGAAAAAATTCATTTTTCAGCCCATTACGATGGGCCTGATGCAGTTGTGGGGAGAAGGAAGGAAGAAGATGGCTCCTGCTAGTGGGGGTTTACATGGCAGGGGTGACAGGGCCACCCTCAGGAGGCAGATACACACGTAAGCAAAACAGAGAAAAACTGGCCGGCAGGGTGCTGGGCTTTGTAAGTACTTCCTGCCCCCGCCCAGAAGAGGGGGAGAGCAGCCCGACCACAGGGAAAAAGATCTTAGCTTTTTTCCGCGGCCCTCATACCCACCCCCACCCTGCAGGTGGAAGTTTCCTGGCCAGGGACAGAACCCGCACCTGCAGTTGTAGCAAGGCCAGGTCCTTAACCTGCTGTGCCCCATAGGAACTTTCGACTTTCTAAGAAAATTTTATTGAAGTACAGTTGACTTAAAAGGTCGCAATAATTTCTTCTGTACAACAAAGTGATGCAGTTGTAGATGGACGCACATCCGTTCTCTTTGGGATTCTTTTCCCTCCGAGCTCATCACAGGTTATCGGGTGGCGATCTCTGCTTTACAACAGGTCCCCGTTGGCCAATCCTTCCATGTATCTCTGTGTGCAGTGCATTTGCCAATTCCAAACCCCTACCATCCTTCCCCCACCTGTCCCTTTTGGTAACCATAAGTTTTTCAAAGTCTGTGAGTCTGTTTCTGTTCTGCAGATAAGTTCGTCTGTGTCCTTTTTAAATTTTTAAAAAATTTTTATTTATTTGTTTATCTTTTTGTCTTTTTTAGGGCCGCACCCAAAATAAATTTTTATTTATTCGTTTATTTGTCTTTTTGTTTTTTTAGGGCTGCATCCTGGCATGTGGAAGTTCCCAGGCTAGGGGTCAAATTGGAGCCTCACCTGCCGGTCTTCACCACAGCCACAGCAACGCCAGATCCGAGCCAAGTCTGTGTCCCACACCACGGTTCACAGCAACACCAGATCCTTAACCCACTGAGTGAGGCCAGGGACCGAACTCACATCCTCGTGGATGCTAGTCGGGTTTGTTACCGCTGAGCCACAGTGGCCACTCCGCATACACCACATCTTCTTAATCCACTCCTCTGCTGATGGGACATTTAGGATGCTTCCATGTCTTGGCTCTCGGTAAGGTGTGCTGCAGTTAGCATTGGGGTTGTCTTTGGATAGATGCCCAGGAGTGGGATTGCTGGATCATATGGTAGTTCTATTTTTAGTTTAGTTTTTTTTTTGTCTTTTTGCCTCTTCTAGGGCTGCTTCCCACAGCATATGGAGGTTCCCAGGCTAGGGGTCCAATCAGAGCTGTAGCCACCGGCCTACGCCAGAGCCACAGCAACGCAGGATCCGAGCCGCATCTGCGACCTACACCACAGCTCACGGCAACGCCGGATCCTTAACCTACTGAGCAAGGCCAGGGATTGAACCCGCAACCTCATGGTTCCTAGTTGGATTCGTTAACCACTGACCCAGGATGGGAACTCCAGAAATAAGTGAATTTTCTTAACAGTCAGTTATAAATTAGTCCAATGTCTTCCTAGTGCTTTTCCTGAGTGTTTCTTACTGAAACAATTTGGTTCCTACGTGGTATACTCAATTTTTTTTTTTTTTGTTAAGATGTAAACATTTCTCCACCAGTTACAATGAAATTCTGTGCCATTATTTTTTGGTTTTGTTTTGTTTTTTTGTCTTTCGTCTTTTTAGGGCTGCAGCCACGGCATATGAATGTTCCCAGGCTAGGGGTCTAATCGGAGCTGCAGCTGCTGGTCTACACCACAGCCACAGTAACCCTGTGGGATCCGAGCCGCATCTGCGACCTACACCACAGCTCAGGGCAATGCCAGATCCTTAACCCACTGAGTGAGGCCAGGGATCGAACCCTCAACCTCATGGATACTAGCCGGGTTTGTTACCGCTGAGCCACAACGGGAACTCCCCTGACTGGCTTTTGGCATCCTTCGGGGACCAAAGCCTCTGTGGGGCCTTCCTGCCTGTTGACTGGGTCACAGAAGTTGAGACAGCCGCCTTTTCTCATTTTGTGTTTCAGCTGGCAAAACTCGAGTCTCAGAAGGACCCCCCAAAAAGAAGAAGAAGAAAGCACAGAAGAAGTCTCAGGAACGAAAGGCCAAGGCTGCAGAACCGAAGGCCCAGGCCCCTGTGGAGCAGTCGCGAGCCAGGAAGCCAGCGGTGGCCAAGGAGGCGGGGGAGGCCTCCGGTTCCAGTGGGGCCCCTTCGGGTGAGGGGCAGGGGCGGGACCGCCTGGGCGCTGGGATCCGGGTCTGAGTGGTCCCCTCTGGTCAGAGCAGCACCGCCAGGCCCCCTGGGGTAGTGAGACTTCCCAGAGAGCCGTTTCCAGAGGTCCAGCCCCCGAGGGGCGGCTGCAGAGGTTGGCAGAGGTGGAAGCTGGGTTCGGCCTGCTCTGTGGGGAGTGTTTCATCGTGACCCCTGAGCATGTCCTGTCCTGGAGAATGTCCTGGGGGCCAGGCCGGGAGGCAGAGAATTCACCGGGACTGCCCTGCCCATCCAGGAGCAGCACTGGAAGGGGAGCTGTGAGCAGGGGCTCTGGCGGGAGGTGGCCCTGGGGAGGGCCCAGCAGAGTGGGCACAGGCCTCCCTTCAGCCTTCTGATGCCTTCCCTGCAGGAGGCCTGGCCAGAGGGCCTGACTCTCTCTTTGCCTTGGACGTTCTGCGGCAGCGCCTGCACGAGAAGATACAGGAGGCCCGGGGGCAGGTGGGTCGGGGAGGCCTCCCGGTGCTGCTGGAGGAGACGGGTGCTGTCCCCTAGGGCCCGGTGGGCGTGCCAGGGAAATGAGGACAGGGCTGATACAGGAGGGCCTCGCTGGACGGGCAGAGGTCAGGTGTAGTTCCTGTCGTCTGGGGGCGCTCTGTCCCGGGGTCACCTGCCTTCTGCTGCCGGCCCCGCTCTTCTGCAGCCTCTTCCCTCAGGGAAGCTGCCGTCACCAAGATACCCTCGCTGGGTGGCTCTTCCTGCACGTTAGTCCATTCCGTGTCACGACGGCCTGCGAGGTCGGAGAGGGCCCGAGGCGAGGTGACGGCCGCCAGACCTGAAGCTGCCTCAGCGCTCTGTGCTAAATGGCTCCCCCACGTTGCTTCCCCCAGGTCTCTTGGTGCGTGGGGACGGCCCCCCAGCTTCTGTGCACGGTGCTGGGACGGGCCGGAGCGCCCAGTGCCTGGGTGAGCTCAGGACCCGGCCATGGTGCACACAGGCGGGGGGCTGTTGTGACCCAGCGTCCAGATCTGGGTGGTGGCCTCGGCTGAGCCCCTGCTCTTCTCTCTGAAGGGAGGGAGGACGACAGGTCCCTAATTGGGTCACCGGGGAGGTTTTGTGGCACGGTGTCTGTGAAGTGCCCTGGCTCTCCTGGGTCCCCTGGTCCTTCCACTGGGCCAGCCCCAGAGACCGGCGCCAGCGGGCCTTGACCCCGCGGGTGGGAGACCCTCTGGCCGAGCCCCGGCTCTCCCCCCAGGGCGGCGCCAAGGAGCTGTCCCCCGCCGCTTTGGAGAAAAGACGCCGGAGGAAGCAGGAGCGGGACCGCAAGAAGAGGAAGCGCCAGGAGCTGCGAGCCAAGGAGAAGGCGGCCCAGGCGGCCCAGGAGGTGGCGGCCCCTGCGCCGCCCCCGGAGGCACCCCGGCCGGAGGCGCAGGGCCGGGGGGCGCTGCTCTTCAACAAGGTGAGGGCGCCCGGGGCTGGGCCGCGGGGCGGGCGGGCGGCGGCCGGCAGCTGATGCGGCCCTGTCCCCCGAGGTGGAGGTGACCGAGGAGCCGCCGGCCAGCAAGGCCCAGCGCAGGAGGGAGAAGAGGCAGAAGCTGAAGGGGAACCTGACGCCGCTGACGGGCAGGAACTACCGGCAGCTGCTCGAGCGCCTGCGGGCGCGGCAGGCGCGGCTGGAGGAGCTGCGGGAGCAGGACGCGGGCGCCGCCCGGGAGCTCGAGGCCAAGATGCAGTGGACCAACCTGCTCTACAAGGCCGAGGGCGTGAAGATCCGCGACGACGAGCGCCTGCTGCAGGAGGCCCTGAAGCGCAAGGAGCAGCGGCGGGCGCAGCGGCAGCGCAAGTGGGAGAAGCGCACGGCGCACGTGGTGGAGAAGATGCAGCAGCGGCAGGACCGGCGGCGGCAGAACCTGCGCAGGAAGAAGGCGGCCAAGGCCGAGCGGCGCCTGGAGAAGGCCCGCAGGAAGGGCCGCATCCTGCCCCAGGACCTGGAGCGCGCCGGCCTGGCCTGAGGGCCCCCGCGCAGGCCCCGCGGCCACCCTCCCCTCTTCCCCACTTGTTGGGGGAGCTCAGGCCGCCCGCGCACAAGGGCCTTCCGATCCCGGCTCCGGCCACCTCTTGTGAGCCCGGGGTGCTCTGAACGGTCGTGGGCTGGGGGACCAGGGAGTGGCCTCTGGCCGGCGCTTCACTGGCCCCCTCTCCTCCCCTGTTCATGGCAGCAGGAGCGGGATGCCGTGTGGGTCCTAGACTCGGTGGGGAAGGACAAAAGTCAGCTCCTGAGGCCAGAGCTGAAGGTGATAATTGCCCGGCTCCGTTCCTGGGAGAAGGCGGGCCGTCCTCAGGCTGCCTGGAATTGGATTCCACGTTTATCTGTAAGATGGGTGAAGACTAGAGTTTAAGGTGAGCAGGCAAATCCCAAGATGACCCTAAAAGATGGAAACTTACTAAACCAGCAGGAAGAAAAATAGATGGGGTCCCCGACATCAAGATTTCAAGAGAAAGAGCAAAACCTAGCACTAAGCGGGGTGAACGGAGGCTGCAGAGTCAGAGACAGTGAGGCCCAGCCCCCGGGCAGCCAGAACGAACACGCTTTATCAAAACTCACATGAATTTGATATGTGGATTGTATTTCAATAAAAGTTGATAAAATTCTTCAGACTAGGAGTTCCCATCGTGGCTCAGTTGTTAACGAATCCGACCAGGAACTGTGAGGTTGCGGGTTCGATCCCTGGCCTTGCTCAGTGGGTTAAGGATCCGGCGTTGCCGTGAGCTGTGGTGTAGGGCACAGATGTGGCTCGGATCCCGCATTGCTGTGGCTCTGGTGTAGGCCAGTGGACCCCTAGCCTGGGAACCTCCATATGCCTTGGGAGCGGCCCTAGAAAAGGCAAAAGACCAAGAAAAAAAAAAATTCAGACTAAATTCCAGTTAAGAAACACATGGCAGGGTGGAGGAAGGAGGCTGGTACGGCTGCGTTAGATGAAGCGGACCTGAAGATAAGAGCCACTGCCGGAGAGCGAGCGGAGCGCCACGTGATGCCGAGGGGTTCGGATCACCTGCACCCGGCACAGCTTCAAATCTGTCGGCAGAAACTGACGCAACCACACGGAGAAATGGGTTCACAAACACAAGTGGGAGGTTTTATTTATTTGTTTTTAATTAATTTATTTTTGTCTTTTTAGGGCTGCACCTGCGCCATATGGAGGTTCCCAGGCTAGGGGTCCAATCGGAACTGTAGCCACCCGCCTACACCACAGCCACAGCCACATGGGATCCTAGCTGTGTCTGCGACCGACACCCCAGCTCACGGCAATGCCGGATCCTTAACCCACTGAGTGGGCCCAGGGATGGAACCTGCAACCTCATGGATGCTCGTCAGATTTGCTAACCACTGCGCCACAACAGGAACTCCACAAGTGGGAGGTTTTAAATATCTCTGTTAGGAGCTGAGAGACCAAGCGGACGAGAATCCGATGGCCGTGGCTGAGTGGGATGACGGTGTTTCTAAGCTTCGTGCGAGGGACACAGAGCAGTGTCTCTGGGAACTGCACGTTGAGCCCACGAGGGACAGTGGTGGTGACCGTCTCCCAGTCTGTGAGGCAGCTCGTGTTTCCAAGCGTCACCGTCACACAAAGTGATTCATGTAGGAGTTCTCCCGAGGCTCAGCCGGTTAAGGATCTGGTGTCACTCCACTCGCTTGGGCCACTGCCGTGTTGCAGGTTTGATCCCGGGCCAGGAAACATCTGCATGCAGCAGGTGCAGCCCCCCCCCCCAAAAAAAAAGTGTATTGTCTGGCCATAGAACAATTCTAAACCTTGGAGGTCATTGTTAAAGTTGCACATTTGGAAGTTGAAAAACACACTTCTAAATTGTCTGAGTCAGAATCTAAAGGATGTTAGGGAATATTTAGGGCTGAAAGGTAATGAAAACGCGGTGCATTAAAATCTGTGGGACCCAGTGCAGAAGCGCTTAGAGCCTTATTAGTGTGCTCACGTGTATTCTTGGCTGTGTACCTTAGAAAGAGACGGTGTTTGCAATGCAAGTGCAGCAGCTTCCTGCCGCCGGCCCTGACTTAGAACCTTGTTCCGGGATCCTGTTGTCCCACTCCCTCTGTGCCAGCGGTCACTCCCGAGTTATTTTCCATATGTTGCGGTCAGGAGATTGGGAGAGCAGAAAGCCTGGGGGGTGCGTACCCTGCAGATGGTAAGGCTGGGAAGCCCAGAGTCTGCTGCCAGGTCCCCAGCTTCATGCAGCTGAGGTACAGGGAGCGCTGATGTTGCATTTGGTGGCAGGTGGTATCAGGAACGCCCCGTTTCTAGAAGCAGCCGTGGACAATGGGAGACTGAAGGAAGAAAGAATGAGGAAATAGAATTCTTCACGTGCTGACACGTGGTGGGAGAGCCCAACTCCAAGTTTAATTGCTGAAACTGTCCATCAGCCTCCCTGGGCTTGGCCGCTATCCAGCCACCCGCCCCAGGGCCCTGGCGCCTCAGCCCTGGAGCTGATGTGCTGAAGGAAGGACAGCATGCGATGCGGTGTATTTCTGTGGCAACGGGAGCATCTCGGTCCAGAGGCAGAAGTGGACAATGGGTTGTGAGCTGCAGGGAAGAAAAGGTTAAGAACCTGGGAGAGTGAGTCTAGGCCGCCCCAGGCACACCCGGGTGTTATGTGTCTCAGCTGCAGCGGGCGCGATGCAGCGGGGGTGGGGGGACCTTCCAAGGGCCTAAGGATGGAATCTGTCAGAACCAGATCAAGTCGGAAGGTCCCCCTCCTGGTGTCCAGGGAATTGGATGGAAATAGCCCTCGCCAGGACACATGCCCAGGCCCTGGGAGTCACCAGTAACTCAGATCCAATAGTCCTGCAAGGCTGGGGAGCCTCCTTTGCCGCGGGCCCTTCGGGCGAGGCTGCGAAAAAGGCTCCCACCGAGCTTCTCTTGCCTCGAGGCTCAGGACCTGAGCTCTCACGGTTGGGAATTCAGTGAGGGGCTGTGAGCAACAGAGGAGCTCGACGGAAGCCTGTTCCCGGGCCCAGCAGGCGGCGCCAAGGGCAGAGAAAGAGCCGGGTCCCAGCACCAACCTGGCCGACAGTGGCGGGAAGCTCGCAGAGACGGCTGTGGAAGTTGTCAGGGTGTGTCCCTGCCACCCTGGGTGCTGGCATCTGCACTGGCCCCGGGGCTCAGCTCTGCCGCCGCGTCTCCCATGGCCTCCATCCAGCCCCTGGAGCAGGACCACCTCGGTGCTCATCCTTGGCACCCGGCGAGCCCCCGGTACCCGCCCCAGACGACGTGCGGGGTGGAGGAGCAGGCCCAGTGGTGAAGACCCCCCTCCCCCCGCCGGGGAGCCTCCTTCTTTCCGGAGGGGTCTTCCCTGTACGGCATTCTGGGGGATTTCTGGAAGCGTCACCTCCCCTCGTGTGGGTCGGGTTTTGGTCGAGCCTCAAAGGCCGTCCTCGCCCCCGGTTCCCTGGCGAGCCCGCCCAGGCACCGCGCTTCTAGACGGAGGGCGCGCCGTTGGAAACCGCGCTCCTCCTTCCTTGGCCCCGCGCGTCCAGATTCAGGTCCCACGTGTTTCCCACATCATCTCCCCACGCGTGAAACACCACCTTCTCGTTCCTTCAGTCGCAACTCTGCCTGACTTCGATCTTGTCCTTGGCCACTTGGGACCTGCGGAGAGCTGAGTACTTGGGGACCTAGAGATGAGACGGGGGTGAGGTTGAGACTGGCTTCTCCTTGGAAGAAACTTCCTTGGATGAGGGTCTTCGAGCCAGACCCACAGGCCTCGTCGGTCAGGTGGTTGGTAGAAAGGCAGTGCTGGGCTTTGGTGGGCCTTGGCCAGTTGGGGTATTTGGGGTACCTGGGCCAGCCAAGGTTCCCAAATACCCTAATTCTTTTTTTTCCTTTTTTCTTTCTAGGGCCACACCTGTGGCATATGGAAGTTCCCGGGCTAGGGGTTGAATTGGAGCCGCAGCTGCCGGCCTACACCACAGTCACAGCAACGCCAGATCTGAGCCACATCTGTGACCTACACCACAGCTCAGGGCAACGCCGGATCCTTAATCCACTGGGCAAGGCCAGGGATCGACCCCACAACCTCATGGTTTATAGTCAGATTTGTTTCAGCCACAACGGGAACTCCCATTCTGGTTTTAAACTACTGGTTTTAGTCATTAAACAGTACTTTTGTTAATGCAGCATAACATGACCTGTTGTGACTGATTTAAGGAAAATCTAGGATTTCTTATCTGGCTGGACTTTAGCTGAGAATAGTAGAAATCTAGCTAATAGCTTGAAAGGATAGGACCCTGGATTCACCTGTCACACAGCTGCAGAACCACTTCTCTTGGAGATGGGGTCCCCTGAGACAAATGTCTTTTTTTCCCTCTCATTTTATTTTCAATTTTCTCATCTTTTAAAACAATTTTTGTTGCAGTATAGTTGACTTACAATGAGACACATGTCTTCGAAGGCAAGACTTTGAGAGACACGCTGAACACGACCTGAAAACAAGGGGAAGGCGTGAGAAACTCAAGGCTGCCGGGGACGTGGCTCCTACAACAGTGTGTGTGTGTGTGGGGGGCGGTGTTGAGGGAAAGACACTGACAGGCTCAGAGTCTTGAGTTTTTAGCTCAAGACGTGGACTGAGAATCAGGGACTTTCTATCACTCTGTAGAAACTCTCTCAGATGGTCTGCAGCTACAAGCCTGAGTTAACTGCAAAGAAAAGTTTTTGCCAGCCCATCAGCAAATCATAGCGGGAGGTGAATTCACGGCCTTGCCAGATCTCTCATGATCAGTCCTCAGAACTGAAGTGGGGATATTTGGGAGTTCCCGTTGTGGCTCAGTGGCAATGAACCTGACTAGGATCCATGAGGATGCAGGTTCGATCCCTGGCCCAGGAGTCCTCTCAGCCTCGTCCAAAGGGCCCTAAAAAATGCAGGAAAAAATAAATAAAACTATGATTAGCAACTAGAAGAGGGCAATTTCCTTAACTGGACAGAGAATATTTACCAGAAGTGTAAATGCCGCTAAATTAATACTGAAAAACCAAGGCAAGACTATTCCTTCTCTCTCTCTCTCTCTTCTCCCTTCTTTTTATGGCCACACCCACGGCACACGGAGGTTCCCAGGCTAGGGGTTGAAACGGAGCTGCAGCTGAGGCCTATGCCACAGCCACAGCAACACCAGATCTGAGCCGCATCTGGGACCTACGCTGCAGCTTGTGGCAATGTGGGATCCTTAACCCACCGAGCGAGGCCAGGGATTGAACCCGCATCCTCACAGATACATCAGCTTCTTTTTTTTTTTGTCTTTTTTTGTTGCTATTTCTTTGGGCCACTCCTGCAGCATATGGAGGTTCCCAGGCTAGGGGTCGAATCGGAGCTGTAGCCACCGGCCTACGCCAGAGCCACAGCAACGCAGAATCCGAGCCGCGTCTGTAACCTACACCACAGCTCACGGCAACGCCGGATCGTTAACCCACTGAGCAAGGGCAGGGACTGAACCCGCAACCTCATGGTTCCTAGTCGGATTCGTTAACCACTGCGCCACGACGGGAACTCCACGTCAGCTTCTTAACCCACTTATCCACAATGGAAAACCCCAAGAATGTTCCCGCTTCCCTGCTTTTCAGTATCATACTAGAAGCCCTAGTACATGCAATGAGACAAGAGAAAAACGTGCAGTTTGGGAAGGAAGAAGTCAAACTGTCTTTGGAAATGACACTATCATTCACGTAAGCAAAAGAACTGACAAAAAGCTGAAATTAATGATTTTATCAAGGTTGCAGGGTACAAGGTAAACATGCAAAATCTGTTGCTTTCCGCACACCAGCAATGAACGAGGGGACTTTGAAATTAAAAATATGCTACCATTTACACTGAAAACTAACAGACACACTTCAGGGATATTGCGGGTTTGCTTCCAGAACCTCACAGTAAAGTGAATATTGCAATAAAGCAAGTCACACACATTTTTTTTTTAGTGCATGTAAAAGTTACATGTAGGAGTTCTCGGGTGGCTGATGAGAGTAATATGGCATTGTCACTGCTGTAGCGTGGGTCACTGCTATGGCGTGTTTGATCCATGGTCTGGGAACCTATGCATGCCATAGGCATGCCCCCCGCAAAAGTTACATTTACACTACATTGTAGCCAATTATTAAGTGTGCAATATCATTATGCCCCAAAAAAGTACATACCTTAATTGAAGAATACTGCCCCAAAATGGTAAGCACCATCTGAGCTTTCAGTGAGTTGTAACATCGAAACTGACCACAGATCACCGTAACAAATATAACAATAGCAAAAAAATTGAAATATTGTGAGAATTAGCAAAAATGTGACACAGACATACGAGCAGATTCTGTTGGAAAAATGGTACCAATAGACTCGTTTGATGCAGGATTACCACAAACTCTCAATTAAAAAATTTTTTAATTTTAATTTAAATAAATTAAAAAAAATTTTTTAAATAAATTTTTAAAAAGGCATCCCCAAAGTTGAATGAAGCAAAGGACAGTAAAAGGAGGTCAGCCTATAAAGGGAAGCCTCACACAGATGGAGCTGGGAGGCCAGAAGGGGGAGCTCTTGTGCACGCACTACCCTATGTGCAGACGGATGCCTGCAGAAAGATGAGCTCTGCGTCTCCACCAGCAGGGGGTGGAAGAATTTCACCTTGCCCGGCCTCAGCTCGATGGCTGACTGCCACAACTCAGCCAATGAAAAGCCACTATACCTCAAACTCAGCTTCCTCCAATGAACTTTTTGTTGCTAATAGCCCTTTCCAACTTTGCCTTCTGCTATAGGAGAGAGTTTCCTCTTGGAGTTCCCACTGTGGCTCAGCAGGTTAAGAACCCGACACAGTATCCCTGAGGATGCAGGGTCAATCCCTGGCCTCGCTCAGTGGGTTAAGGATCTGGCATTGCCGTGAGCTGTGGTGTAGTTTGCAGAGGCGGCTAGGATCTCCTGTTGCCGTGGCTGTGGTGTAGGCCAGCAGCTGCAGGTCTGATCGACCCCTAGCTGGGAACTTCCGTATGCCACGGGTACAGCCCTAAAAAGACAAAATAAATAAATAAATAAATAAATAAATAAATAAATAAATAAATAAATAAATAAATAAAGTATCTGGCATTGCCACAAGCTGCAGCATAGGTCACGGATGTGGCTTGGAATCCAAGTTGCTGTGGCTGTGGCGTAGGCTACACACAGGTCCACATAAAATCCCGCACATGGACGTTATAACAGCCTTATTTATAATTTTGCCAAGACTTAGCAGCAACCAAGATGTCCTTCTAGAGGTGAACAGCTAAACAAACTGGTATATCCAGGCAAAGGTATAGTATTCGACCCTAGAAAAAACAGAGCTATCAAGTTATAGAAAGACATGGAGGAACCACGAGTACATAATACTGAGTGAAAGAAGCCAATCTGAAAAGGCTACAAGCAGAATGATTCCAGCTATCTATGATAGTCTAGAAAAGTCAAAACCATAGAGCCAGTCAGAAAAGATCAGTAGTTGCCAGGGATTGAGGGGAGATGGAGGGATAGACACGCAGAGCACAGAGGACATTAAGAGCAGTAAAACAAGTCTGCCTGATGATGCAATGCTGGATACACGGCATGCATTTGTTAAAACCCACAGACTGAATGGCAGCAAGAGCGAACCTCAATGTAAACTATGGGTGTTGGGTGATGGTGACGTATCAATGTGGGATTGCTGACTGTAGCCTGTGCTGCAGGAGGTCAGTTGTGGGGGTGGCTGTGTGTATGCAGACATGAGGTTTTGTGGGAACTCTTTGTACTTTGCTGTGAACCTAGAAACTGCTCTAAAAAAATTAAGTTCATGGGAGTTCTCTCTGTGGCTCAGAGGTTAACAAACCTGACTAGGATCCATGAGGATGTGGGTTTCATCCCTGGCTTCACTCAATGGGTTAAGGCTCCAGCGTGGCCATGAGCTGTGTTGTAAGTCACAGATGTGGTTCGGATCCTGCGTTGCTGCGGCTTTGGCATAGGACAACGGCTATAACTCTGATTCGACCCCTAGCCTGAGGACCTCCATATGCTGCAGGTGCGGCCCTAAAAAGCAAAAATAAATAAATAAAATTTTAAAAGTTTATTGATTGAAAATACAGACTGCTCATTAAAACTGAATGCTTTTCTCTGGAAGTGTCATGTGTGGCTTCTGGTCACATTTCCTCCCCAGAACCAGTCCCACGGTTGCCCCAAACTTCCAGCAGAAATGCAGTTCTACCCTGGAAAGTGCCTGCAAGGAGAGGGTCAGGATGTTCACAAGAGCCCTAACGCCTCCTGAGCAAAAGTTGCCTGCCACCACTCTTGGCACAGATTTCTATATCAATCAGAGCTCTTATGCGCAATCAACTCTGTTGATTTGAATAGAAAGGGGATTTATTAAAACGGTACTGGTTCATCCAACTTGAAGATGTCAGTCTAAAGCTGGCAGTTCCTCTATTCTCCTTTCGGAAAGCGCCAAAAGCCAACTAGGGAAAACAAAAACCAGGAAACAAACTCTTAGAGGTGACTAAGGAGGGATGTAGCATCCTGGACCATACAGTAGGTTGGACTGGACGTGGAAGATAGCAGAGAGGGATCAGGGGAGCAGAATGAAGCGAGGAGGAGATGTCCTTGATTACAGGTCTCTGGAAGCATTGGTGAGTCCCTTTCCCCAAGGTACAAACACAAAATCCTGTTCTAGCCGGGAGGGTGGGGTGGATGACACGGCAACCAGAGCCGTCATGGAAGTTTGCTTCTGAGAAGCAGAGGGTGTGGTGCTGGGTGAAGACTCATAGAAATACAATGTATCTGCAGAACTCTCTTCCTGTTGGGGGCTGGGGTGAGAGAGATATTGTGCTGGCAGCATTCCTACAGCTTCCTGTTCTCTCTGAGTCAGGGATTTAAAGGCTAAAGGATCTGACACGTAAGGAACTGACACATAAGGAATATCCTTGTGGCCCTTAATTATGATCTTGTTCCCTCCCACAGTGACACTTGTGCAAATGCCCATGCCAGAAAATACCTTATTTATGGATAAGTTTCAAAATGGGAATTGGCATAGGATCTATGGAAAAATACTACAAGATCAAAAGGAGAAAAGAGCAGGTGAAACTCATGGCAAGTGAAGAAGCTGTGCCCCAAATTTTATGCCATGGAACAGATGGAACTTTTTTTCACATATTTCTCCATGAATTAAAAAAAAATGATTCTGGGATAGACCATGATGGAAAAGAATATAGAAAAGAATGTGCATGTATATATAATTGAGAGACTTTGCTATACAGCAGAAACTGGCACAACATTGTAAATCAACTGTGATAAAAAATTTTTTTAATGAAGCAGTCCCCTCCATAAAACAAAACCCAAAGCAGAAAAACATGAGCTTATGGAGGAACTAGTGAGTTAACAGAAGGATTGAAAAACATAAATCAGGGAAGTTCCCTTGTGGGAAAGCGAGTTAAGGATACAACATTGCTGAAACTGCAGCTCAGGTTCAGTCCCTGGCCCAGGAACTTCTACATGCCTCTGGGGTGGCCAAAAAAAAGAAAAAAAAAGGAAAATGTAAGTTAGACAAACTCATAGAAAGAGTGGAAGAAAAAGAAATCATCAAAGAAATTAAAATTAGAAGCTGCATATGAAAGAATAAACACTCCTAAAAACACATGAAGGGACATAGAAAAAGACATGACCATAGGGGGTCCAAAAGGAGAAGGGAGAGAGAAAGGGGCTGAGAACATATTTGAGGTCATGGTAGCTGAAAAATTCCCTAACCTGTGGAAGGAAACAGACATCTAGATCCAGAAAGCAGAGTCCCAAATGGGATCAAGCCAAAGAGGCTCACCCCAAGCCCCACTGTAATTAACATGGCAAAAATTAAAGATAAGGAGAGAATATTAAAAGCAACAAGTTACATACAGGGCGACTCCCATAAGGCCACCAGCAGAATTTCCAGCAGGAACTGCAGGCCACAAGGGGGTGGCATGATAGAGTTAAAGTGATGAAAGGGAAAAACCTACAGCCAAGAATACTCTGCCCAGCAAGGCCTTTCGTTCAGATTTCATGGAGAGATCGAAAACTTCACAAACAAGCACAAGCTAAAAGAATTCACCATCCCTAAACCAGCTTTACAAGAAATATAGAAAAGTCTCTATGCAAAAAAGAAAAGGCTGCGACTAGAAACAAGACAATTACAAAAGGAAAAAGCTCATCAGCAAAGGCAGCCATACTGTAAAGGTAGTAAATCAACCATGTGCAAAACTTGTAGGGAGGTTAAAAGAAAAAGTAGTAAAATCATCTATATTGGCAATATGTAGTTAAGGGGAAACACAAGACAAAAAAATATATAAAATGTGATGTGAAAACCCAAAAATGCTGGGAAAGGGGGTAGTAAAAACGCGTGGTTGTTAAAATGTGTTTGACTTAGGAGATCAGCGACTTAATTACACACACACACACACACACACAGTGTGGGTGAAGCAGTTGATAGCTATGTAATATCTTTACTGTAACCAGACATCATGATGGTCATTTGGAAATGTGTAGAAATACCAAGTCACTCTGTTGCCTAACAGAAACTGGTATCGTCCTGTAGGTAGGTTACACTTCAAAAACAAATGCATTGGAGTTCCCGTTGTGGCGCAGTGGTTAACGAATCTGACTAGGAACCATGAGGTTGCAGCTTCAATCCCTGCCCTTGCTCAGTGGGTTGATGATCCGGTGTTGCCGTGAGCTGTGGTGTAGGTCTCAGACACGGCTGGGATCCAGCATTGCTGTGGTTGTGGTGGAGGCCGGTGGCTACAGCTCCGATTGGACCCCTAGCCTGGCAACCTCTACATGCTGCGGGTGCGGCCCCCAAAAGACAAAAACAAACAAACAAATATTTAAAAAATCGAACACATAACTGGGTGCGGGGGGTGGGGAGTGGGTACTGCAGACGTGCAGGCTGGGCAAGAACTTGGTGGTGCCCGGTGCCCGGGGAGGAGGGGCAGCAAGGCTGAGGGCGGGGGTTGGGAGGCTCAGGGAGGGAGCAGAGGGCCGGAAGTCACTGGCTGGGTTGGAGTGTCGCGGGGGCTTGTGGAGGAGACAAGGCGGGAAGTCCTAGAGACTGGGGAGGGTAGGGGGGCCTCGCCAGGAGAGGGGATCATCTCCTGAGCAGAAAGAAGAAGGGAACAGGGTGCAGGGGTTGGGGGAGAGCAGGGACAATGGACGGGGTTGTGACCAAGCCTTGAGGCTTCCTTGGGGGTGGACGCCTGCATTGAGCTGGAGCCAGGTGGCCCAGCTGGGTGTCTCTCCCCAGCGCCCCCCAGGGTGGGCACAGAGAATGTGGTCGTCTAGGGTGTGTACCCAGCGGATGGTGCAGGGAGAAGAGGGGGGCTGCTGTCCCGGGGAGAGAGGGCGGGAGAGGCGGGACCTGGCCCCTTTTCTCCACCGGGTCCCCAGTGCCTCTGACACGGCCGGCCTCGTAGCAGGTCCCCAAAGCAGTCATTGAGTAAACGGTCCTTTATGCATCAGGTCTCACTGGGGACCTTGCTTTTCACAGGGGACTCAAGGCACTGGTCAGGGTGTGGTTCGGGCTTATGCGCTGGGCCCGGCCAGGTGCACGCAGAACCCCCGACCCCCGACCCCCGGGCAGGAGTGAATGGGAAAACCAGCTGGAGCTGAGGGGTGTGGAGGAGGAGGCCTATGTGGGGTTGGGGGAGAGACGAAGCCGTTCTTGGGGTCACAAGGAGTTTGCGGAGGTGGGGACGGTGGCCAGGGCTGAGGGGGCCCTGGGAGGTGGACTCGGTCTCCGTGCCGCATGTGTTCAGAGGGCTTTCACTCATAAGCTGATCTGGCAGCTCAGCGGCCGGGTGGCCCAGGGGTGCGGGGAGGAAGGCTGTTTATTTCGCGGAGGCAGAAATGGCCCTGAGCGGCAGGAATCTGAGCATGAGCCGGGGGCCAGAGTCCCCCGCTGACGCTGGCAAGTGTCATAAGTCAGGATCAAGAGTTGCAGGAACACTTACGGAGGTTGGGTTGAACAGACCAGCACAGGGCAAGGGCATGGCCGGGCAGCGGGGAGCACCTGTCACAGAGCCACTTGGGCAGGGGGGGCCAGCAGGCAGGGGGAGAGAGGTAGGCAGAGGGGCCTGGAAGGGCCCCCCTTTCCCCTTTGGTAAGACAGAGGCTGGAGAAAGTCTGAGGAAGAACCTGAGCTGTAAGGCGGTTGTAACCCACCTGGATGGGCTTAGGCAGCAGGGCTTGAACTGTGTCCCCTGTTTTCCTTTGCACACTGCGCCTGGCTCTGCCCCTCCCGTGTGCCTGGCACCTGGAACCTTGGCCCCATCTGCGTCATTACCATCTGTGGGCTCTCATTCCTTCCTCTCCTGGCCACATGGGCACTGCTGTTCCTTTAGCCACACCGTGCCAGGGGGTGACCCTTGGCTCTAAACTCACGTTGGGCTTCCGGGGTCCCTACTAGTCTCAGAGGCCAGCCCCACAGGTCCTCGGCAGGTTCCCCCTCCCAGGCTTGGCACGCACTGGAGACCCGCCCTCTGCCTCATCCCCAGACCCATCAAAGCCCACACTTCCCTAGCGAGAAAAACCCAGTAGCAGGAGCTGGGAGGTGTGGTTGCTGGAAAGTGAAAATATCCTTTATTTATTCATCATGAGCCAGTGAGAGAAAATACAACACAGTTGATTTTTAAACAGTTATTAAGAGGAACTGCATTGCACACGGAACTCTATTCAATATCCCGGGATAAACAATAGTGGAAAAGAATATGAAAAACATGTATATATCTGTATAACTGGATCGCTTTGCGGTACCACAGAAATTAGCACAACATTGTCAATCAACTGTACTTCAATAAAATAAATATTTTTTAAAATGCTGGGGATGAACAAGGTAGAGAAAAAAATTTTTAATTATTAAGAGGAAACCCATAGAATATAAAGTTAATTATATGTATATATATATATTTGCTTATTTGCTTTTTAGGGCTGCACTCGCAGTATATGGAGGTTCCCAGGCTAGGGGTCCAATTGGAGCTGTAGCCGCTGGCCTACGCCACAGCCACAGCAACGCCAGATCCGAGCCACGTCTGCGACCTACACAGCTCACAGCAACACTGGATCCTTAACCCACTGAGCCAGACCAGGGATCGAACCTGAAACCTCATGGTTCCTAGTCTGATTCATTTCCACTGCAGCACAATGGGAACTCCCAATACACATACTGACTTCAAGAATATATACATATTCGGATGGAAACGCTATAAAATCAGGTTGTGGTGATTATTGTACAACTATAAATGTAATAAAATTCATTGAGTAATTAAAAAAATAACATATACATATTCTTTCTTTATTTTTGGCTGTACCCTTGGCATGCAAAAGTTCCTGGGCCAGGGATCGAACCTGAGCCACAGCAGTGACAATGCCAATTCCTTAACTACTAAGCCACCAGGGAACTCCCATACATTCTTTTCCATTGTGGTTTATCTCAGGATATCAAATACAGTCTCCCGTGCTCTGCAGTAGGACCTTACTGTTTATCTGCGTCTCGTTTCTTTCACTGATCACATTGTTTTGAGATTTACCCACAATGCATCAGGTATCAGTACCTTTCCTTTTTACGGCTGAATAATATTCCACTGTGGGAAGGGACCACGCTGTGCTTATCCATTTCCTCCAGTGATGGACACTGGGGCGCTTTCTACCTTTTGGCTCTTGTGAATAGTCCTGCCAGGAACCCTTGGCCCCTGTGCCTGGGTCTGTTCTCAGTATTTTGGGGTCTATACCTAGGAGTAGAATTGCTACGTCCTATGGTATCTATCTTTACATTTGGGGGGACCTGCCAAACTCTTTTCTACAGCAACTGTACCATTGCACATTCCCACCAGCAAAGTATGAGAGTTCCAATTTTTCCATATTTTCACACTTGTTATTTTCCATTTCTTTGATTATATCCATCCCAGTGGGTGTGAGTGTTGTCTCATTGTGGCTTTGGGTTGTATGTCCTTGATGGCCAGTGGGGTTTAAGCATCTTTTCATGGGCTTATTGGCTATTTGTGTATCTTGAAACGTCCACTTTGAACTTAAGTGTCTTTTGTTGAGTTCTAAGTGTTCTTTATATATTCTGGATCCTAGGCCCTCATCAGATATGTGATTTGCAAAGATTTTCTCCCATTCTGTAGGCTGTCTTTTTAGTCTCTCTCAAGGGTCCTCTGGTGCACAAAAGTTTAAAATTCAGATGAAGCCCAGCTTTGCCTTTTTTTCTTTTGTTGCTTATACTTTTGGGGGCACATCTAAGAGTCCACCGCTAAAACCAAGGTCCAAAACCCTCTGTTTTCCCTAAGCGTTTTAGAGTTTAAGCTCTTATATTTAGATTCACAAAAATGAACTCAAAAATGGAGTTAATTTTTATATATGGTGTGAGGGAGGGCTGACAGTTGATGTCTCGTTCAGCTTCTCTTGCTGCCATATGAAGCTGACGAGGGGCCTCTGTGGACCCAGCTCGGCTCCCACGCCCCCAGCTTGGCACAGGCTAGGTTGTGCCTTTGGGATGCTGTGGGAAAGGACCCTCTCTTCCAGCCCCAGTGGCTGGCACCCAGGGGTGGAGGTTGGAGGGGCAGAGGGTCTCCGGTTGCAGGATGATGATGGAATGGGCCGCCGCTCAGGGCCCCTGGCTCCTCCCTGTCCGGCCTGCTCCCCTCGGCCAGGTAAGCGTGTGTTGGAGGAGCGGGGCAGAGAGGGGGCTGTCCTCTGCCTCTCCCTCCCTCTTGAGCAGTGCCATGTTGAATTCTTGGATGGGCGCCACAGGCCTGATGTTCCTTGTGCCGCAGATGGGCCGCCCCCAAAGACACAGGAGACCACCTTTCAGAAGTCACCTCTGCTCAGATCTTCCTTTAAGCACGTCTTTATCCTCATGTGTCGGAAGTGTCCAGAACCAGGAACTTTACTCCAGAGAAAGTGAGACCCAGAAAGTGTCCACAGCCTCTGGGCTGTTTGGCAGTTGGGCAGTTGACATGCCGTGTTGGGAGAAAAGTGACATGCCAAGTGTCTGTCCCCCTTGGTGGAGAAGCGGAGGAGGAAAGGGGGTGGTGTAGTGGGGACGAGCTTAGCTGGAGCTGTGCGCAGGGGCCAAAGCCCCAGGACGTGGGGGCCAGGGCAAGGGGCGGGGCCTGGGCTTGGGCGCAGACCAGTCCCCTCCTTGGATCTGAGGTGTGGACAAGACACGGCCCTGGAGCTGGAGGGGCCAGCTGGCTTTGGGCACCCAGCTGAAAAGTCTGGTTTCTGTCCAGGGACTGACCTGGCTGGCAGCCTCTGCCAGACCTGGGCAAATGGGCAACTGGCTGAGGCTCCTCCTTCCCGGGACAGGTGGGGTTGGCCTCAGGGAAAGGGCTGGTCTTTACTCCCCAGGTTGGTCTGGCTCTGAGCCTGAGGTCTGAGCTGTGCTTAACTTCTGCCTGGCTGACCTCCCCCCCCATCCCTGGCCTCTGCCTCCAGGCGCCTGGCTTGCGGGTCCTCGCAGGAGCCATGGACCCCCGAGGTGAGTGGGGAGGGACAAGGACTCCAGGGATGGGGCTGTGGGTCCCTCTGCAGCCATCTGACCTTGTGGCTGAGGCTTGCCAGCTGCATTAGGTCCGCAGTCCAGAGCCAGTCCTGGCGAGGACAGCTGGGCGGAGAGGGGGGGGAAGCAGAGGCGGCCTGGGGAGCTGCATTTGCATGTGTTGTGGGTGGGCTTGGGTGGGGCCAGGGTGGTGGAGGGTAGACCCTTGGGGAGCCTTCCTGATTTGACATGCAAACTGCCCAGGTCTCCCACGGGTGGGAGCGCGTGCACCTGTCCCTCTCCTGGGCCCACGCCTCTATTTGTCTCTTCTCCCCCCAGAGGACAGAGTCAGTGTCCAAGGAGGAAATTTCCCCCTATTGTCAAGACTACTTGTGTTAGAGCAGGTCAAAATCCCTCCCAGGAGCTGGGGCACAGCCAATGCCAAGGTTGGGGTGAGGGGAGGTGGGGGTGGGAGTAGGGGTGGGGGGGATTGTTGCCGGAATTTGGGAACTCAGCCTCTGTCTCTGCCAAATTGAAATGCAGAGACAGAGTTTGGGGTAAAGGAGGAAAAAAAAAATAGCTTTATTGCTTTGCCAGGCAAAGGAGGGCCACAGCAGGCTAATGCCCTAAAGACGGTGCCCCCTGCCGGGAAGAATTTGGAGGAGTTTTATAGTAAAAAGGAGAAAAACAGGTTTTCGGAGAGGAGTCAGGATGCGGACAAACATGCGTTCTTCTTTCTTTAGGGGCATCTTAGTCGTCCGCGCTGGAGTCAGGAGATCTCGCCCGGTCCTGCTGGTGGTTGTCTGGGTTATTGCCTGGAATAACAGTACGCGTGAAAAGGGCGTATTGATCAGGGATTAGAACAAACGAGGAAAGTCCCTGAAAAACATCACATGCTAATCATCCTTAACCCACAGGCAACTGCGCTCAGGGTGCCTAATCTTTAGTTTATGGGCGATTGCATTTAGGGTGCAGTTAAGCCAGGGAGAAGGACATCAAGGCCTCTAAGCTGTTCGGTTTTAAAGTCTTCCTTCCTAAAAGAAGCATGAGGAATCTCACTTTCCTCTCCGGTGGGTAGGATGCCTATATTATCGTGTGTGGGGTGAGAGGGAGTCAGGATCCTGCCCCAGGGGTGTACTGTTGCTGCCGGACTGTTCCCCCCTCCCGGATCAGTGGCTGTCTGAACCTGCCCCCAAGGAACTTAGGCAATGCCATGGGGGCTGAACGAGGCCCATTTCCTAAGAACAGGAAGTGGGGACACAGAAAGGCTATTGCACCCAGGAGCCCCATGGGGCTGTGCTCCTGTTTCAGGATCCAGGGCACCTCGTGGGGGGGGGGGGGCGGAGGCAGGGAGGGAGATGGGGATATGCCAAGGGGAGAAGACACAGGCTGGATGTCCTCATCTGGCCGGATGTCACTCTGTGAGGCTGGCGTGGAGGGCAGAGGGGAGGAAGGGAGGGGGAGGAGGGAGGAGGTGGGGGGAGGAGGGGGCAGAGCGGGGCTGGCCTCCCCAGAGGAGGGCTGAGCTGTGGAGGCTCCTGCTGCCTCCCTCCCTCCTTGCTGCTGCCCGGCAACCACTCGGGGGCTGGGGCCCACTGGTCAGCCCCACCCCCCAGCACCTGTGCCTGAGGATGGGGAAGCCTGGGCTCTGTGGCAAGAGGAGTGCCGGGCATTTGAACGCCTCAGGACCATCGACAGGGGCAGTTGTGTGCCCCCTTCAGAGGGCCCCACGCCGTCACCGCCTGCAGGGCGGGCAGAAAGTTGGAGCGGCTGGACCAGGAGCTCAGAGCTCCTGCCCGGTCCACCCTGCATCCATCTGCGCCTCCTCAGAGTGACCAGGACACGGGATGACCCTCGCGGGTGTGTATTGTCCAACACCCTCCTGTGGGCAGGTCCCGGCGTGGTTAGTTCACCTCCTCTGGGGCCATTTGCATTTCCAGAGTGGTCGGTCCAAGGCGCAATGAATGGGAAACGGGGCTCTGTGGGCCCGGATCTCCCGGGTACCGTCCACGCCTGGGAGTCTGCCTTTACTTGACCAGCAGAGAAAGCAGGAGAGCTACCCGGGGGGAGGTGGGGAGTGGGGGAGTGGGGGGGGGTCCTGGGCTTTCCAGACACCTGACACTTCGGAAGGCTCCCGCACCTCTGCTCAGCCCACCCCCCGCCAGAGCAGGAGGAGGTGGCTCTGGGGCGAAGCTGAGAGGGTCTCTTGAGGCAAACATCAATATTCCTCTCTGTTTCCTCCTGGTCTGAGACAGAGACTGAGCTGCCGGGGGTGGGGGTGGGGGTGGCTCCAGCACTTGGGGGGGAGTCGGGGGGAGGGGACAGACTGCCGTGGTCCTTCAGGCAGTCAGGGCTAGGCCTGGGCAGGACCCAGGTGTCTGCCAGCTCTCAATACACGCTGGCCGCGCAGAGGCGTGAACTTCACCCTGGCAGAGAAGCCCAGAGGCCAGGGGTGCCTCTCTTTCTGATATTTAGCATAAACATTCTCTTGCATCTGAAGTTCCCTGGTGGGTTAAGGATCCAGTGTTGTCACTGCCGCGACTCTGGTTACAGCTCTGGCATAGGCTTGATCGCTGTGGCACCGAAGAAACTTCCTGCAAGTGGCAGGTGCAGCCAAAGAAAAATATGAAAAAGTTCCTTTTGGAATTCCCGTCGTGGCACAGTGGAAACGAATCTGACTAGGAACCATGAGATTGCGGGTTCGATCCCTGGCCTCACTCAGTGGGTCAAGGATCCGGCATTGCCCTGAGCTGTGGTATAGGTTGCAGACGTGGCTTGGATCCTGCATTTTTGTGGCTGTGGTATAGGCCAATAGCTGTAGCTCTGATTAGACCCCTAGCCTGGGAACCTCCACATGCTGTGGCTGTGGCTGTAAAAAATAAAAAAGTTCCTTTTATGGATGGAAAGCAGCCTGACTGGGCTCTGGCTGGGCTGGGGAAGGGCTCCCTGATGAAATCCTGTTCCCAAGCAGGCTGGGAAGGATGTGCTGGTGTTCCTGGTTCAAATTTGCGCTGGTGGAGTTCCCGTCATGGCTCAGTGGTTAACAAACCCAACTAGTATTCATAAGGACTCAGGTTCGATCCCTGGCCTTGCTCAGTAGGTTAAGGAGCCGGCATTGCTGTGAGCTGTGGTGTAGGTCACAGATGCGGCTTGGATCCTGCATTGTTGTGGCTGTGGTGCAGGCTGGCTGCTTCAGCTCCAATTCAACCCCTAGCCTGGGAACCTCCATATGCTGCGGGTGTGGCCCTAAGAAGACACACACTCAAAAAATTTTGAGCTGGTTCCTGAAAGCCGCGTGTCCTGCTCATTGCCAAAGCAGAGAGGTGCTCGTGAGGGTGGTGGGTGGTGGGTGGTGGGAAGGGCTATAGCAGCGCTGCTCAAGCCCAATCCCACGCCCTGAGAGCACGAGAAACCGGGAGCCGGGTCCAAGGTGCTCCAGTGAGGGCTCAGCTCCCCGAAAGTCCGCCTGAGGTTCAGGGTTTCCTGCTCCCCTGCAAGGTGGTTACCATGGCTCCGACGATGCTCAGGATGTGGTGGGATCCACGGGGGTGTGTGTTGGTTCTGACGCCAAGCATCGTACAGGAGACGAGGCTGGAAGCCGCTCTGCTTAGTCTCACAGGCAGCAACAACCCTGGTCTGAAGGTCAGGGACCTGGCAGGGTGACTGGTTCAATGCAGTTTGCTCAGGCCTGCGGCGGTTTTAGCATTTAAATCCCATGACCTGGAGTTCCCGTCATGGCTCAGTGGTTAAAGAATCCGACTAGGAACCATGAGGTTGCAGGTTCGGTCCCTGCCCTTGCTCAGTGGGTTAACGATCTGGCGTTGCCGTGAGCTGTGGTGTAGGTTGCAGACCCGGCTCGGATCCCGCGTTGCTGTGGCTCTGGTGTAGGCCGGTGGCTACAGCTCCGATTCAACCCCTAGCCTGGGAACCTCCATATGCCGCGGGAACGGCCCAAGAAATAGCAAAAAGACAAAAAAAAAATCATTAAAAAATAAATAAATAAATAAATAAATAAAGGATCCAGCATTGCCATGAGCTGTGGTGTAGGTTGCAGATGCGGCTCAGATCCTGCATTGCTGTGGCTCTGGTGTAGGCCGGTGGCTACAGCTCCGATTGGACCCCTAGCCTGGGAACCTCCATATGCTGCAGGAGTGGCCCTAGAAAAGGCAAAAAAATAAAAAAATAAAAAATAAATAAATCCCATGACCTAACCAGGGACGCCGATGGCCCCACCCAATCCAGGCAGGAGGTCACCCTGGGCCTAGATCTGAGCCCGGAAATTGCCGTGAGTTGTCCATGACCTTGAGAAAACCTGTTCCTTCTGTAACTGTGGGTTATGCTGGGCTCTGCCTGGCAAAGCCCTTTATTCCCTCCCCCCTCCCCTGAGCACTGAGCATGCATTTTTTCTAGGAAGAAGTTCAGGGTGGCCATTGCATATTTGAACTTAAAAAAAAAATCATTGGTTAAAATCGCTTCCTTGGTTAATTGTTAATAACCCTTTCTGTGTTCATTTGACTTAATCTGTCAGCAGCAGCAGGAGCACCTTTGGGTGTGGTTTGGCCGTGTCTGGGCACGTCGCCTTTAGGAACTTGGCAGGGAGGTGCAGCCTTAGAGACCCACTTCCTCACCCAGCCCGGGGCGCATCCTATCCCTCCCGTGCCAAACTCCGTGGTCATGGCACCATTGTCTCCATCCAGCCCAGGTGCCCTCCAGACCCCTGGGTCGAGCTCCCAGGGTCTCTGGATCCCTTGGAAACCGATGCTTTCCCACTGCTGTAGTTCTCCATGGCCCTGCCCCCTCATGCCTCTCCCTCCTCTCTGTGCCTGGTCCAGCCTGGCCCAGCCTGGCCACGCCCGCCCTCCCTGGGCTCATGTCCCTGCCCAGAGTCGCACGCCCCACGCCTTCGTCCTGGAGCACAGGAGAGAGCCCCTTGCATGTTGCCAACCCACACTGAGCTGATGGGCCATCTAGTTCTTCTGGGCCAGCCCCCTCTCTTTCAGAGGTGGATGAGGAGTCGGGGGCTCAGAAAGTCAGCTGGAAGGTGCTAGAAGCCTGGCCAACCCCCAGCCCTGAACTACAGAAGGGGCTGTGCTGTACAGAGCAGGAGCTGAGAGGAGTCCATCCAGAGCCCTATTGAGTTCCTACTGTGTGCCAGTCCCCGTCCAGAGAGGGGACCAGAGAGGTGAAAGAACACAGTCCCCAGGGCCCCCTGGGCAGGGCAAACACCACACAGGGTATTGGGGGAAACTTTCAAGTAGAGGAGGAGTTGGCAAAGGACCCCCCAACTCTCAGCATCCTGCAGGGTAGCTCGGGGGAAGGTGGACACCCGCCACCCAGCTTGGGGACATGGGAACACACCCCCCACCCCCACCCCTGAGGCTGGGAAGCGGCTCTGTGGGGCAGGGCCCGTCTTCAGCCCAGGCTCCCATCAGCTCCCTCAGGGCAGGAAAACCCATTTATCTGCCCACATTTACTTTTACTGATTATGCCGGTAAATACACAAAACAAGAAAGCCGCTTCAACCATTCTCAAGGAACGTTTGAGTGGCGTTAAGGACATTGTGGGAGTTCCCTTTGTGGCCCAGCGGAAATGAATCTGACTAGGAACCATGAGGTTGTGGGTTTGATCCCTGGCCTCACTCAGTGGGTTAAGGATCTGGCGTTGCCATGAGCTGTGGTGTAGGTCACAGACACAGCTCGGACCCCATGTTGCTGTGGCGGTGGCGTAGGCCGGCAGCTGTAGCTCCGATTGGACCCCTAGCCTGGGAACCTCCATCTGCTGCGGGGGTGGCCCTAAAAAGACAAAAGACAAGTTCACGGTGCAGCCTTCCCCACCGTCCTCTCCAGAACTCATCCATGCTCCCAAATGAAAACTGTCCTTTCAGACCCTAACTGCCGTCCGCCCCCCCACCCGGACTAGCCCCTGGCCCCACCATCCACTTTCCATCTTTATGGATTTGACTCCTCTGGGGCCCTCAGATCAGCCGAGTCCTCCAGGATTTCTCTCTTTGTGGTGGGCTTGCCTCCCTTGGCATAATGTCCTTGCAGTCCATCCTGGTTGTAGCTCATGACAAGTCTCCTTAAGGCTGAATCATATGCCATGATGGGACACGCCACATTGTCTTTATCTGCCATCCGCCCGTGGACGTGGGTGTCCTCCTCCTTTGGCTCTTGTGAATAATGCTGCCGTGAACGTGCTCTTATGGGTTAAATTGTAGGACGTGTTTTATTATCAAAGGAATCAGGCTCTTCATGATATGAGCTGCAAACATTTTTTCCTCGAATTTGCTGCTTTTGACCTGGACTGTGGCCAAATCTTTGTTTGAGTCTATGCTCTTATCTCTTCTGCATCTAGACCCATAAATGGAATGGCTGGATCAGATGGGAATTCTGTTTAAATGTGTCAGGAATTGCTATCCTTTTTTTTTCCCCTCATCACCTGCCCCGGGCGTACATCTGGAAGGTGAAGCTGACACGGCAACTGCATCTGGGGCGGGAGGGACAGGAAATAGTAAAGATGCCTCTGGGCTTTGGGTGCCTGGCGACGTCCTGTGATGAGACAGGCAGGGCGCCCCCCGGGGGTGGGGTGATGGGGACCCAGAGCCCTATTTGGCCGTGATAAGGTCTCGGTCTTCAGCAGGGATGGCCGTGAGTGGGAGGTCAGGTTTCCTAGTCCAGAGGCGCACAGAGAAGTGAAGGCTGCAGACAGGACCAGGGGTTCAGCAGCGCGGATGTGGTGTTTCATCTGGTCCAAGGAGGAACCCCTGCTCGGTAAGCATGGGTGCAGAAGGGAGCCTGGGGCCGTACCTGGAGCCTCCAACAATTGTGGTGCAGGAGGGAGAGAGCCGGGGAGCTGGGCGGTGTTCAGCTGTGGCTTTCAGAGGCGGATGGAGGAGAGACACTGGATTCCTTGCTCAGCGGGGCGACTGGGGTGAGAGGCTGGTTACTGAGGATGAAGGAGAAGGGGTGGAGGGTCCTTTTCCAAGTTCTTCTCCAAAGGGATGCTCCTGAGAACTGGGAAGGCGGAAACGTCCCAGGAAAATAGGAGTGATGTCCAGACGTCACGTTCTGCCGTATCACATGGGTGCTTCTCTGGTCGTGGCCATTTCTTCTCGCTTCCCTGGTCCAGCAGGCACCTTACCTGGTTAGGCTGTGGCCAGCATCCCAGGGGTGAAAACTAGAGTCTTGGTATAATCTTTATTTGCTGTGCTCGACCTGCAGTGAGGTTGAATGCCTTTGAATTTCAGTCTTTACCTCGTATCCTTTGCCTTTTAAAAAATTCAACTCTTCCTCTTATTTATTAAATCATAGAAGGTATTTTTATCATTAAGGGAATTAGGGCTTTTGTGATATGAGTTGCAAACATTTTTTTCCCCCTGAATTTGTTTCTTTTGATTTCCATTGTGACTGTTTTAAAAAACCAATGCATAATAAGACTTTCATTTTCATTGGGTCATATTTATTTGTCTTTGTTTGGGGTTCTTAAAAAACAATCTTTTGGGAGTTCTCTTGTGGAGCAGTGGGTTATGGATCTGGCTTTGTCACTGTTGCAGTTTGGGCTGCTGTTGTGGGACGGGTTTGATACCTGGGCCAGGAATTTACACATGCTGTGGGCTTGCCCTCTCCAAAAAAAGAAAAAAAAAATCTTTGGTCACAATTCAAAAGGTCCCCCCCACCCCAAGATTTAAAAAGTAGTATTGTTATATGTTATTCTGGTATCTATATTTTTATTTAATTTTATTATCTCGTAAAGGTAGTACATTTACATGGTTCAAAAATAAAACTGACTGTTGTGTAGCACAGGGAACTATATTCAATAATTTATGACAGGACATGACGGAGGATAATATAGGGAAAAGAATGTGTGTGCATATATATATATGACTGGGTTGCTTTGCTGTACAGCAGAAGTTGACAGGAGATTATAAATCGACAAGACATTAACAGATAGACACTGAGGAGTTCCTATTGTGGCTCAGTGGGTTAAGAACCCAACACAGTGTTCATGAGGATGCAGGTTTGACCCCTTGACTTGCTCAGTGGGTTAAGGATCTGGCGTTGCTGCAAGCTGTGGTGTAGGTCGCAGATGCAGCTCAGATCCCGTGTTCCCATGGCTGAGGCATAGGCCTGCAGCTATAGCTCCAATTCGACACCTAGCCTGAGAACTTTTATATGTCACAGGTGTGTCCGCAAAAAGAAAAAAAAAAAAGATATACACTGAGAGGAGTTCCCGGTGGCTCAGCGGGTTAAGATTTGGCATTGTCACTGCACTGGCTCCAGTTGCTGCTGTGGCGAGGGTTTGATCCCTGGCTGGGGGACTTCCGCATGCCACGGGGGTAGCCAAAAAAAATGATATACACTGAGAAGTGTCACTTCCACCTGGGCTCTGCCACCACCTCTCCCAGCTCCCTGCTCTTTAGAGATAACCATTTTAATTCATTTCTTGTGCCACCTTTCAGGGTTTTTTTTTCTCTTTTTGCTTTTTAGGGCCACACCCGCAGCATATGGAGGTTCCCAGGCTGGGGGTCGAAACCGAACCGTGTCTGCAACCTACATCACAGCTCATGGCAACGCCGGATCCTTACCCCCCTGAGCGAGGCCGGGGATGGAACCTGCATCCTCGCGGACACTGGTCAGATTTGTCTCCACTGAGCCGCGACGGGAACTCCTCGGGACTTTTATGCCAGTGTAATTGAGTGGACATCCTTTCTCATACAATAGACAGAACATTGTATGTTCCTCTTCCTCATTTTGGCTTGAAACATGACTCATATGTTCTAATGTCCAAACAGCATCCACATTCTTTCGTGTGTGTGTGTTTGAGGGCCACACCTGCGGCATGTGGAGGTTCCCAGGCCAGGGGTCCAATCGGAGCCGAAGCCACTGGCCTACACCACAGCCACAGCAACGCCAGATCTGAGCCACGTCTGCGACCTGTGTCACAGCTCACAGCAACACTGGCTCCTTAACCCACTGAGGTCAGGGATCAAACCCACGTCCTCACAGATACTGGTCGGGTTGGTTACTGCTGAGCCACAAAGGGAATGCCCCCCCCCATTTTTTGGTTTTTAGATTTTTTAAAAATGTAAATATTACCGAATGCTGTTTTATATCCTTTTCTCGCGACAAGTAGGATATTACTTGTGCAGTTCCTGTTCCATATTTGGCTTGAAACATGACCCATGTGTCCTAACAATGACCCTATTCTTTTTTTTTTTTTTGTCTTTTTGCTATTTCTTGGGCCGCTCCCACAGCATATGGAGGTTCCCGGGCTAGGGGTCCAATCGGAGCTGTAGCCACCGGCCTACGCCAGAGCCACAGCAACGCAGGATCCGAGCCGTGTCTGCAACGCACACCACAGCTCAGGGCAACGCCGGATCGTTCACCCGCTGAGCAAGGGCAGGGACTGAACCCGCCACCTCATGGTTCCTAGTCAGATTCGTTAACCACTGCGCCACGACGGGAATTCTGACCCCATGCTTTTTTCACATTTCCTTGGCACCTCTCATCGAATGCGCTGCAATTAATTTAATCAGCCCATTGATGACCACGTGGGTGCGTCCCATTCTTTCCCCCTTTGGGGCAAACACCAAGCAATTCTACACGCCTGCCACTTTCTCCGCTGTGTCGTGGGTCTCAGTTCCCAAGTCGGGGATTGAACTCAGGCTGCAGGGGTGAAGCGCTGAGTCCTAACCACTAGACCACCAGGGAACTCCTCCCCTTTCTACTTTCTTTCTTTTTATCTTTTTTGTGTTTTTAGGGCCACACCCACAGCATATGGAGATTCCCAGGGTAGGGGTCCAATTGGAGTTACAGCCACTGGCCTCCACCACAGCTACGGGCAACGTGGGATTTGAGCCTTGACTGCAACTTACACCACAGCTCATGGCAATGCCAGATCCTTAACCCACTGGCCCACCATGGGAACTCTGTGCATATATTTTTTTAGTCGATGGGCCTCACTCCAACAAGGTGATTCAGGGACCAGGTACCCAACCCTGAGTAACCCCAGCTTCTTCTCCACAGATTTCTGGGGAAAGAGTGCCAAGCTCTGGCTGTGCCCCATTCTGCTCTTTGTTGCCTGTCTTGGCTTCTACAGGTAAGGAGGATGGGAACAGCCCTGAGTGCCCCATGGCGGGTGGAATTTATGACTTACTTGACTTTAATGAAGAAGACCCTAGGTGTTTTGGTCCTCACCCGTGATCCCAGAGAAGCTGTGATTTTCCCACGTTGCAGGTAAGGATACCACCAGCCTCAGATCACAGTGTTTGATGCGGCGGACCCGAGATGCTGGTCCCCAGCCAGCACTTAGCTCTGCTCCTAGGTGATTGACAGGCCCTTACAGGTGACAGGTTCACCTGGGGGTGACCATCCACCAGACTGCAGGTCGGAGGGCTTTAGAAGGCTGTTCAAGAGCCTGTAGAAACATCAATTACCTCAAAATATGGAGTTCACGCCATACTTTAAATACGCTTATGGAGAACAGACAGCACCGTTTGATTGCATTTTATTATTAGTTAATGCTTTAAAACAAACTTGGGAAGCGCCCGCCGTGGCTTAGTGGCAACCACCTGACTAGCATCCATGAGGACGTGGCTTCGGCCCCTGGCCTCGCTCAGTGGGTTAAGGATCCAGTGTTGCTGCGAGCTGCGGCATAGGTTGCAGACGTGGCTCAGATCTGGCATTGCTGTGGCTGTGATGTAGGCCAGCAGATACAGCTCCAACTCCATCCCTAGCCTGGGAACCGCCATATGCTGCCAGTGTGGCCTGAAAAAAGGTAGTAAATAAATAAAATAAATAATTAAAACAAACTTGGTAGCTGTAAATTTCATCCCCTTAAAAATAGAATCTAGTGGATAGCTTTTCAGTACCCTAGTTCCTATTCCTCGGGAGGGTGAAATTGCTCCTAAGGTCAACCTTGCAATGGGAGCCGAGTGTTCACACTTCAGGGCACACAAGGCACATTTCAGTTTTTAGCTTTTAGAGCCACATGCGCATTTTCACGGATGACCTTTGCAAAGAAACTTGGTAGAAAGAGCTTTCCATTCATTCAGTGCTAGACGCCGAAGGGAATGCCCGATGGGCGTTCCTGGACCCTGTCTCCACAACCTGTAAAATATGCCTTTTCATCCCCATGTTATACCCCAGGAAACTGAGGCGCCAGTGGTTAAGGAAGGAGACCAAGGTTACAAGGTTGGAAGTGGCAAGGCCAGGATGTAAGCCCCTCCAGCTAACGCCCAGCCCAGGTTCCCAGGTCCCTAGGGAAACGTCCTCTCTGACCCACGTCCGCTTTGGCTTAGGCATCCGTGGTCTCCGGGCTGGGGGTCCCGCCCATGCCGCTGTTGGAAAGCGGAGCGCATGCGCGGTGGGACACGTCCGCACCATGCCCTCGGTGAGGGTTTACCAAGCCCTTGCTTTGAGCCTGGTGGGGATGTCCCTGTTGATGGGACAGCTCCCTGTCCTGAAGGATGTTGGGTCTGTTCCTGGGAGGAGACAGGTGGCAGGCAGGCAGTTACAGGTGACAGGCAGTTAGGGTTAGGGTTAGGATAGGGTGTCACGTGAGTGGGTACAGGGTTTCCTGGCGTTCCTGGGGGGAAGACCCCCGCCTCCCACCCCGGGGTCTGCCAGTTGGACTTGCCTGCGCTTCCTGGAGCAGATCTGGACTAAGCAGTAAATGGAAGCACATCTGGTCCAGGGACAAGGAGGGTGTGACATTCATTGTGCTGGGGCTGTTGACTTGCAGAGGGCACCTCTGGAATTGTGCAGCGCCCTCCCCGGGGCCCGTCTCCATCTCAGAGCTGCCTCTGTTGGATTGAGGTCTCAGGGCTGCGCTGGTTCCACAGCAGGTCTGGCAGGTGGTCAAGTCCCCATCTGAACTTTGCAGAGCAGCAATGCTCGGCTCTATGAAAGCAGGCTGTCCTCATATCTGATTCTTAGACACGTGCTCAAATTTCACCAACACTCTTCTTTGCAACATAAGGACCCCAAGGGAGCCCTGAGAGCATGTGGTGCCTTCAAGAGCTGTGCCTTCAAGGGATCGGGGACACCTGTGGCAGTGCCCTGCCACTTCCCGCTCAGTTCTGAAACCCCGCACCCCCTCTGGACCCCGCTGAGGTGCCTGGTCCTGGCAGTCCTTTGGGTCTGGGCTTTGACCTCTCTTCTTGGTCTAGATGCTATAGTACTCTTGGATTCTTCTTTCTTTTCTTTTTAGGGCCTCAGCCTGTGGAATTTCCCAGGCTAGGGGTCCAATTGGAGCTGCCACCCTTGGCCAGAGCCATAGCAACTTGGGATCTGAGCCTCATCTGTGACCTACACCACAGCTTGCTGCAGTGCTGGATCCTTAACCCACTGACTGAGGCCAGGGATGGAACCCTCATCCTCATGGATCCTAGTCAGATTCTTAACCGGCTGAGCCACTTCAGGAACTCCTGCTTTGGGATTTTTTTTTCCATCCAGCACCCTCCTCTTCTGTATTCTCCTTTGTTTAGATTGTTTAGATCCGGCTTTATCTTCGTTCCTCCCCCCTTTATTTATTTATTTATTTATTTATTTTTGTTGTTGTTGTTGTTGTTTGGCTGTGCCTGTGTCGTGTGGAAGTTTCAGCGCTAGGGCTCGAACCTGCACTGCAGCAGCAACCCAAGCCACTGCGCTGACGACACTGGGATTCTTAACTCACTGCACCATAAGAAAACGCCATCTCTCTCGTTCTTTGACACTCCTTGGCTTGTTTTTAAAAAGAAAAAAAAAAAAAATGATTGGAGTTCCCGTCGTGGCGCAGTGGTTAACGAATCCGACTAGGAACCACAAGGTTTCGGGTTCGGTCCCTGGCCTTGCTCAGTGGGTTAAGGATCCGGCGTTGCCATGAGCTGTGGTGTAGGTCACAGATGCGGCTCGGATCCCGCGTTGCTGTGGCTCTGGCATAGGCCCCTAGCCTGGGAGCCTCCATATGCCGTGGGAGAGGCCCAAGAAATGGCAAAAAGACCACAAAAAAAAAAAAAAGATAAATCTTTGGTATCCAAAAGACTCATCTGATTTCTGAAGTAAGTTTTCTTTTCGAGCAGATTTTTTTTTTAAAATGGGCTTCACTTCGTATCTTTCTTTTTTTTTTTTTAATGGATGCAGACTTTTTTAGACCTTTTATCATTTTTTTTTAATAGCTACACCTGTGGTCTGCAGAAGTTCCTGGGCCAGGGATTGAATGTGAGCCACAGCTTCGACCTACATCTGCAGCTGCAGCGATGCGAGCTCCTTTAGCTCACTGTACCACAGCAGGAACTCCTAGATTTTTTCCCCTTTTTGCTTGTACATAATTTAAAAACCCAATCCTGATTTGAATATGCGTACAGGAACCCCTTCCAGCAAGTTTCAAAAGCTCCTGATAAGAGTTCTTTCTTCAAATGAACATTTAAAAAATGTAAAGATGATCTCAATGTTTGAAGAGCGATTTAAAGATCTTTTGATGCTTTAAAAAAAAAAATTCTCGGAGTTCCCTTTGTGGCTCAGTGGTTAACGAATCTGACTAGGAACCATGAGGTTTCGTGTTCAGTCCCTGCCCTTGCTCAGTGGGTTAAGGATCCGGCGTTGCCGTGAGCTGTGGTGTTGGTTGCAGATTCGGCTCGGATCCTGCGTTGCTGTGGCTCTGGCGTAGGCTGGCGGCTACAGCTCTGATTCGACCCCTAGCCTGGGAACCTCCATATGCTGTGAGGGTGGCCCAAGAAATGGCAAAAAGACCAACAACAACAAAACCAATACGATGTTCTGACTACCTGGTCTTTTTTTGCAAAAACTCCTAGATGGGGGAGTTCCCATCATGGCTCAGTGGAAATGAATCTGACTAGTATCCATAAGGACGAGGGTTTGATCCCTGGCCTCACTCAGTGGGTTAAGGATCTGGCGTTGCCGTGAGCTGTGGTGTAGGTTACAGACGTGCTCGGATCTGGTGTTGCTGTGGCTGTGGTGTAGGCTGGGAGCTGCAGCTTCAATTGGACCCCTAGCCTGGGACCCTCCACATGCCACGGGTGTGGCCCTAAAAAAGACAAAAACCAAAACCAAAACCAAACCCAACCCTCCTAGGTGTCCTGGCTCCCGCTCTTTGCCTCTTCGGAGCTATCTCTCTGAGTTATCTGAGGGGGTCACATCCCGGGCTTAAGTCCTCGGTTTTGTCCACCAAATAAACCATAACTCTCACCTTTCAGGTTTTTGGGTTTTTTTTTTTTTTCTAGTTGACACAGAGCAGCTTCCTGGAGGAGAGGCAGCACCTTCTGGGACCAGCAGCCTTTGGATGAGGGACTCGGGGCAGAGAGGGGAGGGCAGGAGAGGCAGCCAGGCGGAGGGTGGGAGTCCAGCCTGACATCACATGACCCCACTGTGTCCCACGGATGGGGTGTGGGTGTCCCAGAGCTCTTTTCTCAGCCCAGCTCAGTGGCGTGTTCCTGAGTGGCTGTGCGGTGAGAGCACCGAACCCTATAACCACTTACTCAGTGGAGGTCCCCAATCCTGGTTCCTTTGGAGAAAAAACTTAGCAAAGAGACTGAGGGTAGTGAGGCAAATAAAGTGTTTATTAAGGGAGAAGCTACGTGCACAGAAAGCCTGGGGTGAGGGGGTGTGTGTGTGTGTGTGTGGAGATGACAGACAAAGAGGGCTTTGGGGGTGGTTTATATCCTTTGGTTGGGGACCATCCTTCCAGGCCTCCTCCCGCCCATCATCTTGCTTTATCTGGCTCAGGGCCCTCCCCTGCAGGTGCAGGAGCATCTTTTTGCCAAGATGGATGACAGCATAAGGGTCTCTGGAGAGTCGAGAGGATGTGTCATAGGGCTGGTGCCCTCCCTCCTCTGATCCCCAGGAAGCTTTCTGCGCCTGTGCAGTTTGGGAAAGTCTCCTTGACCTCAAGAAGGAGTAATATGTAGACTCTGTCTTTCATCTAAGCAGGATGCAGCTCCTCCTGTTTCCTAGCAGAATCATTATCTTGAAGTATCTGTCCACAGGGGATAAAGCTAGTTGCTTAGCCTGAGACCCACTTATTTCCTGCCTCAGCGGCAGGGGGAGCACAGGAGAGGCTGAGGTTCCCTCCCTGCTCTGGCTTAACTGGGGAGCCACTGATCCCATGAGCCTCAAGGGCCCTCTGGGCCCCCTGCATTTGGCTTCTAGTGCTCTGCGTGGCAGGGTTGTTGCAAAATAGAACCTGATAAAAATAGAGATTTCTACACAGGCCACCCTCCCCAAGCTCCCAACTGCTCAGAGCTGGATTCAGGGAGTCTGGAATTGCATCTAAAAACAGCTTCTTAGGAATTCCCGTCGTGACACAGCAGAAACAAATCTGACTAGGAACCATCAGGTTGCGGCTTCGATCCCTGGCCTCCATCAGCGAGTTAAGGATCCAGCGTTGCCGTGAGCTGTGGTGTAGGTTGCAGACGTGGCTCAGATCCTGCATTGCTGTAGCTGTGACATAGACTGGCAGCTGCAACTCCGACTGGACCTCGAGCCTGGGAACCTCTGTATGCCGTGGGTGCGGCCCTAAAAAGCCAAAATAAAAATGTAAAAAATAAAAACATCTCCTCGGATGATCCTGGTGCAGGGCCCCTGATCTACAGAGGAGGGTCACAAATACTTATCAGCTATTAGTTATGGTAATGATATGGTAATGAGAGTGGGTTAAAATAGGGGAGTGGGGGGGGGCAGCAGGGTGCCATTGGCTGGGGAGGGGGGAGGTCTGCTTGTCCTCCCCATTCCCCCTCCCACGGGCTCTGCTCTGCTCTGCCCCCACGTCTGTGTTCTCAGGAGCCAGAGACCACAAGGGTCAGCACGGGTGTCTGAAGCCGCAGCCTCAGAAGCAGAGCCGGTCCGCCTCCAGTGAGTGAGGACTCACCCCCACACTCTTTTTTCCTCCCGCAGCAATGTTTTCAGCCTGACTCCCAGGTGGCAGAGCAAAGAGTCTCAAAGGTAATGGGCGGGTCTCTGGCGTCAAGGTGGTTCCTTCTGGAAAGATCTAGACCAGAAATACAAATGCGAGTAGGTAGGAGACTGGAGGTCATTACCGTCAGAGGCACTCGGTTCCCAGCTGATTCCACGTTCCTCTCTCCACCATGTTTTCGCAAACCCTAAAAAAGAACAAAAACAGAATCCCGATTGCTGGTGGAGAGGACGCGTTTACAGCTGCCTGCAGGGACAAAGAGTAACGGGTGTTGACTGCTTGTAAAGTCACTCCCTCTGGGCCGACCTGCGATGCGGCGCCCTCTGACCCCCTTAGCACCCAGACAGGAGGGGCTCATTTTTCCTCTCAGAGCTAATTCCTTCGGGGACCCTCACGCTGGCGGGCCCAGCACAGATAAGCTGCGAGCTCCGAAGCAGTGCTGGTCAGGAGCCTGCAGGACCGGGCCTCGGGGGCAAATCCCGTCGGGCTCCCTCCCCTGCTCAGCCCTCGGGGGCCCCGTAAATGCTTCTGGACAGAAGGGTGGATGAACGGGCTAAGCTGACCGCCGTCTCTCTCTGCAGCCCCGAGGCCCAGCAGCTGCAGGAGAGCTCTCTCCAACCAGAGAGCCTGCCCTGGAGGTAATGACTTTCACCTCCTTTTCACCCACCAAAGTCGGCATTCCTGAGCCTCTTCAGCCGGAGCTTTTGCTTGGTCTTCAGAAATCGGACAGTCCCACTAAGCTGCAAGCGGAGCTGGCGAGGGGGACAAGGCTGGTGGGGAGGGCGGGGCTGGCGGGGGCAGAGGGCGGGGCCGACTGGGGCAGAGGGCGGGGCCGACTGGGGCAGAGGGCGGGGCCGGCTGGGGCAGAGGAGGGCGGGGCTGGGGGCCTTTGCCTGACAAGCCCCCTCCCCCTTGAGAGGGCACTTGGTTGGCAAGAAGCTATTTTATTTCCTTTTTTAAAAAATTTTTTTCTTTTTTAGGGCCGCACCTGCGGCATACGGAAGGTCCCAGGCTAGGGGTCAAATCAGAGCTACAGCTGCCCGCCTAACCACAGCTCATGGCAAACCGGGATCCTTAACCCACTGAGTGAGACCGGTTTTCAAACCCGCATCTTCATGAATCCTAGTCGGGTTCGTTAACCGCTGAGCCACGAAGGGAACTCCCTACATTTCCTTTTTTGGTTGTTGTTTGTTTGTTTTTGGGGGGGCTGCACCCACGGCACATGGAGGTTCCCAAGCTAGGGGTTGAATTGGAACTGTAGCTGCAGGCCTACGCCACAGCCGCAGCAAGCTGGGGTCCCAGCTGCGTCAGCGACCTACACCAGGGCCAAACTGGGTGGCCATGGCTCCTGCTCCCACCCTCAGCCCCCGTCCTCCATCCCCCAGCTCCCCCAGAGCAGGACTCTCCCCAGGCCGGTTTGTGGAATCCCTCTGGGCCGAGCTGGGGCCAAGCTCCCAGATATGGGAGCATGTTGGGGTTTTCTTTGCCCTGCTCCCCGCCCCTGGTCCCCTCACCAGGCCACATGGCCCAAGCTTGGCAGCCCTGGGGAGCTTTCCTCAGTAGGGGCTGTGGTGTGATGGCCCTTGGGGGGTCCTGGCGGATCTGGCACTGCAATGCTTCTCCCAGGACCACCCCACCCCCCTTGCTAAACTCTTGTTTTCTCTCCTCAGTGAAGGTGACTGCCACCTGGACACCCGCAGGATACCCGAAGTACCCAGGTATTGGAGACCGCATCTTCGGGCTATTTCGCTGCCTATTTTCCCGTCTCTCCCCCGACCCTTCCCACCCTCGTCAATCAAAGAAACAAGGGAGGAGGACCAGGAGGAGGGTAGTGAGGAGGAGGCATCAGACGATGGAGGTCACAGGTGGAATCCAGTTGACCTTGGGCTTCCAGGCTGCCCCAGCCCAGCAGTCTTACCTGGGGTAGACTCAGCCCCAGCTTCTCAGCCCTCAGCTCTGTTGAAAAATGGCCCTGTGGCCAGGGAGGGCCTGGAGGACAAAGGAGGCAGCACTGAGGGAGTGGGATGGGGGGCGAGGTGGCCCCGGGCGGAATGAATGACGGAGGGAAGTCCCCGCGGTTGAGTGCCACCTCCTGGCAGAGCCGGCAGACTGAATGGGGCGGGGGGGAGGGGGGGGCAGATGTGATGCCAGTGCTTTGTTACCAACACGTGTCTGTCCACAGGTTGATTTACCCCAAGGCCCAGGTCCTCAAGCCCACGTAAGTAGGCGAGCTCCCGGCAAGGCCGGTGGGTCCTGTCACTGCGTCCTTACATTTTCCTTTCTCTCTCTCCTCTCCCTGGCGCCAGTCTTCATTTTTTTTTTTTGTCTTTTTTTTTTTCTAGGACCGCTCCCTCGGCATCTGGAGGTTCCCAGGCTAGGGGTTGAATCGGAGCTGTAGCCACCGGCCCACGCCAGAGCCACAGCAACGCAGGATCCAAGCCGCGTCTGCCACCTACACCACAGCTCACGGCAACGCCGGATCCTTAACCCACTGAGCAAGGCCAGGGATCGAACTGCAACCTCATGGTTCCTAGTCGGATTCGTTAACCACTGAGCCACGATGGGAACTCTCCTGGTGCCAGTCTTGCTTTTGCCTTTTTCCTTTTCTTTCCGCTCTATAGGCGGCAGGGTTAATTTTCAATGAGTTGGTACAGGGTGAGGGCACAGTGGAAGAGGCCTCTAATTCCTGGGCATTAGGTGCTGCTGGAGAGCCACACCAGGCACGGAACCTTCTCTTGTTTCTTCTTGGGGAAGGATGACGGGGGTCAGGGCTGGGTTACCCCTGAGGGCTTTCCCCAGGTGCAAATGTCAGAGGGACAGTGGTTCCATGTAAATGCCTGTCCCAAATCTGGGCTTCCTTAGCCTGTTGCCCAGACCTCCTGCCATGTCTATCTGAGAGAGCGCTGGCAGCCCGTCACTGAAGCACTAGACGTGGGAGCTTTGGGGCAGGAAGGTCACCCAGAGTCACTTAGATCAGCCCCCAGTCATGAGCAGGGAAACGGAGGCTTGGAGAAGTAAAAGCAGCTGCCTGAGGCCCTACAGCTGGTGAGGGGCGGGACGGTATGCAAGCCCTGTAGCTTCTGTGATGTTGTGCCACCTCCCTTCCAGGAGAGCTGGAAATGCTCGCTGTCACTCTGAAACCCATGCCCACGCCTCCTTGAATTTCTAGAGCTGCCAGGCCAGCCACATGTGGCCACGAGCTCCCGAAACGGGACTGCTCTGGAATGGGATGTGCCATTGGTGGTGAAACGCAAACTGGGTTTCAAACACTTGGTACCCAAGAGATGCACTTAAACTTACACGAAAAATGTGCTGGGGGTTTGGGATTCACACACACACACACCCTACTGTATATAAAATAGACAAACAACAAGGACCCACTGTACACACAGGGAACTACGCTCCGTATCGCATAGTAACCTGTAAAAGAAAGGACGCTTTCCTGTACACTTGAAACTAACACAACATTGTAAATTAACTATCCTCCAAGAGAAACGATTGGTTACCAATCGAAATGATGATGTTTTGGATATATGGGGTAAAACAAACAAACAAAAATACCAAATTAATGGCAATTTCACCTGCTACCTTTGACTTTTCTGTGGCACTTGAGAATTTTTAGTTACCTCTGTTTCTGTGGGACAGCGCAGATCTGGAGGGACACGTTGGCATGAGTTTTTTGGTGGATTCTTTTGTCCTGATGAATGAGAGAGTGAGTGGAGGGAGATGTGAGAGGTGTCTGTGCCCGCTGGAGAATGGAGCAGTGGCAAAGAACGCGGGACAGGAGGAGCCCCCTCCCCTCTGGAAGCTCAGCTTTGTCCCTAAAAGGAAGCTCTTGTTTCCTCTACCCAGAGCACATGTGTGGGTTTTCCACACCAAGCAATTCTGACACTGCCCGCAATTCGCACAGACTCTGCAGGTGGAGGGCTCAGCCCCGCAGCCCTGCCCCCACTTCAGACACCAGTCCCGAGTTCCTGGCTGTCACCTGTGCTCCTGACCGACTCTCTGTAAATCATTTCCCACCGCTCCTTCGTTGGGTTTGACCATTTGCTGGAATGCTCACAGAACTCAAGAAAGCAGTTTACTTACTGGATTCTTGTCTCCTTATAAAGGCTGCAGCTCAGGGACAGTCGGGGGGACAGGTGTACCGAGAAGGGAATGGGGAGGGGGCGGAGCTTCCACTCTCTCCCCCAGGGACCCCCCCCCCCCCCGCACCTCCACATGTCCGCCCACCCAGAAGCCCTCAGTACCCTGTAGTCTGGGGATTTTTATGGAGGCTTCATCGCTTTGGCATGATTGGTTATTAACTCAATCTCCAGCCCCCTCCCCTCTCGGGAGGCTGGGATATGGGGCTGAAAGGTCCGAGTTTCTAATCCTGGCTTGGTCTTCCTGGTGGCCAGCCCCATCCCGAACGACCCAGGAGCCCACCCAGAGTCGCCTCATTAGAACCGAGATGCTCCCGCGACCCAGGAAATTCCAAGGGCCCTAGCAATTCCAAGGGCCTGTGTCAGGTAAGGGGAGAGGAGTGGCAGAGACCACAGAAAGTTTTGTGTTGTTTTGTTTCGTTTTGTGTTTTGGTTGTGCCTGTAGCATGTGGAAGTTATCCAGCTAGGGTAAGTTTCCCACGCCGCAGCAGCCACCCGAGCCTCTGGAGTGACAAAGCCAGCCAGATCCTTGACCTGCTGCGCCACAAGGGAACTCCCCCAAATGTATTTCTTATCATGGCAAAGTCCCCGTGTGCTGAGAGAGGGCTTGGCGCTTGTCCTCCCTTGCCGAGACTCCTCCTCCTGGAAACAGGGTTGTGAGGCCTCACGGAAGTGTCTCGTGGGGCCAGCCCTGGGCTGGTACTCAGGGACACTCCAACTTAGGGCAGTGAGGGGATGGGAGTGTTGAGTCTTGGGTGCTGAGCTTAGGGTGCAAAGAGCTCTGGGCTGGGAGTCTGGAGTCCTGTCTCTTTCTAGCTCTGCTGCTCACGGGCTGTGCACCTTTGGACAAACGCTTGCCCTCTGTGGCCCACGACACTGTGCCCGGCTCTAACACGCTGTGACTCGTCTCCCCAGGAGAGTGGACGTGCTGGTCATGACTCCCTGGTTTGCTCCCGTCATCTGGGATGGGACCTTTGATTCTGCTATCCTGGATGCACAGTTCAGAAACACCACCATTGGCCTAACCGTATTTGCCATCAAAAAGTAAGCGAGGGATGCTTACCCGGGGCAAACCAGGAAACCTGAGCTGCAATGGGCAGTCCTGTCTCTTGCAGAACAAGGTGCTCAGCTCACAGGGCGGGTGGGGGGTGCGGAGGCATGACTGACTTTGGGTGTAGGTGAATGGGTGGGTCCTGCAGGAGGATCGCTGGGCAGACCCCTGCTCCAAGCAGCAGCCCCACACCTGAGTGTCACCTGCTCCCGTGGTCACTGTGTTGACCTTCCAAAGATGGCTGCTAATGCCCACCACGGCCCTGTGCCAGGAGCTTACCCCCACCAGAGCCCACATGCGAGTTTATTGGTTTATGTATGTTAAGCCATCTTTGTATCCCATGGATAATTCTACCTGCTCATGATATATCATCCTCATAACGTCCTTTTGAATTGGATTTGCTAGTATTTTGTTGAGAATTTTTGCATCTGTATTTACCAAATATATTGGCCTGTAGTTTTCTTTTCTTGTGGTGTCCTTATCTGGCTTTAATGTCCTTATGCTGGCCTGGTAAAATGAGTTCAGAAGGGTCCCCTTCTCTTCAGTTTTTTGGAAGAGTTTGAGAAATATTGGCATTAATTCTCTAAATATTTGGTAAAACTTCACCAGTGAAACCATCCGGTCCTAGAGTTTTCTTTTATGGGAGATTCATGATTACTGGGCCAGTCTCCTTTACGTTATTGGTCTGTTCAGATTTTCTGTGTCTTCATGCTTCAGTCTTTTTTTTTTTAATTTTTTTTGTCTTTTTGCCATTTCTTGGGCCACTCCCGCGGCATCTGGAGGTTCCCAGGCTAGGGGTCGAATCGGAGCTGTAGCCACTGGCCTATGTCACAGCCACAGCAACGTGGGACCCGAGCCGCATCTGCGACCTACACCACAGCTCACGGCAACGCCAGATCCTTAACCCACTGAGCAAGGGCAGGGATCAAACCCGCAACCTCATGGTTCCTAGTCGGATTCGTTAACCACTGTGCCACGACGGGAACTCTCATGCTCCAGTCTTGGTAGGTTGTATATTTCTAGGAATTGACCCACTTCTTCTAGGTTGTCAAATTTGTTGGCATGTCATTTTTCATAGTTGTCCCTTATAATCCTTTGTATGTCTGTGGTTTCAGTGATAATATTTCTTCTTTATAATTTTATTTATTTGAGTCCTCTTATTTTTTCCTGGTTAGTCTAGCTAAAATTTTTCCATTTTTGTTTGTTTGTTTCAGAGAACCAATTCTTAGTTTCTTTTTATTGTCTTCCTGTTCTCAATTTTATTTGTTTCCACCTTAACCTTTATTACCTTTCCTTCTGCTACTTTAGGCTTAGTTGGTTCTTCTTTTTCTTGTTCCTTGAGGTGTAAACTTTGGTTTGTATTTGAGACCTTTCCTTTTAAAAAATATTCATTTGTCACTATAAATGTCACTTAACTTCAAATGTTCATTTGTCACTAAAATGCTTTGGCTGCATCATATAAGATTTGGTATGTTGTCATTTCATTTTCCATTTGTCTCAAAGTATTTTTTCATTTCCCTTTTGATATCTCCTTTGATCTGTTGTTTAGGAGTGTGTTGTTTAATTTTCATGTATTTGTGAAATTTTCAGTTTTCTCCATTATTGACTTCTAATTTGATATCATGTGATCAGAAAAGATGTTGAGCATGATTTTGATATTTTTAAGTTTGCTCAGACTTGTTTTGTGGCCTAACATATGATCTATCCTAGAAAATGTTCCTAGAATATATGCTGCTAACTGTTGGATGGGATAGTCTGTATGTTTCTATATATAATCTATCCAGTTTTGAAAGTGAGATGTTGAAGTCAACTAATACTATATTGTTGCTTATTTCTCTCTCTCTCTCTTTTTTTTTTTTTGTCTTTTTGCTATTTCTTGGGCTGCTCCCGCGGCATATGGAGGTTCCCAGGCTAGGGGTCAAATCGAAGCTGTACCCATCAGCCTACACCACAGCCACAGCAACGCGGGATCCGAGCCACGTCTGCAACCTACACCACAGCTCACAGCAACACCGGATCATTAACCCACTGAGCAAGGGCAGGGACCGAACCTGCAACCTCATGGTTCCTAGTCGGATTCGTTAACCACTGCGCCACGATGGGAACTCCTGCTTATTTCTCTTTTTAGCTCTGTTAGCTTTGTTTTATATGTTTAGGTACTCCAATGTTGTGCGAGTGAATACTCATAATTGTTATAGCTTCTTGATGGATTGACACGTTTATCATTATATGGTGACCTTCCATGTCTCATTTGATCATTTTTAGCTCAAAATCTGTTTTGTCTGACATAATTATACTACCTGTTCTTTTACCATTTGCTTGAAATATCTTTTTCCATCTCTTCACTCTTGGTCTATGTGTGTCTTTAAAGCCAAAATGAATCTCTTATAGGCAGCATATTGTTGGATCCTTTTTTTTTTTTAATTTTAAGCCATTTGGCTATTCTATGTCTTTTGACTGGACAGTTTAATCTTTTTATTTTAAAAATAATTTGAAGTAATTATTGATAGGTAAGGACTTCCTTTTGTCATTTTGTTAATTGTTTTGCAGATCCTTTGTTCCTTGCCTTTTATCTTGCTCTCTTCTTTTGTGACGATACATTTTTGTAGTTGTGTCTTTGACTGCTTTATTATACTTTGTGTATCTACTATAGATTTTTCCTTTGTCATTACTATGAGGCTCACATAAAATATTTTATATTTATGACAACATATTTTAAGCTGATAACAACTCAAATTTGGTAGCATAATACACTTTACATATTTTTAATTCTCTCCCTCTCACATTTTAGGTTATTGATGTTACGATTTACATATTTTTATATATACATTTAGAATTATGGTAGTTATGGTTATTTCTAATATGTTTGTTTTTCAACTTTTTTCTTTCTTTTTAGGGCCACACCTGTAGCGAATGGAAGTTCCTGGGCTAGGGGTCGAAGTGGAGCTGCAGCTGCTGGCCTGCACAACAACCATGGTAACGGCCACAGCAATGCCAGATCCGAGCCAAGTCTGCAGTCTACACTGCAGCTGAAGGAACTTCTGGATCCTTTAACCCACTGAGCGAGGCCTGGGATTGAACCCTTATCCTCATGGATACTAGTTGGTCCTAAACCTGAGCCACAATGGGAACTCCTGGTTTTCAACTTTTAAACTAGGATTGTAAGTGACTTACACACCACTACTACACTATTAGAGAATCTGACATTATATATATACTATTATCTGTGAATTTTATACCTGTATTAGTATGTTTTTATGGCATCAATTAATATCCTTTTCTTTCTGCTTGAAGAATGGAATGCCCTTTACCATTCCTTGTAAGGCAGGTCTCATGGTGATTAACTCTCTTCACTTTTGTTTGTTTGGGAGTGTCTTGATCTCTCTTTTCCTGAAGGAGAATTTTTCTGGGTGTGGTGTTCTTGTCTGACAGCCTTTTATTTCAACTTTTGAATATATTATCCCATTCTCTCCTGGCCTGCAAACTTCTTTTAAGAAATCTATCCATAGTCTCATGGAGGTTCCCTGGTATGTGATGACTCACTTTTCTCTGGCTGCCTTCAAAATCCTCTCTTTGTCTTTGACGTTTGATAATTTAATTACAGTGTGTCTTGGTGTAGCCCTTTTCAAGTTAAACTTTTTTTTTTTTTGCCCTTTAGGGCTGCACCTGCAACATATGGCCCTTCCCAGGCTAGGGGTCGAGTCAGAGCCACAGCTGCCAGCCTACACCACAGCCACAACAACGCCAGATTCCAGCCACATCTGCACCCTACACCACAGCTCACAGCAATGCTGGATCCTTCACCCACTGAGGGAGGCTGGGGGGTTGAACCTGCGTCCTCATGGATACTAGTTGGGTTTGTTTCCACTGAGCCACAGTGGGAACTCCCAGAAGCCATTTGTTTTGAACATAGCTGTTTGTACCTTGTAGCCCCTACCCCGATCTTGCCCCTCCCTCCACCAGTCTCCCCACTGGGAACCACTGGTTGGTGCTCTCTAAGTTTGTTTCTGTTTCCTTCCTTCCTTTCTTTCTTTCTTTCTTGCTTGCTTGCTTGCTTGCTTGCTTGCTTGCTTGCTTGCTTTCCTTGCTGCACCCATGGCATGTGGAAGTTACGAGGCCAGGGATCGAACTGGCACCACAGCAGCAACCCAAGCCACTGCAGGAACACTGCCAGACCCCTAACCCACCGCGCCATGAGTGAACTCCTCATTGGTTTTATTTAAGTTATACATCGCAGGGAATATAGCCAGTCTTTTACAGTAACTTTCGGTGGTGCATCCTCTGTAAACATTTTGCGTGACCGAATTGAGCACCAGAAAGTAGTATCCCATTGTACGTCGACTATCCCTCAATTAAAGACAAGATGAGAAGCCATCGGAGGGTCCTGAGCTGGGAGATCGGCATCATTTGGATACTGTCCTTTGAGTTTTTGTCGGCCTCGTGGATTATTAAAATTCCTTATGGTAGAGGATAGCTGCTCAACACCAAGCAATCTGAATCCTTCCTTCTATCCAGTCAGAGTCCGCTGTCTTTAGCTAGGAGTGTGGCTTTGGTTTTTAGTTTTTCGTTTTGATTTTAATTACGGTAAAATGCACATAGCATAAACTTCATGGTCACCACGATTTTTAAGTGTACGGTTCAGTCGTGTTATGTATTTACGTTGTTGGTGACCATCACCACTAACCCTCTCCAGAACCGCGCTCATCTTGCAAAACCGAAGCTCCGTGCCCACAAAACGCTAACTCCCCATGCCCAACTCCCGTCTCTGGCACCCCCCCCCTTCCACTTTCTGTCCCTATGAGTTTGCCTATTCTGGGGACCTCAGATAAGTAGAATCACATGGCACTTGACTTTCTGTGGTCAGCTTATTTCATCCAGCATAATGTCCTCAAGGCATAACTAAGGTTTTCTTCGTTTTTATTTTTGGCTAAGGCTTTATACACTGCTTTTGCCTAAGTCTACTCCTGTGCTGCTGTTCGTTTCTGTTACCACTCTCCCTCTCTTTCCTGGAGGCAGAGGCTTCCTTTCAAGTTTAGTTAGTTAGTTAGTTATCGTCTTTTTTATGGCTGCACCTGTGGGAGATGGAACTTCCCAGGCCAGGGCTTGAATCAGAGCCTCAGCTGCAGGCCTTTGCCACAGCCAAGGCAAGACTGAATTCTTAACCCACGGAGTGAGGCCAGGGATCGAATCCACATCCTCACAGAGACAACAACATGGGGTTCTTAAGCCGCTGAGCCACAATGAGAAGGCCGCGCTTGATTTTATTTTATTGTATTTGTATGCTGATATTTGCTTTTTAGGGCCACACCTGTGGCCTATGGGAGGTTCCCAGGCTAGGGGTCAAATCAGAGCTGCAGATGCCAGCCTACACCCCAGCCACAGCCACGCAGGATCCGAGCCACATCTGCCACCTCCACCACAGCTCCCAGCAACGCCAGATCATTAACCCACTGAGTGAAGCCAGGGATGGAACCTGTGTCCTCAGGGATACTCATCAGTCAGTCAGTAACCCACCCGAGCCGTGATGGATACTCCCCTGTTCCTGTTGATTTCAGATACGTGGTCTTCCTGAAGCTGTTCCTGGAGACGGCGGAGAAATACTTCATGGTGGGACACAGGGTCAACTACTACATCTTCACCGACCGGCCGGCTGATGTGCCCCAGGTCCCCCTCCGGGAAGGGAGGCAGGTGGTGGTGCTCGAGGTCCGGAACTACAGTCGCTGGCAGGACATATCCATGCACCGAATGGAGATGATCGGCAACTTCTCCCAGCAGCGCTTCCTCCACGAGGTGGACTACCTCGTGTGCGTGGACGTGGACATGAAGTTCAGCGACCACGTGGGCGTGGAGATCCTGGCCCCCCTCTTCGGAACCCTGCACCCCGGTTTCTATGCAGCTCCGCGCCAGTCTTTCACCTACGAACGCCGGCCCCTGTCTCAGGCTTACATTCCGAGAGATGAGGGCGACTTTTACTATGCAGGAGGCTTTTTTGGGGGGTCGGTCCCTGAGGTGCAGCGGCTCACCACCGCGTGTCACCAGGCCATGGTGGCTGACAAGGCCAAGGGCATCGAGGCTGTGTGGCATGATGAGAGCCACCTGAACAGGTACCTGCTGTACCACAAGCCCAGCAAGGTGCTGTCCCCGGAGTACCTATGGGATGAGCATATGCTGCAGAGACCCCCCTTCCTCAGGAAACTGCGCTACGTGGCGGTGCCCAAGAATCACGCAGAGATTCGGAACCGATGAGTGCCGGGGTCCAGCCCCAGCAGCCAGGAGACGACGAACAGGAGGAGGGGCTACAAACAGGCGTGGAAAGAATTGGAGCCAACGCCCTCAGCAAGTGCTGCAGATGCCCCAAGTTATTAAATGAAAAGCATCAGTTTTTATACCCTATCCCAATCAGGTTTCGTGTAAGATTTGACATTAACATTTGGTTTAAAGCCCTTTGGTTCCCTCCACCTGAGATACAAAAAAAAAAAGGTTAGTTAAAACATGTTCCTTTCAACTTTAGATTTTCCTTCAAGATTACAAACTTAAAGTTTCACACCGTATCTTTCTTAAAAGGTCAACAACAGTAGCTATTCTATTCTATATTAAGAACAAAGCTTTAATAAGTAATAAACTATGATACCTAGCATTCTTTAACTAAAGGCATATGTAGTTAACAAAACGCATGAAAGCCTTGGGCTCATGACATTCTTAAAACCACGATTTATCTGGCGCCAGCAAGCTAAGCATTTAACCTATTGTGCTGATTTACGTAAGTTCCAAACCACCAATTTCAATAGAAAGGAGTATTATACCCAAAAATTAACAAATGCCCCCACAAGGGATGAAAGTTACAGGTGACACTGTTATTTGATAAAAAATATATCTATTATAGAAAATAGCAATTTATAGGCCAAACAACATTTTTCCCAGCCCCAAACTTCTTTTTCAGTAAAGGGACTGAAATCATAAGTTTCCCCTGTATACTCTTACAAAATAGGTGCCATAAATTGTCACTCCAAAACAAAGGCTTTTTCCATTACATTGTTTAAATAACTTCATTCTGTTTTGGTTCAAGTGTTTTACGTACCCAGGGCAAATCTTTAGCAGTAAGAAAGCTGTAAATAAGAGATAGAAAAAGAAGGATAAACACAGAAAAATAGGTTAACATATTTTTAGGGGCTATCATTTTTATTTTCCTGGAGCTGATGTCTTTCAAGGGATTGCTCTGCAATCCTTCTTCTTTCTTCAGCTTGTCTGTAGCTCTGCTAACCAGACAAGCCTCATGCAGGTGCCGACTGTGGCTTTGCTTTCTTTACTGGAACAGCCTTTTGGCTCCCGACAGATGAGGACAAATACTTTCTAGGAGATGCCACGTGTCAGGTGCAGCATGCGGCAGTGGTTCTAGTTGTTTGTTTTTTTTTTTTAAGGGCTGCACCCTCGGCATATGGAAGACCCCAGACTAGGGGTCAAACTGGAGCCGTAGCCACCAGCCTAAGCCACAGCAACACAGGATCTGATCGGTGTCCGCAACCTACACCACAGCTCCTGGCAACACCAGATCCTCAGACCACTGAGCAAGGCCAGGGATCAAACCCATATGGATACTAGTCAGATTCATTTCCACTGAGCCACAAGGGGAACTCCTTCTTCCAGATTTTATGTTGGATTTTATTTTATTTTATTTCCTTTTCGGCCACCCCACAACACGTGGAATTCCTGGGCCAGGGATCAGATCTGAGCTGCAGCTGTGACCTACGTTGCAGATACGGCAATGCCAGATCTTAACTTTTTTGATGTGCGTAAATTTAAGAAACCATCCCCTGCTTTGAAATCATGAAGACAGCCTCCTCTGCTATCCTCCAAAGCTTTACGTTTTTGCCTCACACTTGAGTCGTCAATCAACTGGAATTGACTTGTGTGTAGTTTTAATGACAGGGCCCAGTTTGACTTTTCTTCCTCTGGAATAACCGCTATCTGAGCACCACTTATTGAAAATGTGTTTGAAAGCTTATTGAAAAATCTTTCCCAGAGTTCTTGTTGTGGCTCAGTGGGTTAAGAACCTGACACACTGGAGTTCCCGTCGTGGCGCAGTGGTTAACGAATCCAACTAGGAACCACGAGGTTGCGGGTTCGGTCCCTGCCCTTGCTCAGTGGGTTAACGATCCGGCGTTGCCGTGAGCTGTGGTGTAGGTTGGCTCGGATCCCAAATTCCTGTGGCTCTGGTGTAGGCCGGAGACTACAGCTCCGATTAGTCCCCTAGCCTGGGAACCTCCATGTGGCGTGACAGCAGCCCAAGAAATAGCAAAAAGACAAAAAAAAAAAAAAAAAACCTGACACAGTGTCCACGAGGATGTGGGTTCGGTCCCTGGCCTCATTCAGTGGGCTAAGGATCCGGTGTTGCCGCAAGTGGTGGAGTAGGTCACAGAAGCAGCTCAGATCCAGGGTAGGCATCAGCTGGCAGCTGCAACTTCGATTCAACCCCTAGTCTGGGGACCTCCACATGCCACAGGTGTGGCCATAAAAAGAAAAAAAGAAAAGTCTTTCCCCTCCTGATTTGCAGTATCACCTGTTGCTTAGTATCAAGTGTCCCTGTGTGTCTGGGCAGATTTTGGGGTCTCTAGTCTGTGTGCCAATGGTCTATTTGTCTATCCTTGTGGCAATAACACATCATCTTTATTACTCTGGGTTTATAAAGAAATCATGGTATCTGATTGGGCAAGTCCTCCCCCTGGTTTATCAAGAGTATCTTGACTGCTCTTGGCCTGTTGCATTTCCATCTAACTTTTAAACTCTTTAGTCAAATTGCACAAAAGAGCCTGGTTTTTTGGATTTTTTTTTTAAATCAGAATTTGTGGGAGTTCCCGTTGTGGCTCAGTGGTTAACGAATCCGACTAGGAACCATGAGGTTGCAGGTTCGATCCCTGGCCTTGCTCAGTGGGTTAAGCATCCGGCCTTGTGGTGAGCTGTGGTGTAGGTTGCATACACAGCTCAGATCCTGCGTTGCTGTGGCTCTGGCGTAGGCCAGTGGCTACAGCTCCGATTGGACCCCTAGCCTGGGAACCTCCATATGCCACGGGAGTGGCCCTAGAAATGGTAAAAAGACAAAAAAAAAAGAAAAAAAAAAGAATTTTGTGTTACGATATCTGACATCTGTCCAATACTGGATATCCCAAACAATAGCAAACCTATTTAGGCCTTCTTCAATGTCTTTCAATAGAACTTTACCATTTTTCCCCATAAAAGTCTTGCAGTTTTTTTTTTTTTTTCCTTTTAAGGCCACCCCTGTGGCATATGGAGGTTCCCAGGCTCGGAGTCAAATCGGCGCTGTAGTGCTGGCCTAAGCCACAGTCACAGCCACGTGGGATCTGAGCCATGTCTGTGACCTACACCACAGCTCACGGCAACACCAGATCCTTAACCCACTGAGCGAGGCCAGGGGTGGAACCTGCATCCTCATGGATGCTAGTCAGATTTGTTAACCACTGAGCCATGATGGGAACTCTGCGTATCTTTTTTAAAGATTTACAAATCCTTCAGGACTTAAAGATTTTTACAATCTGTTTTTCCTCAACATTTTATTTGGAAAACTTTGAAACATGCAAAACGTCTCAGGAACGGTACAGGACATAGTCACACACCTATCACAGAGATTCCACCGTGCGATCCCTTTGCAATGTGCCTTGTATGCCGATAAGTCATTCATCTCCTACTCCTGCCTCCCTACATCCAACTCAGGAAGGCACACTTCCTGTTCCTCCTATGTCTGCTCATTCTGCACTGTCTTCTAGACATTGTGATGCTTCACTGTGGAGACAGATTCTGTTACATTCTTTAGGAAAAGCTTAATTCTCTTGTCTTAGGAGGCTGTAACTTGGCTGGCTTCACATTTTAAGCTCTGTCTCCTCTGTGGTGGGCTGCAGCTAAATTCTCTGTTATCCCCTTGGCATCAGCTTGGTGGCTTGAAGTCTGCCCCACACACTGAGTAGGTCACTAGCCGGCCGAAGACATGGGCTGAGGATGTGCACACAGAATCCAGCGCTGCTTCTCTCTGGTGCCTCATTTCTGCTAGTTCCCCCTGCAGTCTCCAGCCACCGTGATTACCCCAAACTTGTCTCCTCCTTGTCCTTCAAGTCACTAAACTGTGAATATTTTTTTTGTGCTCATCTTGTTTTCCCGGTGAAGGTCTCCTTCCAAATCTTCACCTCCGGTCACTTTCTTGAGCCTGCAGGTGATTTTGCAGTAAAGGTACATTTGGACCAAAGTGTACAGTTATCATGGAGGAGGTTGGGTCAGCTCTGAACTCAAAGTACTAAAGGCAGAACGTCCTGATTTTCTTTTAGCTGCACTGCCTGTGGTTAGTGAGTTCATCTCTAGGCATGTAATGGTTTTTACGGCTATTGCGAATGTCAGTTTTATTCCTATTGCCGGGGTCAGCAAATTTTTTTTTTCTGCAAAGGGCCAAAGAGTGACTGTTTGGGGACTTATGGGTCAGAACGCACTCTGGGTGCGTTCCTCTCCCAACCTTAACTAGTTGTCCTAACTAGTTGCCTCTGCCGCTAGAGAGCAAAGGCAGCCATCAGCAGTACCTCTACAATTGGGTGCAGCTGCGTTCACATTAAAATTCATTTCTAAAAACAGGCAGTGGGATGGGTTTGGCCCGCAGGCCACGGTGTGCTGATCCCTGCTACGTATCATGCGTCTGGTTATATTATTAAACTCTTTTGTAAGTCTGCGCGGGCTTTTTTTCTAACTGAGTCTCTTGAAATTTCTAGATCACTGATCACATTGACATTAGTGGTGAACGAATGTTGGGGCGCCCAATGATAGGGCTCCCTCCAGCCCAAGGTGACAAAGGAGATGCCTTGTCACCCCGGCCCCACCCCTTCTGTCCTCTCATCGAACAGACAGCATCCATCTTCCACCTGCACCATCAGACACAAGGTGGTGTTGCTGGTGGTGATGCATGGTGTTTTCTGGAAGAGTCTTGCCTAGGTGATGACTTCGGAGGTTTGATTTCTGGCCACTCCCCGCCACACACAGTCAGAAATCTCATGGTCTTGGATTCATCATTCACGGTCCATCCACAATCCCTGGTGAAAAAAAAAAATTATGACTTTAAAAGAATTGCCATAAAACCCTCTGGTGGTACACTGAACCGTAGCTGTCTTCAAATTCTCTGTTCCCTATTGCCTTGCTGTTTGAATTCGTGGGAAAACAGCCCTGGGACCTAGGTAGGGAAGGGACGCCACAAGGGGAGTCAGCCAGATCTGGGCCCTGGGCATGCTGCTTTCCTTTGGGGGCCTCAGTTTCCTCATTTGTAAGGTGGGGGTGACAACAGTATCTTTCTCATAGATGAGAAGTTGTGCCAAAAATCTAGCATAGTGTCAGGTACATAATCGCAGCTCAAGAGCAGGGATTTTCTTTTCTTTCTTTTTTTCTTTTTCTTTTTTTTTCCTTTTTTGTCCTTTTAGGACTGAACCCAAGGCCTATGGAAGGTCCCAGGCTAGGGGTCAAATCGGAGCTGCAGCTGCAGGCCTACAGCACAGCCACGGCAATGCAGGATCCCAGCCGCGACTGCAACCTACCCCGCAGCTCACCGGCAAGGCTGGATCCTTAACCCACTGAGTGAGGCCAGTGATCAAACCCGATTTCTCATGAGTTTCCCAACTGTGCCGTGAGCGGTTGGCAGGGAGCTGCTTCATTCTAGCTCAGCATGGATGTGGTCCAGGGGCTCCATCCTGGTTGGGCAGTGCAGATATCCGCTCCGGGGTGCACTTTCCTGCCTCCCGCAAGCCCTCGGGCCTTCACTCGGAGGATCCCGGCCTGAGTCCAAGGCTGCGGATCACGCGGGTCCTGCGCTGGCGCGTGCACGTGACCCGGCCCTGCAGCGCACGCGCGCCACACCCAACGGCTCTCCGCGCGGCTGGTCCTGTGGAGCGGCCCCCGTCCAACTGTTCCGTGCCCCCCCCCCCCATCCCCTGAGGCCCAGATCACCCGCCACCCATGCAGGCAGGCTGCAGGGTTCTGGCCAGGTGGGTTGCCATCTGAGGACAGGAAAGTCATCGAATATACCCCCGCCCTGCTGTCCTGGACCCCAGACTCGGCCCTGGGTCCGGCTCAGTGCATGGCTGGAATCTACTCCAGACGAAAGGACAGACTGCTCTGTCCCCTTCTCCTCTGCGTCCCTTTTCCTTGTCTTTCTGGGGGGACTGGGGGATGGGCCTGTCCCTGCGGCCCCTGGGGCAGCATAAGAGCCTCAAAGGCAGCCCCAGGAGGAGGCGCCCCCCCCCCCAGTCCTGACGGCGCGAGGGTTGGGGGCGGTTACTGTTTCTGGCCAGCCCTCTGGCCTCCAGTGATTTCACCCCACTTTGTGCATGAACAGTGGCCCCAGCCCCCAGGGTCGATCAGCCCTAAGTGACTGAGTCTGGCCGGGAAGGGGGGACTCAGAGTCATTGCTGTTCACCTTCACTGGGCCCTGTGCTGACTTCCAGGGGCCTTTTCTGTGTTGGGCGCCCCCAGCCAGGCAACCCCCTAAATCCATCACTTTGGGTGCGTTCCTCTCCCAACCTTAGTCCCCCCAAAGCCCTCTGGGGTCAGAGTCGACGACCCCATTCTCAAGGGAGGAAACTGAGGCTCTGAGAGTCACCACATGGGCTTGCCTGTCACAGGGCTGTGACCTGGCCCCTGTGGTTTTTACCTCAGATCAATCTGACCCCAAAGGCTGGGCCTGCACAGGAGCCAGAGAAGGTGGCCTCTGAGCCCAGGCTTGGAGGTGAGTCTGTCCTGGTGGGGGGCTGTGGGGGTACTGCAGGCAGGGGGCTCTGAGGGAGCAAGGGCTTGGCGGGGTCTCTGAGGAATAAAAGTCCTAGGGAGGCTGGGGGGGGTGAAGGGTGCACCGGGGGGAGGACTCTGGACCACCCAGCACAGGGCTCTGAGTGCCAGGCAGAGTCAGGGTCACTGTTGGTTAGAAGGGGATCGGGGACAGGACACGGGTTTTCTTATCAGATCCATAGCCTCCTGGATTTGGAGGGAGCATAAGGGTCACCACCCCGTAAGGGTTCCCCAAAACCAAACTGGATGATGAGGCTGCCTCAGTTTCCACCCGTGCATAACGGGGGCTGTGGTGGCATCTGCCTCCTTTCAGGCATGGCATGCTGCCTGGAGGGTCCAGACAGGGTTCCTTGTCAAAGTAGCTGTCGGGGTGAGGTCTGTACCCAGAGAGATGTGAGTGAGGGGACCAAGGGTACACCTGCCCGCCCAGGTCAGCAGGAAGCTCATGTACACGTTGCTGTTCTCATGTCCAGGCTGCACAGATGATGCAATGCCGTCCACCTGCTGGGTGGAGAGTGATGGTGAGGGGCTGTGAGGCAGACCCCGAGACACAGCCCTCGTGTGCCCGATGCTCCATGGACATGGTGGAGGCTGAAGAGGAGGAGGTGCTGCTGGAGGCCGAGCTGAGGTCCAGCTGATGCCTGGCGTCTCTGGAGATGATGAGGATGTCGCCTCCCGGGACCTGAGGAGTGGAAGAGCAGCAGAGCCCAAACCCTGCAGGGCACCGGGTGCTGGCATCCGACTTCCAGGGCATCTAGAAACGGGCTCCTTGGTGACCTTTGGGTATGGAGTGAGATGCACTGGAACTGGGAAGGGCTGTCAGGGAGAAGGGGTGGGGCAGTCGTCATCCTTCTCTGGCCATCAGGGGACTCGTGGACAAGCTCATGTCCATCCTTTCCACCTTGGGGCTGGAGTGCATGCTGAGCGTGTGGTCAGTTTCCCAACTGCCGAGTTCAGGGTTTCCCCTTCACTGCTGTCTCCGAACCTGGAAATGGAGCTTCCGATGGTCTTGGGCTCCAAGATGGGGGACTGGTGGCTGGATGGAAGGGCAGGCTTTGCTGTTGTCAGATCTGCTGGGTGATGGATGCTCTTGGGTGCCCGTGGGCATAGGGACCAGTGACCCAAACTTGGACAGGTGTGAGGGAAGTACCCAGAGGCAGTGCCTGGTGGTGGTGGGTAGGGCTCCATGCCCATGGACAGTGCTCCCTTGCAGAATTCAGCAAGGGTCTGTGAGAGGCCAGGTCAGCCTGTTGATGGGCAGGCATCAAAGCCTGGGGGCAGGAGAGGTTCAGGTGAAGCTGTATTCTGGGGGTGGCCTGGATGACCAGTTGGGGTAGAAAGTGCCCTGGTAGCAGGTCCACGCCAGTCTGTAATTGCTTATCTGCCCAACAACCCGGTCATGGGGAGACTGGCCCTGTGGCTGACTATTGTTTGGGGCTGTGAGAAGGTACCCTTGATTAGCTAGACCAAGAAGAACAAAGTAAACCGAAGAGTCAGCAGAACAAAGGAAATAATGAAAATTAGAGCAGAGATAAAGGGAACAGGGGAGCACTGGAGAAGATCAATGGAACCAACAGTTCTTTCTTTTAAAAAATTTACAAAAAATTGACAAATGTGGGACCGCTTGATGCCAATAAGTTGCTCAACATAGATGAAATGGATAAATTCCTAGAAACACAGACTCCTGAAACTGACTGAAGAAGAAATGGAAAACCTAAGTAGACCTGTAATAAGTACATAAACCGAAGCCGTAATAAGAACTTCCCAACAAAGAAAAACCCAGAACCTGATGCCCTCACTGGTGTCTTGTCTCAAGCATTTAAGACATAAGATTGATCCTTCCCAGACTCTTCAAAAAGTACCCGAGGAGGGAACACTTTTTAACTCATTTTGTGATGTTGGCGTTAACCTGACTCCAGTGACCTCACGAGAAAAGACGTCTATGAGCCCAAATCCACGAGGAATAGAGATGCAGGAATCCTTTGCAAAACACTGACAGGCAAAATCTAGCCTCACATTGAAAGGGTTCTACATCAGGACCAAGTATGATTTATCCCAGGAATAAAGGGCTGTTGAATGTAATTAATCATTGTCATACACTGCCTGATAACAAACACATGGTCGTCTCAACTGATGCAAAGAATGCATTTAAGCACTTGAAGAAACCAAGCCTGTTCATAGTACGTGTTCTCCATAAAATGGAAGAGCATTTCCTCCACGTGACAATGGGTGTTTGTAAGAAGAACTCATAGGCACATCACAGTGGAGAAAGACTGCAGTTTTCTCCCAAAGAACAGGAACAAGTCAGTGATGCCCACTTTTGCCTCTTGGTTTCAATATCCTAAAGAAGTTTGGCAGGAGCAGTTAGATATGACAGATCAGCAGAATTAAGAATCAAGGAGTTCCCGTCGTGGCGCAGTGGAAATGAATCCGACTAGGAACCTTGAGGTTTCAGGTTCAGTCCCTGGCCTCGCTCAGTGAGTTAAGGAGCCAGCATTGCTCTGAGCTGTGGTGTAAGCCAAAGATGTGGCTTGGATCTGGTGTTGCTGTGGCTGTGACATAGGCCAGCGGCTGCAGCGCCGATTAGACCCCTAGCCTGGGAACCTCCATATGCCGTGGGTGTGGCCCTAGAAAAGACCAAAAAAAAAAAAAGAATTGAGAATCAAGAAGTAAAAGCAAGCGATTGATTTTTGAACTTGGATGTCAAGATCATTTAATAAGAGAACGGTCTCTTCAACAAATGATGCTGAGAAGTGGATGCCCACATGCAACAGGGTGAGGATGGAGCCTTACCTCCCACCACATTAAATTAACTCCAGATGGATCAGTGAGCTAAATTTAAGACCCCAAATTTAGCATATCCTGGAAGAAAATACGGGGCTAAGCCTCATACGCTCATATTTGGCAATAGTATATTTAATATGACACAATTGTACAAGAGACAAAAAGATAAGTTGGACGTCATCAAATTGAAACACGTTTGTGAATGAAAGAACAATCTCAAGAGTGTATGAAGAAGACCCAGAGAATGGTATAAAATGTTTATAGATTTTGTCTGCAGAAGTTCCTGCTGTGGCACAATGCGTTGATGATATGGCGTTGTCTTTTAGGTGGCACAAGTTCAACCCCCTGGATCTCTAAAACATTATCCTAAGTGGAAGAAGCCAGACGCAAAAGGTGCCCCATACCGTAGGGTTATAGCAATAGGAACATGAAGAGTGATAGGTGCCAGATTAGTGGTTGCCAGGGGGTAGGGGGAGTGGCGAATGGGAAGTGAATGCTCAGTGGGCGTAGGCTTTCTTTTGGGGGTGATGAAGATGCCCTGGAACTGGATGGCGGTGGCGCTGCACAGTACAATAAAGGTAGTTTATGCCACTGAATTGTATAGTTAAATATGTTTAAAGAGATAAACTCTATTTTGCATCAAAGTTAACCCATAAAATATAGGCAACCATAAAATATATGAAAAAAGAAAACCCCAGAAAAACAGGAAAAGGATGCCTTCACAGGTGAGGATGGGAAGACTGGTTCTGGAGCCGTTGTAGCGGTGTTTCACGAGCAGCTGCTGGAGGTGGGTTCAGAGCTTCTTGTCAGTGCGGATGGTAACTAACAGGCTGAAGCTCGAGAGCTGGTGCTCGAGTTGACGCCTGCTCTGCAGCCTGCATCAGCCATAGCTCCGCAGCGGGTTCCAGAGCTGGCTCCAGGGCAGGAGGTGGGGTGAGAGCTAGATTCTAGCTGGAGTTGATTCTGGTTCTGAGACTTACCCTGGTTCTTTCTCTGGAGTTGGTGTTGGAGCAGCTCCTGGCTCTAGAGCTGGCGATAGGCGCTGACAGCAGAGTTGGTTATAGAGCCGTGCCTGTCTCTGGATGCTGGCGGTGGTGGTGCTTGAGCTGCTTCTACCGTTGGTGTTGGAGGTAGAGCTCTTGTGGCAGCTGACGTTGGTTCTGGGCTTGCACAGAACCAACAAGCTGTTGCGGAGCTAGTGTTAGAGCTGGTTTCAATTCTAGGTCTGGTGCTAGAACTATCACTGGAGTTTTCACAGAAGTTGGCAGTAAATCTGCCTCTGTCTCTATAGTTCATGTTCAGACGGGTACTAGAGATGTTCCTACTTCTAGTTTTGGTGCTGGAGCTGATGGTGGAGCGGTTTCTACCCCTGGAGCTGGTGCCAGAGCTGGTGCTGTCATGGGGCCTAACCCAGGAATTCATGCCAGAGCCAGTGGGGCAGCCAGGCTGTTCTCTGAACCTGGCATTGCCTCGAACTCTACCATTGCTGTTGGCGCTGGTCCTGGTTCTAGGCGAGGCCTGTCTCGGTTTCCTCCTGTGTACAGTGGGGGCCTATGGCAGCCCCTCTCAGAGATGGGCATGCCACCAGGAAGGCCCTGCTGAGCTCATTGTCAAAGCAGCCGTTCAAAAGAGGTCTGTGTCCAGAGAGGCCTGAGAGAGGGGACCAAGAGGACACCTGGCCTGCCGAGGTCACAGGGACGCTGTAGCACATGTTGCTATTGTGCGAGTCCCGGCTGATGCGAGGGAGCAGTGTTGCCCACGTGCTGGGCGCAGAGCTGCAGCGAGGAGCTGGACTGGCAGACCCCTGAGACAGAGAGTTTGTGGATGCCTGGCTGAGGCAGAAGAGGGGAGGTGAGGCTCGGGGCCGAGGCGATGCCGGACCTTTGAGGACCACACAAAGCGGAGGTCAGTTTCTGTAACTGTGGGGAGCAGCCCAGTCTGCAGAGTCTCTGGACCCTGCAGGGCCCCCCAGGCTGGCGCCCAGCTCATGGGCTTCTAGAAGCTCTGTCCAGGCCCTGGGGCATCCTGCCTCCTTTTGTGGGTGTGTCTGGTACCAGGAACGGAGGGTCTGGGCAGGGCTGCCAAGGAGAAGGGGCGGTGCAGTCACCTTGCTTTGCTGGACATCAGAAGACTCTGCGTCAAAGCTCATACCCTTTCCTCCTCTTTGAAGCTGAGGAGCCGGCCGAGTGCACAGTGAGCACGTGGGCAGAGGTCTGGCCTCCCCTGAGCTGGTCCTAGAGGGTGGGGCGGGAGCTATCCCTGGTCCTGACCTGTGTGCTGGGGCCCTGGTGACTGGGGGAAGGGCTGCTTTGCGGTGGTTGAATGCACAGGGTGAGCGGGTGTCTGAGTGGCCCACGGAACTTGGGAGGAAAGTGCACAGAGGGCAGTGCCTGGGAGGGGCACAAGGCGTCGTGCCCATGGGCACTTCTCCTTGGCAAAGTCAGCTAGTCCTTTGGATCCCAGAGGTCAGAAGGCACTGGGAGGTCAGGTCAGCCTGTTG